>NC_044912.1:52305434-52640069 GCF_001633185.2 Quercus lobata | reverse complement strand
TGGAAATTTTGAATTTTTTCAAGGAATTGATGATTTTTTTTTTTTGAAAGCAACCTAAGAAGTACGAGCCTAATGCCCCTAGTCCCAAGGCCCTTTTTGAAAATTTCCTTCTCTTTTTTTTTTCTTCTCTCTCTCTCTCTCTTTTTTCTTTTTTTTTTTTGAAATATGAAGATTTGTTCATTATCAAAAAGTGAAGAAGATGAAGATGAAGATGGAGTAAAAGTGATGAAGATTTATTCATGATGATGTTTTTTGAAAAACCTATCCTTTGAATGAGAACAACTTTGGTTGGGAGTTGATGCAGATTGCTGGATAAGTCCTTGCTTAATTCCTGCAAAAAGATAATTTCAATTAGCAATGGATTTATTCATTGAAATGAATTGGAAGTATTTACCCAATGCCCCTAGTTTGAGGCATATTCCATGCTTAAATTGAAGTTGAGTTCATTTGATGTTGCGACAATTGGGGAACATGAAAGAAGATCACGGTCGTCATCATTGGTTCCTGCAAAAAGGCTTTCTTTCTCTAGCTTGTTAGAAACCAATTATCATGAAAACTTGCATACAATATAAATAGGCCAATGCTCTAAGTTTAAACATGCTTAATGCAAAACAAATGAGTTAGCCTAACATGCACCCAAACAATTTTGTCACATTATTTTGACTTTGTTCTCCAAGGTTGTTTGGGTGAATGGGACCGGGCCTCTGCAAGGCTGCCTACGTACCTCTGTCATAGAGGATCAGGTCAAGACGTAGTTCAAGAGAACTGGATTTTCGAAAAGAATGATTTTTTTTTTTTTTTTTGAAATGAGATTTCACTTCTTTTTTGAAAAAAAACAAATTTTTTTTTTTTTTTTTTTTGGAACAAGAGGTGATCCTTTGAACAACCATTTTGGCAAATCAAAGTGTTTAAGAATCGAACAAATCTCTTTGATTAGGAAGGATTAAGATCATTAAACTCATGTAATCAAATTTGCTTCATCCTTTTGAACATCGTCAGATTAAGTCTCCAAAGGCAATCAAGAAATGAAATGTGATAATATTTATGAATCACATTGTTGGTTGCAAACAAGGAGAGTGCTCCAAGTTTGGAAGTTCTTTTGAGTCATTTTGAGGATTTGAGAATTTGATAAATTTTTTCTTGGACATGTCATCCTGTGGGGTTTGACAATTTTAAGCATTTTTCCTTTTCAATTCAAGAGAAAATATTATTAGAGTTTAAGATGCGCCTACAATTAGCAAGACTTCAAGGAGGTCTTATTCATGGGTTGTAATGTAGGCTGGGTTTGGGTTATGAAATGAAAGATATAAAAGGCTCAAAATTCCCTATGATGTTTCCCCCAAGTATGCATTACTTGAAAATCAAGTATTGATGGAGTTTTCCCATTTCTTCTTTGTCATCTTCGCACTAGTCTTCATTGGTCACTTGTATCAACAATCATTTTTATGCTCATTCATCTTGAATCATACCTCTAGACTTTCATCTTGTAAAATTGTTCTCTTTTTAGGTTGCTTCTTCAAGTTTCCAACTTGGTAGGATTTTCCAAAGTTGATTTTTTTTTTTTTTTCTCTTTCTTTGGCCCTAACTTTTGCCTAGACCACCCCTTTGGGTTTTCAGCCTAGCGGGCTCTTTTTTTTTTTTTTTTGCCCTAACTTTTGCCTAGACCGCCCTTTGGGTTTTCAGCCTAGCGGGCTTTTTTTTCTTTTTTTCTTTTTTTTTTTTTTTTGTTTTTTTTTTGTTTTTTTGGGTCTTTCATCTCTTGATTGAATGAACTTTTGGGGACCTTTTGCCCTCCTTGTATTTCTCAGCTTAATGATTTTTGATCATTTTGATGCACTCTCTAGACTTCTTTCTTGCCTCAATGCACTTGCACCTTTCTATGCTTGATGAATCTTTTCCTTTTTTGATGAACTTTCTTTTGGATGAACCCTGTACTCTTCTTGGCATGATGAATTTTAGGTTCTTCAAACTTGATGCACATTTTGTTTTCTCTCACATTGATGGAGTTTCATTTCTCTTTCCTTGATTGAGTGAAAACTCCTTTTACTTTGATGATCTCTTATCTTTAGCTTAATGAATTCTCCACTTGTCTTTCATGTCTTCTAGGAGAGCTTTATCAATTAGCTTCAAAGCTACAAGATCGACTCCTCCTCAACATGAGATTTAAGCATGCATACTTTGAATTTTCCCACCCTAGGTTTAGATTTTAGTGGGTTCATGTGAAAAAGAGGCTAAGTGTTTAAAGGCTCAAATGGGCTAGCAATGGATAATGAACATTCTTGGTAATAGGAAATAATTTGGTTTAACCAAAGATGGCCTCCTATCCCTAGTAATGCTTGCTTGTAGGCACAGTGACTCTAGCTCTTTTAATAAATTCATCTTAAAGAAAAAGAACAAATGCTCTAATGTTTGTGAAACAAAAGACTTTTGAAAATTGGATCAAGTGCATGGATTCTTGGGATTTTCCAATGGATGGATTCCTTTTGATTGCCTTTTAAGACCATTTCTTCTTATATTCTAAGTCAAGTAGCAAAAGTTTTTACATGAATCGAATGAAATTAATCATTCCTTGGTACAAATTGATTGCTCAAGCTTTTAAACATCAAGATTCTAAAAATGTTTTGTCAAAGGGATCCTCATGTACCATTTTGAAAAGGAGACTTCTTTTTTTCTTTTTCTTTTTTCTTTTTTCTTTTTTCTTTTTTAATCTTGAAAGAAAGAAAAAAAAATTGGGTCTTTTTTAAAAAAGCCACTAGGAAGTTCAATGCCCCTAGTTCAAGGAATTTTTTTAAATGACTTAAGGGCTCAATGCCCCTTGTCCAAAGGTTTTTTTCATTTGAAAATTCTTCTCTTTTTTTTGGGAAATTTGGAAATCTTGAATTTTTTTTTGAATTTTTTTGTTTTTTTTATTATATATATACACAAACAAAGCTCATTAAATGCTACATGAAGAATTTGAATTCAAAGAAACATAGAAAAATGGAATAAACAATCAAACTTTAAGCTTAACCATGATATTGCAAACCAAATGTAGAGTGAGGCAAAGTTGGGCCACTTGCTTCCTCTTGGTCCATTTAGGATGCTTGAGGCTTGGTGTGCTTGAACCTTGATTATGATGAAATGGCTTGGGCTTTCACTTGGAAGGCTTGAACCTTGATTATGATCTCTTGGTATCTGCTTGAAACGACTTGGGCTTACACTTGAAAGGCATGCATCTTGTGAGCTTTTGGCTTTTGATGTTGATCATGAGTATACACCTTTGATGAGCTCTAGTGTTGGGCTTAGACTCATTCAAGAAACAAATTGGGCTTCCATTTCAAGTAAAGTTCAATCTTAAGCTTTTGGGTTTGAGAACATTCACAATATGCAATGTTCAAACAATCATGATAGGCTCAAGCGTTGGACTTGAGTCATCATGGTTCAAACAACAGCCAAACAAATGCGTAATGAAATGCAATTTACATGGACCGACCTAAAGGTAGGTTCTATGGGTCATTACAACATGGGTAGAAGGTAGGTTAAAGGTCCCCACAAGCTAGGACGTCGTACCTCCCAACTTGTGACGCTAGGAGCGCCGCGTTGGTCCGAACGGTACAGTTTGTCCCTATGAACCACCATGGCATAACCATGATGATCCTTGTCGCGGTGGGTGGTAGGTTCACCACTGGGTATGTGAGTCTCAGGAAGACCACAATCCACGGCTAATACTACCGGGCTTCCGGGCTAACACACAAATAAAATGAATTTCATTCAAGCAAATGATGCATGACATGCAATATAATGACATATTAGACATATTATTTACAAAAAGTAATAAACAAACAATGACATGGTTGGCCACCATAACCTAATTGAAGCTTAGCCCTCAATGTCCCCAGTGAAGTCGCCACTGTGAGAGACCGCGCCCCCGGCCCGTTTTTATGGGATGTTGGGCCAAGCCCACGTGAATGGGTGGAGTCGTGTTATTGCCTCTCAAAATGGAGGTTCGACTAGTTATATTTTTCCCTTTAGATTAAGGGTTTTACAATGGAGTCGCCACTTATTTAATTATTGGAAAAATAAGAAAACCATGAATGAAAAATTCCTCATTTTATTAATTTGAAATTGAATTTACATTGATCATAGGAAAATTACATGGCTTTGGTCCTAGATACAATCTAAGATAAAGTACATGGCTTTATTTCCTAGTTACAATCTAAAAATAAAAAATTACATGGATAAGTATTTGATCTACTAACCCTTGATCTAAGCTCGGAGGCTATGTTACAAGATGGGAAGGTGTTAGGCACCCACCTTACCCGGTGAAACCGGTCTTCTAGACTATGATGGCCAACATTCATATCACATCATCCAATATGTCAATCAATTTGTATGTTGAATTTAATGTGTATGCATGTGATAAACCCTAATTCAATTTATTAAACATGACGTTTTGATTAAAAAATGAACTCTAATGAATGTGTGTGGATAGTGATAAACCTAGATTCAATGATTTGAAAGAATTACTAAACAAACATGTTTTTCATATTTTTGATGTGCATTTAAGATTAAATCTAGTGATATGCATGAACATATGATGAACAACTAAGAACATTTGAAGAACACATAAGAACAATTAAGAACATTCAAACATATTCAAGAGAATTATCATGCTTTAATCTTAAATTCTCATCATGACAATATAAGCAAACAATTAGGGAAGGGGATTATACCTTCATGCAAGATCCATGTAATGGAGGAGGAGATTCTTGATGGAGGTCCTAAGGGTGGAGGAAAAGAAGAACTAGGAGAGGGAGAGTGAGTCTCACTCAATACCTTGAGTCTCAGGAAGACCAAGATATGACAAGACTACTCAACTTCACTAGAACTCAAGAGAAGAGAAGAGAGGGAGATTTTTTGTTGTCCTTTGGAATGAAGGAGAGGAGGGTTTATATAGTAGTGGTAGAGGAAATATGAATGGAAGGCCATTTAATGAGAGTTGACAAGGAATCATGAACCTAGACCTCATTTTAGCCTTTGGGGAAATCTGGTGCATTAAATGGAAAGATTGGTGGGAGTGAGGAGCAAGCCAAAATTCGGTTTTCCCGTAGTTGCTGTCACAGCCCATAGAGCCAACTTTGAAAAATCATATCTGCCTCAATTCTGATCGGAATTGTCTCATTATTGTACTCAAATTGAAGCCCCGGATATCTAGTTTCTGGGAAAAATAACTTCATTCACAGATTCAAAATATTCTAAGAGATATCAATGAAATGGTAAGCAGATGTCATTTGTTAGAAAATAGTTTCAGCACAATTAACACCAAAAGGTCCCCAAATTAGCTCCCAATTAACATTAAATGGCTCCAATCACTCCCATTTCAAACTTAATTGGTTCCAAATTTACTCTAATTAAAAGATAATTGAACAAATTACTCATTGAATAATTAATGTTTAACTATCTAGTTAATTAGGTGTGTGCAACTTTACCATAAAATGTAGTCCTAACCAATCAAATTATGACACATCATCGATCTCAAATTGATTATATTTATAACCAATTGAAATCAATCGTTCATAATCACATATAGTCAGACTCAATTTGTAATAGTACATCTCAGTCATTAACACTTGATTTGATGATAACTTTCAATCTAATGGTCCGATTAGGGCTCATGACCAATCGATTTGATCGTTACAACATCAAGATCATTTTGGTGAAATGAGATTAAGGATCTAATGACCAGAATCAAGATGCATATTTCCAATGTGAAATCACCCTTTTACCCTCCATGTGAGGTTAAATACGGGTTGCAAAACAAGGTGTCAACAGGCTTGAGTCCGAGGACCATGTAAGGCCTTGGTTCTGTCCAAAACTTGTAGTTTTTCTTTTAAGTAGTTCGTTTCCCCATAGGCTTGAGTCCGAGGACCATGTAAGGCCTTGGTTCTGTCCAAAACTTGTAGTTTTTCTTTTAAGTAGTTTGTTTCCCCATAGGCTTGAGTCCGAGGACCATGCAAGGCCTTGATTCTGTCCAAAACTTGTAGTTTTTCTTTTCAGTAGTTGGTTTCCCCATAGGCTTGAGTCCAAGAACCATGCAAGGCCTTGGTTCTTTCCAAAACTTGCGATTTTTCTTTTAAGTAGTTGGTTTCCCCATAGGCTTGAGTCCAAGGACCATGCAAGGCCTTGGTTCTGTCCAAAACTTGTGATTTTTCTTTTAAGTAGTTGGTTTCCCCATAGGCTTGAGTCCGAGGACCATGCAAGGCCTTGGTTCTGTCCAAAACTTGCGATTTTTCTTTTAAGTAGTTAGTTTCCCCATAGGCTTGAGTCCGAGGACCATGCAAGGCCTTGGTTCTGTCCAAAACTTGTAGTTTTTCTTTTAAGTAGTTGGTTTCCCTATAGGCTTGAGTCCGAGGACCATGCAAGACTTTGGTTCTATCCAAAACTTACAGTTTTTCTTTTAAGTATTTGGTTTCCCCATAGGCTTGAGTCCGAGGACCATGCAAGGCCTTGGTTCTGTCCAAAACTTGCAGTTTTTCTTTTCAGTAGTTGGTTTCCCCATAGGCTTGAGTCCAAGGACCATGCAAGGCCTTGGTTCTGTCCAAAACTTGTAGTTTTTCTTTGTATTTACTTATTTTTCGAAGGTTAGCCTCTCGACCAAGGTGGGGAGAGTTAGCTTGAGGCTGGAAGCCCCTAGAGCTGCCCGGGCCGTTAGCACTGCAAGGCGTAGCCCCTAGCGGAAGTTTATGTCAGAGCAGCAACTGCATGTCACTGGAAATGGAGGAGACTTCGCGAACCTCTGCTTGATAGAGACTTAACTCCTCCGCCACCTGCGCCAACACGTAAGCCTTCCCACAGACGGCGCCAATTGTAAGGACACGATTTGTAACGACCCACACATAATCGTGGGCTCGTAAGTAAAGGCCCAAATAATACGATTTGTAGAGAGTGGGTTTGAAAGGCCTGCCCTTGATCGCCGGGTAACGGTCCGGTCCTGATTCTACGAGAATTCATACAAAGGTAGGCTTGGCCTGTATAGCTAAGCCCTACGTCGATGTAGCTTGAAAGGTTTGACTCTTCGGACTTAGTCCGAGGAGCATCACATTCTCACCATTCTTCCTCCTTTTTTAGGATCCTCCCTTTTCTCTCCGCTCTCTTTCCCTTTTATACTAGTATTTACTTCCCGTTCTTCATCTACGTGTCAGTTTTTCCATTTTTGGGGTAATTACTCGTCCTATCAATCCATACGTCAGAGTGGTTGGGAAAAGTGAGATAGCATGGTCTGGAGTATGGGCCTGTCAAGTGCTGGGCTCCACATTACGGTGTTGGCAGCTTTCTCCCTTGTACTGCTCTTGTACTGAGTTCGTCCTTTTCTTCAGGCGCTTTTATGAGGTATTGAGCGTGAGATCGTCCTCGGCCACATCCTTGGGCCTTCAAGGAGTTTTTCATTGCGCGTCCTCGGTAGTAGGGCTCCTCGGCCTGGGCTTTGGGCCCTTAACACAAAGTGGGCTGGGACCTCAGATTTCGGGCCCCACAATAATAAATGCTCTAAATTAACCCTTACCCAAAAAATAGAAAAGCCTCTGAGCACGCGCTCAGAGGCTAGTTTTTTGTTAATAAATTTTGTAAGGTTATATGTAATGAATAAATAAGAAAAGAGGAAAATTATCTTATGAGAGATTCTCATGAAACCTCTCTCCTACATTATATGTGGGTTTCCTATACTGTCGTTTCATGTCTCCCACAAACCCACCTAAAATTTTTTTCCTTTTGATATGTTTGTAGTCATTTTGTTTGGAATTTTTTTTTTAAAGCTTCATAAAATTTATTTGTTACTAAAATTTTGATCCGCCTTATATTTTTCTTTTTCACAATCTCCCTGCTAAAATGTTTGGATAATCAAATTTAATGGTTACTAAAATATACTCAGAATTATCTATATCACTCTTAGCTAACTTGCACTCTCAAATGACAAAAAATAAAAAGGGAATAATATAAAAAATAAAAAATGAAGAATATAATGCAACATAAAAAATGAAAAGAATTCTAAAATGAAAGAAAGAAAATAATCAAACAAAATGGTATACGCCATTCAGTTAGTAAAATGTAAACAAAATGATTTCAAAAATTTGTTTATGCCCTCTACTAAGTCCACAATCAAAAGGTAGTTTCTCAATAAAATGAATAAATGGTAAAAAAAAGTCAGCTACTTACAATACATAATATTTACTTTAAAAAAAAAAAATACATCTCTCTTAGATCAAAAGCCAGGGCAGTCAATTGTTCTCCCATCTTGCTAATATCCTCATGTTCTTTGCACATGTACATAACATCTGCAAGAAAAAAAAAATGGTAAGACCTGGGCTCCACACAAAGCACAAAATGGTGTTGTAGAATAGAGGCCAAAGATGCAAATGTTCAATCCGAAATAAAACCAAATAAATTGTGCAAGCAAAGGAATGATCAAGCGGCACAACCATCCATTGAGTTCCATTGATTTTCTTATGAAATCAAAGAATTAATGGGATTTTGAGGAATGCTCTGCATATTGGGTTCCACAGTTTGCTAACAGCACCACACGTGGTCTTGCCTAGCTTGCAATTGAGATTAAATCCATTTAAATTTTTTTTCAAAAAAATTATAAAATAAATTTATTACAACATAAATAAAAAAGAAACCCTAGTCACCATATATTCTGTATGACAATGGTTGCAACCCAAGGCATTAAAAATTGGATAACAATGAATGGAACTCAAGAGAAGACACGTTGAGAGCAAAAACAGATACAATATTTTAAAGCATCAATTGAATGTAAGAAATAGAAAACTAAAAAACATTATAAGTAAAAGAATAATATTTTCTTATATACTTATCCGGATAATCTTGGAAGTCAAGTAATGAAGTCTTTTGTTATTCCAGTGCAGTAATATTCTATTCGGTTTTTTTTTTTTTTTTTTTCATATATCCAGAAGAAGAAGATGAAAAGGAAGGAGGATATAACATGAAACTTAAATAAAATAAAATAAAAACTGGATAAGCAAAAGAAGTTAAAGGGAAGTTAAAATTTTTAAATTTGATAGTAAAGCAGTTTCTTAGGAGTAAAACATGGGAGAGTGGAATTCAAACAATTTGTTAGGAGTAAAATGTGGGAGTGGAATTCAAACGTGCTAAGGTTTTTTTTTTTTTTTCAAAATAGAAACGTGGTAGATAATTTTTTTGATACAACGTGGCTTTTTTCATTAGGTTTTTTGTTTTCAATTTTTATCAATTTAAGATTTTAAACCATTTCTTATGATTTAGAGATAAAGATAAGTTTATTAAATTAAGGATATTTCATTAGGGTTTTTTTTTTTTTTTTAACTGAACGTGAGGTTTTTTCTAAGAATAAAATATTAGAAATTTTACTATTTAGTTGTGTTTTTTTTTTTTACTCAACGTGAGGTTTTTTTTAAGAATATAATATTAGAAACATGTGTTAGAATAAGTGGGTTAGTAGAAGTGTTCCTATTTTGTAGGTAATGTTTTGTCAAATTTATCTAAAATTTAGGACTCTTTAAATTGATAATTTTACATGTCTAACCCTACTATTTTACATGTCCATTCCAATGACTCCTCAATGCAATCCAAAAAGTTTGTGCATACGTGAACCTAAGAGAGATAAAAGAATTAGGGAACCAAGTTTTTTTTTTTTAAAAAAAAAACTTTAATTAACAAACCAACATTAGCATGCATGTTATTAAAGAGAAGTTAAAAATTTTTAAATTTGATAGTAAAGCAGTTTCTTAGGAGTAAAACATGGGAGAGTGGAATTCAAACAATTTGTTAGGAGTAAAATGTGGGAGTGGAATTCAAACGTGTTAAGGTTTTTTTTTTTTTTTTTCTTTTTTCTATTTTTTTTTTAAATTTAAAAAAAAAAGGGTCAGCCAGAGAATTTTCGGCCAGAGTTTTTTTTTTTTACACAAAACGTAGGATTTTTTTTTTTTCAAAATAGAAACGTGGTAGATAATTTTTTTGATACAACGTGGCTTTTTTTGTTTTCAATCACCACCAACATTTCAAAATTAAATTTTAAAAAAAAAGAAAAGAAAAAAAAAAGAGTTAACGTGATACATATATATATATATATATATATAAAATAAAAAAATTAAAAAAAAAGTAGAACTCAAGGTTGCTACATACCTAAATATTTAACGCCAAAAACATATACATTCAGTCACCACCAACATTTGAAAATTACATTAAAAAAAAAAAAAGATAGTTAATGTGATACATTTAAAAAAAAATGTAGAACTCAAGGTTGCTACATACCTAAATAAAAAAATTTAACGCCAAAAACATATACAATGATGGTAATATATATATATATATATATATATATATATATATATATATGAAGAAGGAAAAAAAAAAAGTGAAGTGAGGAAGGAGAAGGAAATAGTAATTGATATGAAACTATTTTTATTTCAATTCAAAATTTTTAAATAAAATGTAAACAGAGGCTATTAAAGGAGGTAAGAGAAGTCATACTGTTTAACTGTTTACGAATGATTTTAAATGTTTCTTTTGTAGTATAAGACAACCCTGTCTTTGGATCATAATACCTACAACATGAAATGATAATTCATTAAGAAGTGCAATGGTAGAGTATATGAAGGAACCATTTATTTCAAAATTACGTTTAAAAAAAAAAAAAGAAGAAAAAAAACAAAAAAAGTTAACCTGATACATATAAGAAAAAAAAAGTAGAATTTAAAGAAAGTCAATCATAAACAAAAGAAAAGAAAAGAAAATAAAGAAGAACTTGCAAAAAATAGAACATGAAAATTTGTTGAAGCATCTGACAGTAAATGTCTTTAATTTGAAGAAAAAGAAAGGAGGATGTAGAGCTAAACTAAATGTCTTCAATCTGAAGGAAAAAAATGAGAGAGAGAAAGTGAGATAGAAACTGCAAAGTGTACATGAGTTTGTGGTTTTAAAATATAGGAGTTTTAAATTACATATCTATATCCGGTAGTTAAAAACTTATAAGTAGGTATGATGAGGGTATCTTAAGTATAAAAAATGTGAAATCTAAATAGGGAAAACTCCTTAAATAGTAGTATAGATATAGAGGAATTTCTAGACATGGCAAAACGGGTCAGAATTTTCTGACCCGACCCGACCCGACCCGAAAAATACCCGACCCGAACCCGATTTTTTTTTTTACCCGAAGCAAAAACAGGTTGACTCGTGACCCGACCCGTGTTTTGTGCGGGTCAACCCGACCCGACCCGCGACCCGACCCGAACCCGAACCATTTTTTTAAAACTTTTTTTTTTGGGTAAAAAAAATAGTGAAATTAAGACAATATTGGTTTAATTGTTTATTGTGAGATTTAAGGAAACAATTGATACATTTACATAACTGAATGCAAATTAATTGAAAAATAAATGGTTGAGCATTCTGTAATGAGTAAAGATTTTTAGATATCAAATAGCAAAGTACATGCCAAGATAATCTGGTTACAGTAAAGTTAAAAACAGATTTAAAATTGTAGATATGTGTGAGACACATTCACGAGAGTGAAAATAGTAACGCCAAAGTATCAAATTAGCATAAATTATAAATGCTTAGATCTATTTTTTAACAATTTATGTTCAAAATAAACGGCTTTTCAAAATAAATTATGATATTTCCTAGACTGTGTGCTGCTTAACAATGATATGATCTTCATAAAAGAGACTAAGTATAAATAAGTAAGCAATCAAACTTTAATGTATATCTCAAATTGAAATAGACTGTCAACCACAATTGATAATAGATTATAAAATTAATTTTTAAAATTGTAACTTTCTTATATGTTTTTATTCTTTATCAAATGAGTTATCCAATAAGTCATTTGTAATTTTTTTTTTAGAATGTTGATATTGTGTAAAAATAAACTTGTATATTTGTTTTACTTATCTTTGTGTTGTTTTGTTTTAGATAGCAATGTTAGGATTTGTATAATTTTAAAATTATTGAATAAATATTAATAAATTTAACTGAATTTATTTTTGATATAAGTAGTGAATGCAAAATAATGCATTTTACATCAAGTAATATGTTGTATAACTATCCAAATGGCAAATACATATTGTTTTCTTTATAAAAAAAATTAAAAAAAAAAAAAATTCATGTGAAAAATACGGGTCAACCCGACCCAACCCAACCCGACCCGTAACCCGATTGACCCGAACCCGATTTCAACCCGCTTAAAATGACCCTTTTTGACCCGTGACCCGATTGACCCGATCCGAACCCGACCCGACCCGCCCGTTTTGCCATGTCTAGGAATTTCCTTGTGAAAAAAGCAAAAGTTGGTTTGATAAAAAAGAGGACTTTATTCGACAATTTATAGTGGGATGCCCACTTGCCCACTAACTCTGATAAAAAATTAATTGATGGGTCATATAAAATCAACTTTTGACCCATCTTCCACGTGAGGAAGGGTTCCTCATACAACTTTTTTTTTAGACAAAAAAAAAAAAAAAAAAGATTCCGATTGCAGGGGCCCTCCACTTTCCCGTATTTTCCATTTCCTTTCTCTTTTTTTTCTTTTTTTTTTTGGATTTTTGGATAGCTTCTTGGTATTTTCCTGTGCAAACACATGGAAGTCTGAACAAATGGAGCCCACGTGAAAATAGCTACAAAGTGAAAAAACAGCAAATTTAGTTGGGTTTGAAAGTCGAAAAAACAATGACAAATGTGAAATGTCACTGACATAACTTGTCCGGCACGGTCAGAACAAGGACGAAAAAGCCGGACCTTATGGTGTGAAAATGGCCAACTTGGTTGACAAAACAAAAACAACTACGATTATATCATTAATATTCATTCAAATATCATATTAAATACAAAAAAATAAAAAAGTTTTAAATAAATTAATCATAAACAATAAAAAAAAATGTTTCATAATAATAAATAAATAAATACGGACAATTTACTTTTTTTTTAGAAACAACAATTTACATTTTATACTTAATAATATCTTTACAAGTTTTTTTCAAGAGTTAACAAAATATAAAAGTGATTATCAATAGTATTTAAATTATATATATATATTATATTATGCATCTTATTGTATATCTTTAAGTGTATACATGCATGTGCATGAAGTTACAAGTTAATTTATATTAATCCAAAAATACATTCACTTCTATACTCAATTTTATAACATGTTTAAGTAGTTGATTAAATGGTAGGGTGGAGACTCTGTCCACAACTTTTTATATGAACTTATCTTCTTTTTCTTTTCTTTTTTTTCTTCAGCTCACATAAATTATTTTAATAAATCTTGAAATTGAGTATGTAATTTTTTAAAATGATGTGAAAACTATGATTTAAAAAGTATTGTTGAAACACGTGTTTACAGTATTTATAAAGTAAAAAATGTGTTTAGTATTATGTTTCAAATAACATGTTTCAGTGTGTGAAAAAAACATAATTGTGTGTTTATTTTTAAAAAGATGACGAGCACAATACCATTTAATATTTTTTTATTTGAGGAGAGAGAAGTCAGTCAAGTGGACTCCATGCATTATTTGAAAACTAAAAACTGGTAAGATAAGTTTTCTAAATTTCGTGTTTAAACACCTTAAAATGACCAATATAACTCAAACACTTTAGTAAAAAACGCTCTTACCAAACTTTTTTTTTTTTAGCTCACAGTTTTTAGTGTTCAAACACTGAAAAACTATTATTCAAACACCCTAATCAAATAGGGCCTAAGTCCTTACAAATCGACTCAAAAGAGCATTAGAGTTTCCAAAATCTATAATAAAAAAATTAAAAAAATGAAAGATGAGGATGTGGTTCCTCATACAAAATTGAGTGTTTTCCTCTCCCTTTTTTTTTTTTTTTTTTAGCTTCCAGGTATTTTTTTTATGCATATAGAGGTCTACACATATGGAGTCAACGTGGAAAGAGCAGCTAAAGTTAGGCTTGATGGTCAAAGAAAACAGAAGAAGAAGAAAAAGTGACAGAAAAAGGAAAAAAGTGTGAAGCATAATCTTACAAATTATCAATCACAAAAAAAATATTTATTTATTTATTTATTATCTTATTGAACTAATATTTTATTAATAAAGTTTTTTAATAAAATATTTATTATTTTTATTAATTTACTAAAAAATAAAGATATTATTGTTCAATTAAAGTATCCCCAGAATTCAATGAATTATGATATTGAGTGAGTGCATTTTGTATTAGATTTCGTATGCAAAGTGGCCCTTAACTTCCAGCTGTTTTCCTAGCATTTTCCGTTTTCTTTTTATTTTGTTTTGGATAGCTTCCAAGTACTTTCTTGTGCATATGAAGGTTTGCGCAGATGGAGCCCACGTCCACGTGAAAAAAGCAAAAGTTTGTTTTGACAATAAATAAAGAATAAAGACTTTATGCGAAAATTTATAGTGGGATGCCCACCGACTCTAATAAAAAATTAAATGATAGTGATAGAAAATGAACTTTTGACCCATCTTCTACGTGACCCTCCACTTCTACGTGTTTTCCTTTTCCTTTTCTTTTCTTTTTTTTTTTTTTTTTTTTTTTGGGAGGGGGGTTTTGGATAACTTCCAGGTATTTTCCTAAGCATACAGAGGTCGGCACAAATGGAGCCCACGTGGGGAAAAAGCCACTAAAATTGGGTTTGATAGTCAAAGAAAACAAAAGAAGAAGAAGGCGAACAAAGAAAAAAGAAAAAACAGTGAAACATAAGAAGATATATAGAAATACTACGTACGTCAATGAATAAGTAAAATTCTATTTACTATAATCCAATTTGTTTTCTTTTCTACAAGGTATTATCTTATTAAGATCACCTCACTTATTGGCATAATAGCATTACTGTATTGTTGTATTAAAGAAATTATAGCTACAGAGTGGATGGCCACTTGATTAATAGAGAAGTGCATATATCATTTCATCTTTATAGTTTTGTCTGGCTAACAATTTCCTTTTATTTTAGGACAAAGTTTGCCAAAGGCTCTAACTTTACTAATTATTTTTTTTATTAAATGCGAATTTTGATTAATGTGCTGTTGGATAATATTTTCTTCTTATATCATTTATATTTGTAAAATTTTCAAAAGATTAAAAATTAATAGTTATATCATCAATCAAATGTTTAAATTTTCAGTTTTTGTAATCTAAAATTATGCATTAAAAATAAATTTATAGATTAAATAGTAAATAATGTATTAACATGAAATTTAATATACAAGTTAAGAACATAAAGAACAAGCACTCCAGCAGATAGACTTTCAAAATATATAAACATGCTAATTTTTTCCGTAGGAGTTGTAGTCATTAGCTACAAATAAACTTTGCCCTTTAGTATTATTTTTTTTAAAGAGTATTATTTAGCAAAAATAACCTAGAGAGTGACTGGTATTGACAAGTAATCCATTCAAATAAATATAAGTAAAAATTCAATTTTATACTCAATTTTACAATATGTTTAAGTGGTTGATAAGGTAGAAACTTAATTGATCACCATTTTTTACGTCAACTTATCGCCCCTTTTTTCACGACTCACGGTAGACCATTTTGATAAATTGTGATATTTTGAGTGAGTGCATATGTGAAAGTGGCCCTTGTCTTCCTCCTCCATATGTTTAAGTGTTTTCTTTTTCTTTTATTTTGGATAGCTTCCAGGTATTTTTCTGTGCAAGCACATGGAAGTCTGCACAAATGGACCCATGTGAAAATAGCTACAAAAGTTGCTGGTTTGATAGTAAAATTAAAATAAAGAAGAAACAAAAGGTCGTGGAGCCCAGGTGAAAAAAACAGCAAATTTAGTTGGGTTTGAAAGTCCAAAAAACAATGACAAATTTAAATTGTCACTAACTTAACTTGTCCGGCACGGTCAGAACAAGACGAAAAAGCCAGACTTTATGGTGTGAAAATGGCCAACTTGATAGACAAAACAAAAGCAAGTGGGAAATTTCATAGCTGGTCACCTGGAAATTTACTCGTTTTGACTACTTTTTCAGCAAAGCAGGGAAACGATTGCATATATCACCAACCAAGGCCTTGCTAGAGAAACTTAGAGTCTCTTATAGTTGCTCCCATTCTCTAAGTCTACAACAGTCTCTGCTACATATCGCTTAACAAGCTAGTAAGTTACCAATTGCTTCCATGGCCACTCTAGCAACTTCCTCCTCCCCCCTTTCAACTCCTTCATCATCTTCTTCTTCTTCTTGCCCTCGATGGAAATACAATGTGTTTCTCAGTTTTTGCGGTATTGACACTCGCAAGAATTTCACAGACCATGTTTATACTGTTTTAAAACAAAAGGGTATTACCACCTTCAGGGATGATGAAAAACTTGAGCGAGGAAAGTATATTTCTGAAGAGCTCTTGAAAGCAATAGAAGAGTCCAAGTATGCTATTATCGTTCTCTCAACAAACTATACTTCTTCAAAGTGGTGTCTAAAAGAACTAGCAAAAATTGTTGAATGCATGGAGAAGACCAAATTGACAGTTTTGCCTGTCTTTTATCATGTGAACCCCTCGGATGTAAGAAACCAGATGAGTGACAATCTTGCTAAAGCCTTTGCTGAACATGCGGAAGAGACCAAAGTTAACACAGAAGATGTGCAAGCATGGAAAGCTGCTTTGAAAATTGTGGGTGGTATAGCCGGATGGCATGTGCATGATAGGTAACATTTGTCTTTTTTAGAGTAATTTTGTTCATACTAATATCAAAATCATAATTTTCCACGCTAAAACTTTGTTGACTTTCCCATAGATTAACATGACAAATTTTTTTTACTTTTTCTAGCGCGATCAAATTAGAGAAACTTTTGTCAGTGCCTTCTTTCGTGCGATACAACTCTTTCTTCAAGCATATAATCGATTTGTCAATGACTAAACATATATACTTTCTACAACTTTTTCCAAAACGCTTGGAGTAAATGTCCCATTTAACATGCTAGACTTTATCTAAGGTAAGACATGATTACATGAACAAATAGTTTTTACTCCTTTCACAAGGCAAAATTTTGCTTCTAGCTATTGCACACACACTCAACAAAGTTACATCACCACTCTATTTATAGGAACTAACACACCTTCCTACTTCTTTTAATTTCAATGTAGGATTACTTCTTTTAATATAACTAGTCGCAAATTCATGTGATGCGTGAGAATAGATAATTATTTTGTAATTGTAATATAATGTATTATTATGTTTTCTATAATTTGTTGAAAATAATTTGTTTTCTCTAAAATTTAAACAATTTCTAAAATTATTTTTCATCTTTTTAGCTCTACCAATATATCATTCTATTATTTTTGGTGTGTTTAATTAATATTATTCCTCTATGAGCTGATCCATATTCTTTGAAATTATGTTATAGTGTCTATGTTTTTTTTTTTTTCTTTTTTTCTTTTTTGTACAACTAAACTTTTTAAGATTCAAATAAATGATTAAATTCCTCAATCTCTTAAAGGAGATTACCATGACAATCATAACTCATAACAAAATTACTTTTTAGTATTACTCAAATAATTGATGGGCACATTCAAATGTGTATCCAATATTATGTTTTGATATAAATTCAAACTCTCACTTCCAAAATAACTAAGTATTAACTCAAACAAAAATCAAACCAAAGATATAAAAGGAAGAAAGATTACTTGTGATGGGGAACTCAAAAATACAACCCCAAAACATATTAACCCAAAATAGAGTTATAAAAAATAAAAATAAAAACACACACACACACAACAATGATTCGTCAACCTAAATTAAAGTTACAAGAAAGAATAAAAAATTGAGAGAGAGAGTAATTATTTATTTCACAAGAGAATGTGAGAGATGATAACAAATTTATAGAAAATAAAATGAGAAGAAACAGAGTATAATTAAAGGATATAGTAATAAATACCAAATTACCTAAGTTATGTTATAAAATAGACTAACATTATATTCGTATAGACCATCTTTATAATGCAATAGGATAATATCTATGAAATCAAATAAAAGAAAATAGGTAACAACTTAAAAACACAAAACTAAATCACATCAACCCAAAGTAAAGTACCAAAGAATACAAAAATTAATCAACCTAAATCAGAGATGCAAGAAAAAAAATCCACCAAAAAATGGAAAAAAAAAATGAGAGAGAGAGAGAGAAATAACATTTTTGGGGGGCAAGCTATGTATAGAGAAAGAGTGATATTAAGGTAGATAGTAGTGGGAAGATGAAAAGGTAAAAGGGAGGAGAAAGGTTAGAGAAAGTATAACAATAAATTGGAAATTAATAAGAAGAAAAAGAATTAAAAATAAGAAAGAGAGAGTTGGAAATATGTAGATGATGTGGCTACTGGTGAGGTGGCTCAATTGAAGCGTAGTAATAATAAATACTACGCTTCAGCTTTTAGATATAATATATGAGATGGGTTCAAGTTACACCTAATGTAACTCTTGTAAAGTTACACCTTTTTTACATTGTAGATTTCTAAAAGATCTAACGGTTAAAAAAGACACCATTAAATGTTATTGCTTTCCACTTTTGTCTCTCTCCTTATTTATTGTTTTTCACTTAATTAAAGGGCACTTGCCATTTTCAACAACCCACTTTTCAAATGAGTCAGTAAACTCTCTCCACCCAATCCACTTGATTTGGCCGTGGTTTTTTTCTTTTTTTTTGATAAAGATAACAAAGGCACGAGGACAAATCCTTCCAAAAATGATAATACAATAATTCTACACAACTTTAACTTTAAATTTAAATCCTCACAATGCCGAATCACAAAGATGAGAAAAGACTTTATTAAAATTTAAGAGTAGAAACTAATTTCTAATTCTATATCCTATCACCATAACGAGGCAACTTCCTAAAACATATATTGGTAGAACAATTGCACTCACCCACAGCCACCAGAATCTCTAGTTAAAAAGCACTTCCAAATTAATAGCATAAACCACACAACCACAACTGCAACCACCCAGAAGAATGTGCTCTTTTAGTTTCAGTCAGCTCTGGACTGACCAACTCGGGAAGAAAGGATGATGCCAACAATGAGACCATAGAGAGCTAGTGCCTCGGCAAAAATAAGGATAAGAATCATCTCAACAAAAAGCTTTTGCTATTGTGCATTGGCTCTGAAGTAGACTAGTATGTTTTCTAGGTTGTTGAAAATGGCATGTGCCTTTAATCAAGTGAAAAATAATAAAACATTAAATAAGGAGAGAGAAAAAATTGCTAGTATTAATTAGGAATGAGGTGGAAAGTATTAACATTTAATGATATTTTTTTAACCGTTAGATCTTTTAAAAATCTACGGTTTAAAAATGTGTAATTTTACAAAAGTTACACCAGGTGTAACTTGAACTCATCTCATAATATAAAATTGATATGAGCTTGACATATAAACTCATATCCTTCTAAGACTTTATTTAATTATAAGTTGAGACCACTCATCCAAACCAAATAGGCTAGATAATAAACTTGATATAAATTTGATAATACACTTGTGTTGGATCTGAACCTCAAAAACATGATATTGAGCTTGATATAGAGCTCGAGCTTGGCTTGACTAATGAATCAAGCCAATCTAAGTCGAGCTCAAGCATTTATACTTTATAACAAGCTCAAGTTTGAACATTATTTGTAGGCTCATATCGGGCTCAATTCAAGTTTGAACATTCTACTTTTACTGTCAAACTGAGTTAAACATTCATTACTCAACAAAGCTCGGCTTATTTACAGCCCCAAATATCAAATATCAAAATCGTAATTTTCTACACTAAAACTTTGCCAACTTTCCAATGGATTATCATGACAAATTTTATTACTTTTTCTAGCCCAATCAAATCAGAGAAAATTTTGTCAGTGCCCTCTTTCATGCAATACAACTTTTTCTTCAAGCATATAATCGATTTGTCAATGACTAAACATATATACTTTCTACAACTTTTTCCAAAACGCTTGGGGGAAAGGTCTCATTTAACATGCTAGACTTTATCTAAGGGGTAAGACATGATTACATGAACAAATAGTTTTTTCTCCTTTCATCTCAATATCCTCCCATTTATCATCTGTTTGGATACTTTGACTTTCCATACAACGCCTCAATCAATTCTCGTGCCCCAAGATGTCTTTCACAGTACTTTGCCACAAATTAAAATTTTTTTTCCCATAAAAACGCTCCAGCTCAAACTTTATGCTCAGTAGGCAAAACTTAGTCGTTGTCTCTTTCACAAGACAAAACTTTGCTTCTAACTATTACACACACTCAACAAAGTTACATCACCACTCTATTTATAGGGACAAACACACCTTCCTACTTCTTTTAATTTCAATGTAAGATTACTTCTTTTAATATATTTAGTCGCAAATTCATGGATGTATAAGAATAGATAATTATTTTGTAATTGTTATATAATGTATTATTATGTTTTCTAAAATTTCTTGAAAATAATTTTTTCTCCTTAAAAATTAAACAATTTCTAAAATTATTTTTCATTTTTCTATCTCTACCAATATATTATTCTATTATTTTTTATGTGTTTAATTAATATTATTCCTTTATGAGCTGATTCATATTCTTTGAAATTATGTTATAGTGTCTATGTTTTTTTTTTTTTTTTTGGTACAACTAACCTTTTTAAGATTCGAATAAATTATTTATATTCTTCATTCTCTTAAAAGAGATTATCATGATAATCATAACTCATAACAAAATTACTTTTTAACATCACTTAAATAATTGTTAGGCGCATTCAAATATGTAGCCAATATTATGTTTTGATATAAATTCAAACTCTCACTTCCAAAATAACTAAGTATTAACTCAAACCAAAGATATAAAAGAAAGAAAGACTACTTATAATGGGGAACTCAAAAATACAACACTAAAACATATTAACCCAAAATAGAGTTATAAAAAAAAACACAATGATTCGTCAACCTAAATTAAAGTTACAAGAAAGAATAAAAAATTGAGAGAGAGACAGACAGACTTGGGCCTTACAACAAATTTGGCCCCTAATATCTCTAAAATTGCCCCCATAACACATCTTGCAATGAATTTCTTTGTCCCATGTATATTACAAACTCTGGAAATTATAATCTCAAATTGGACTTTGGATTTGTATAGTTTGACTTTGGCATAATAGTCCCTAAATTACCCAATATGAGCAAAATGTCACGAACTTGGTAATCCTCATTGTACATGTGACTTATGGAGTCTACAAAGCTTTGCTTTATATAAGCTTCCCACCCACCCGTAATGTTTTCATTCGAATTGCTACTTTATGTTTTCGGCATAATTGTCTTGATAAGCAAGTAAAAACATCAAAAGCAAGTGGTTAGGCGAAAAAGTAGAATTATACAGTTAATACATCATTTTTTTTTTTTATATGAAGAAAAAAATAAGCAAGTAAAAATGTCCAAAGCAAGTGGTTAGGAGAAAAGTAGAATTATACAGTCAATACTTCAATTGTTGTTGTTGTTGTTTTTTTTTTTTTTTTAATGAAAAAAGGGCGCCTGAAAATAGCATTCCAAGAAATGTAAAACAAAGAGGACTAAATATAATTAGGCATTCTCAAGGTGGCTGAACGAATCTAAGATTATAATTATAAGTTGAATGTTTTATCTTGAAATGTGGCTAGCTTTGCCTCATCAAAATTATTGTTTTACAATTTTCTTTGCAGTTTTGAATCAAAAGTTATCCAAGAAATCATTGGAAAGATATGCACTGATCATGAGTTGTATCATAAATTCTCAAGTGTTTGTGAGGACCCTGTTGGAATGGACTCACGTGTGGAGGAAATGTTGGGTTCATACTTAGGTGAAGGGTTGGGTGATGTTTGCTTTGTTGGGATATGCGGGATGGGTGGAATGGGCAAAACAACTCTTGCAGAAGAAATTTATAGAAGAATTTCAAGTAACTTTGAAGTTAGCAACTTTATTGCTAATGTTAGAGAAAAAACTAAAAATAAAGGTCTAGTTTCTTTACAAAAACAACTTCTTTCTAAGATCCTCATGAAAAGTGAAATAGAAAAAATATGTAATGTTTGTGATGGAATCAGTCTTATAAGGAAAACACTATATAATAAAAAGATTTTTATTGTTCTTGATGATGTGGATGGAGAAGAACAATTAGGGGCATTAGCACAAAAAGATAATTGCTTTGGTCCTGGGAGTAGAATCATTGTAACAAGCAGAGATAGTCATTTATTGAAAAGATGTGGTGTGAAATATATATATACAGCCAAGAGGTTGAGTGACAATGATGCTTTGAAGCTTTTTAGTTGGAAAGCTTTCCATAAACCTCATCCTGAAGAAAATTTTGTAAATTTGTCTATGGACTTTGTGAATTATGCTGAAGGCCTTCCTTTAGCTCTTAAAGTTTTAGGTTCTTTGTTGTTTGATAAAACAATAGATGCATGGAATGGTGCCCTAAATAATCTAAAAGCAGAATTTGGTGACAAAATTATGCCTATACTTCAAATAAGTTTTGATGGGCTTACAAATACACAGAAAGGATTGTTTTTAGATATTGCATGTTTTTTCAAAGGAGAGAACAAAGATTGCATAAGAGATGTACTACAAAGTTTTGGTTATTGTCCGGAATACAATATTGATGTTCTTAAGGACAAATCTCTCATAACCATTAGTTACGACGGAATTTTGTGGATGCATGATTTGCTACAAGATATGGGTCAAGAAATTGTTCATCGCAAATCCCGAGAGCCTGGTGGACGTAGTAGGTTGTGGATTCTTGAGGATGTCATTCATGTATTGAAGAATAATACTGTAAGTTAGACTAGTATAAACCTGAACTTTAAAAAGTATATATGTTACTATAAAATTTTCTAAGAATTTACTAATTACTCTAAATTCTTTGTTTTTATTTATTAGGGAACCGAGGCAGTTGAAGGCATAATGCTAAAAGTTCCTATTCAAAAAATGGAACACTTGCATGCTGAAGCCTTCTCAAAGATGAAAAATTTGAGATTGCTCAAAATTGGTAATGAGAAATTTCCACAAGACTTCATAAATGGTACTAAGCAACTTCCAAGAAGTCTTAATTATCTTTCTAACAAGTTACGCATTATGGAATGGCATGGATATCCCTTTAAATCCATGCCAACTAGTTTTGAACCAAACAAACTTGTTGAACTCAAAATGTGTTGCAGCAGCATCAAACACCTATGGAAAGGAGTTATGGTAAGATTTTCACTCAAGCAAATGAGTTTTTTCTTCCTTTTCATTAATACTTGAGTTTATCTAATAATTTTTTTGGTTTATAACAGAATTTAGACGAGTTAAAACTCATTGACCTAAGTGACTCCCAAAACTTGATTGAGATGCCAAACCTTAGTGGAGCTCCAAAGCTTAAGCACTTGATTCTTCAACGTTGTATAAAACTATCTAAAATTCATGCATCTCTTGGAAATCACAAACAACTTATTCGATTGGATTTGAATGGTTGCAAATGTCTCGAAAGCCTTCCTCACAAGATCAACTCAAAAGTACTTGAAATTTTCAATCTTGGTGGTTGTTCAAGACTAAAGAAGTTTCCAGAATTTGTTGGAAATATGTCACATTTATCAGAACTTTGTTTCAGTGGGACTGCCATAAAACATCTACCATTATCAGCCGAACATTTAACTAGCCTTACTAAATTAGATCTAAGAGATTGCAAAAACCTTTCAAGTCTTCCAAATGATTGTTGTTATTTGATGTCTCTAAAAATTCTCACTTTGTCTGGTTGCTCAAAACTTAATGAACTGCCAGAGAATTTGGGGAATATCAAAAGTCTTGAGGAGCTAGATGTGAGTGAAACTGCTATAACAGAATTACCCTCTTCGTTGGTTCTCTTAAAAAATCTCAAAGTACTATCTCTTCGTGGATGTGAAGGCTTAACATCTATATCATCAAATAAACTCATCAGTTTTCCTTTAATGCGAAAAAGAAGAGTAGACCCCACGGGCATGTTAGGGCGTTCTCTTTCTAATTTATGGTCTTTGACCAAATTGAATCTAAGTTATTGCAATCTTCAAGCAATCCCTGATGGTCTTGGTTGTTTGTCCTCTTTAACAAATTTAGATCTTAGGGGAAATTATTTTGTTTACCTTCCTGAGAGTACCACTCAACTATCTAATATGAAGATTCTTCAACTGTGTGGTTGCACACATCTTCGATCTTTGCCAGAGCTTCCATTAAATATTAGGTTTCTTGAT
The DNA here is from genome assembly GCF_001633185.2 of Quercus lobata. Lineage (NCBI taxonomy): Eukaryota > Viridiplantae > Streptophyta > Magnoliopsida > Fagales > Fagaceae > Quercus > Quercus lobata. The sequence continues at coordinate 52,615,876 of NC_044912.1, read as the reverse complement.
GCAGATGGTTGTACGTCATTGGAAATATTACCATTAAAACCTGAAGATGGTCCTTATCCGACACTCTATCTTCTCAATTGTGTTAAATTGGTTAATGATGAAGACTACGGTGACATGTTATTAACAACGCTAAGACATCACATTCAATTTAAGGTCTCTCTCTTTTTCTCTCTCTCTCTCTCTCTCTCTCTCTCTCTTGCTTGTGAGGTTCTAAATATAATGATTTTGTAATTCTGTATGTTTCAGGGAGATGGAGACAATTATGGTATTATGATTCCTGGAAGAGAAATTTCGAAATGGTTTAGCCATCAAAGTGTGGGGACTTCAGTGAGTTTGCAAGTGCCTTCAGATAAATTGAAAGGAGTTGCTGTGTGTGCACTTTTTGTACTCCGCCAACATCATCCACTTCACGAACTTCCTTCAAAAAATGGTTATATATTTACGCACACGCTTTACTTATACTTGAAAGCCAACGGATATGAAAGTCGCCCGATAACTGGCTTTACATTTTCAGAACAATTTGGTAAGATTGAATCATATCATCTTTGCCAGTATTACTATCCCTATGAATCATTCAATCAGAAATTGAAAGAAAATTGGAGTCAAGCAGATGCTAATGGATTGGGTCAAATTGAGATTGGATTTAAAACCGCTGGTCTAGGATTAGAGGTTACAAAATGCGGGGCCCGTTGGGTATACGAGCAAGACATTGAAGATCTGAACCAAACCATGCGTGGGTGCAGCAGCGGCAGCAGCTGTAGCATCACTCCTTATGAGGATGATTTGGAAGATTCAGCAAAAGGTACCAAAACTGAGTGAAAGCCATGATGAGTATGATGGGGATGAGAATGGAACCAGTGGAGAAGGTACCTCTAATCTAATTGAAAGATTCATTCCACGTTGGGGAAATTGGATTGGGAATTTAAGCACACAAGGACAATATAACTCTGATTGAGAGGAAGAGAAATCCCAGTGAAAGTGGTGGCTTTGATGAATTTGTACAGCTGATAATCTTTTTCCTCTAATTTTTTGTAAGTCACTGATATCTTTCTCCCTTTTACGGATCTTTTTTTGTTGCTATATATTTCTTTTTTAAATTCATTGGCATATGCTTTCATTTGAGTTCAACCATCTGCATTTTTTGATTTTTTGTTCACTTATGTTGTGGGAAAAAGAAATCACATTGCTGGTCTGAGAAAAGGTGACCTCTCTGGTGAAAAATGGCCCAAATTTACTTCTTTCCATTTGATTTTACAACAATACTGGAATTGGAAAAATGTAGTAAATGCCATAAAGACAAAACTCACCCCATTTAATTCATTTTGATTTTTTATTTTTTAATGAATAAGAATAATGTTACAATGCGAATGCTCTTAACTCTTAAGCCATATTAGTGGAAATATTTTGTGGACTAGGGTGTTCTTGTATGAGGAAGAGGAAGTGGAGGAACGCATAGACTGAAGTTGGAGACAGTAAGAGGGACAAAGAGGCCATAGAGGCCAAGAATGAGGCAGCCTAAGAGGAAGGATTCAGTGCAAAGAGGAGTGGAGGGGTCAGGGGAGAGAGTTGGGTTGGTGTTGGGGAGGAAAGTGGTGGGGCAGAGGCTGAAGTCCATGAAGATACGGTTGGTGATAGTGGTGTCAAGTGGAGGAGAGGCTAGTGAGGGTGGTTACGGAGTGGTGGTGGTGAGGGAGAGTGAAGTGGTGGAGAGGAGGAGGGAGCAACGGATGATTATGGGGTTGAGGTGGAGAGGAGGAGGAGGGTGGTGGTTGTGGTGGTGGTGGGAGAGGAGGAGTTGGGGTTGGGGTGTTAAAGAGCGGGCCATGATGGTGGAGTGAACATGTTGTTTTTTGTTTGTGGATGGGAATCATGATGGGTGGGAGGGAGGGAGGGAGGGAGAGTGAGATTGGTTTTTGTTGGAGGTTTGGGGTCTACTCATTTACAATTTGGATAGAATATGAGCTATTCTAAACTTCTAAAAATTACACTTTTTTTCTATTCAAGTGTGGCATTGTTTTAATTTTTGGTTTAATTTTTGTCTATAAAATCTGATTCTGTTTTCAAAATATTCTCTTTGTCCATATCAGTAACTAATGTGGCTTAAGAGTTAAGAGCATTCACATTGTGGTTTCAAAAAATTTTGTCCATCTAAAGAACAATTGTTTTATTTTCATGTTTGTTGTATTAAGAATAGAGCCTAAGGTATCTCTTTTTGACAATTTGGAATTAGAAACTATTCATCGTCTTACTTGGCTGTCACTAGGAAACTGATGTCATGCTCTTCCGTCTAGGTGAATGGATGTGGGTGTCCTATATATCATATATATGGTGTGCATCGCTTTCAGATTGGTTGAATCAATGCAGTTGCATTGAAGCTTTTAGTTGCCAGCATTTGCCCAAGCTTTGCAGGAAAGAAGTGTGGGCTTTGTCTCATAAGTCATAAAAACACGATGATATGCAGAGTTCTAGCAAACAGTAAGGCACTGCATGGCTTCTTTATCTTACAAATGGGGTCTCATTTATTATTTTATAATTCATATTAGGGAAAGAAATAAGCAAAACTGTAATGGTGTAATATGACCCAGTAGAACTAGAAGTTGTAATCGAGAATTATAACTTGAAAGAATGAAGATATCCGTTGATCCCATGCTTAGGGAAAAAGGGAAAACTAAGAATAATTTTTCATCTACTTTCACTGCTTCCTTTGTGACTTTTGAGCTATTCTTAAGTTAATGGTATGTCATCCACCTCCTAGTCTTCTGTCAATAGTCTTATTTAAAAGAGTTTTTTTTTTTTTTTTTTAAGTAGAATGGTAAGATTTTACAGCTCTTCTCTGTGTCATGCTACAAACAAAAAACTGGTTGTTGTGGCTTTTCCAAAAAGTGGATAGAGCACCCTAATCTAATTGAAAATTGGATTGGGAATTTATGCACAGGAGGTAATTCTATTTGTGATGAAGAGGAATCCCAGTGAACCTGGTAGCTTTGATGAAGTTATTGGACTTTGTTGGGGAGGAAAAACTCTCAAACTACTAGCAGACAAGAAGAGTGGAACAAATTGTGTGCTAATCATTTTTGTTCAATTATGTTGGTGAGTAAAATCTGCACTCTTGTTACTCTCGTAATGCCTATATATATATATATATATATAAAATGAAATTTGCATTTGCTCGGTTCAATTTTCTTGTCAATCAAATTTTTCAAAGTTGAAAACTGTCCTACATGATCTGTTATTTTCTGTTTTGATTAGATCTTATATGTGTGCTCTTCTGTTATGGACATCACAATTTGATTTTAGATCATGGACCCCATCACTTTGCCTTGTCGATTAATCATTGGTAGGATATGGATGTTGGTTATCTAAGATAAGAAGTTTAATAAAATGGGAAATTTTATTGCAAAATGGGTAACCAAACTAGATAGATTAATATTGCCTACATTTATATATTTTCTATTCTTTTGGATAAACATTGAAAACTTAAAGAGGTTTGAGATCATTGTTATTTGTAGGTTATAATTGAATTAGATTTGCACGGACATAAAAGAAAATGAATTTAGAATACATGATTACTAGCACTTCACTTTATTTTGAGTGGTCATAGGAAGTAACAAATGAGAGAAGCATACCATTTTTGTATATAATCTGTGTGAGAGAAGCATACTGCTTGTGTATACAATCTGTGTGATACTGTCCACAAACATTTTATGGGACAGTATCCCAATTTGGATTGATTGATCTCATGTGCATGATTTATACTGTTCTCTGTATGTCAACCTATTCCAGGGACGGACCCAGGATTTTAAGCTAATGGGGACCAAAGTATAAAGGAAAAAAAAATCCAAATAAGTATCCATATAGTATTAAAAAATTATAAATGCACAAAATCGTTATTTCTAAATACATTAAGATGCAATCATCTACCAAAAAAGACAAAAACAAAAACAAAATAATGTTTTTTTTTTTTTAATACTAGGCTGGCTAGGAGTTCTATTTTTTTATCACTTCATTTAAAATAATATAAACAACTCATTAAAATAATAAAGGAAGAGAGAGAATTTGAGTTTTTTAATAAAATGAAAAGATATAATCTTAATAAAATATTGTATTTTATTTTTAACAAATTGCTATAGTCAACTGGTATTTATACCAATTTACTTTAGTTGCAAAAAATTTAGTTTTAGCTTCTCCAATAACACATGTTTTTTTGGTTCTTTGGTGGTAAAATAGTTTTTTGGGGCTAAAATACAATCACCATTGTGAATGTTTTTATTGTTTTTGTTATCTTTTTGGGTTGAATAGTTGCTATTTGGGTTAGACTAACTAGGTTGATTGGGGAGAAGAGGGGCCTAAAGTTTTGGAAGGGGGCTCAACTACAAAAATAAAATATATAATAACTATATATATATATATATATATAGACACATATATATAAAAATAAAAAATTGGACCCTAGGGGTGGGGGGGGCGGCTCAGGCCCCCTCCTAGGTCCGTCCCTGACCTGTTCTGTATGTCCACCTGCACTGGAAAATATATCCTCAAGATTTAAATGAGCCCTTAATATTCCTTAATTTTCTTAAACTTAAACAATGATTTTTTCTAGTAAGTAAAAAAGTATATATAATGAGAAGCTTTATACTAGCCTTGATGCTAGTAAAACTACTGTTCTTAATATTCTTAATGTTTTGTTTTTTTCATGGTTTATTGAACATACTTCAGTAAATGAATGATAAGAAGGGTGGCTATTTTGGCTTGGTTGATTAATTAGGATGCAAGTTGATTAGAGAAGCTTATAGGTGGATGACACCTATGCAAAAAACACCTAGTTCTCTCAAACAGCACTCAAGGCTACATATTTCATTAACTTCAAAACTAACTGATTACAACAGAAAGTTAAATGCCTATTTATAGAGGCTGTATCAGAGTGCAGCCAAAAAATCAACCTGATCTGATCTTTTCTATTGTTGAACTAGACTAAATAACCACTTAACATCCTGACTAACATATTACAAAAAGTTCTCAATGTTTACTTTTCTCTAGCAACCTTTAGCCTACTGTTTGGTTACAAGCCTAAATAACTTGCCTCTAACTTGACTGTTACAGCTGAGACTTCCAGCCCTCCAAGCTCCTTCCAACTGCTTCCATATGAATTGGCAAAGACTCAGACACTCAGTTAATCTCCTTAAGTGATCACCAACTGGCTGCTGCAAATAACAAGTTTCATTAGGCTAGGCTGCTGGCTGACTGAATGTACTGCTGAACTAACCTTCCTGCTGGATTATTGTTGCTACTGCTGTAATTGAAATCAGACCTTTTGATGCTCCTGCACCAATGAAAAAGCCAAAGAAACTTTGTTGCATATATATATATATTATAACTACAATTAATTTCCCAAGCATCTTTGTGTTTTCTGGTTTGGTGCTCCATTTTACAGGACATCAATTAGTTCTGCTTGCTGTCATTATTGATGTCCATGTTGTAAATTAGAAAATATTTACAATGTTATGCTAATATATCGGCTCTTAAGCTGTCAACTGTTTTTGTTTTTTTTTTGGGGGGGGAGGTGTGCAGATTGCTGTTGACACTGCCTCTCCTTCAGATCATGCTCATGTCCATACTGCATAAGCAAGAGGAGTGAAAAACCATACGTGAGGCAGGGAATCCTCTACCTCTAGTCACTAGTATTACTAACATTGGAAAAAGGTGAACCATGAATCATTTGTTCATGGATGCTAATGGATTCGGTCAAATTGAGATTGGATTTGAAACCAAAGGTCCAGGATTAGAGGTTACAAAATGCGGGGCCCGTTGGGTATACGAGCAAGACATTGAAGATCTGAACCAAACTATGCATGGGTGCAGCAGCAGCAGCTGTAGCATCACTCCTTATGAAAATGATTTGGAAGATTCAGCAAAAGATACCAAAACTGAGTGAAAGCCATGATGAGTATGATAGGGATGAGAATGGAACTAATGGAGAAGGTACCTCTAATCTAATTGAAAGATTCATTCCATGTTTGGGAAATTGGATTGGGAATTTAAGCACACAAGGACAATGTAACATTGATTGAGAGGAAGAGAAATCCGAGTGAAAGTGGTGGCTTTGATGAATCTGTGCAGCTGAATTTTTTGTAAGTCACCAATATCTTTCTCCCTTTTACAGATTTTTTTCTGTAGCTTTATATTTCATTTTTCATTTTTAAATTCATTGGCATATATGCTTTCATTTGAGTTCGGTAATTTGTGATTCTTATTTCTGCTAGTTTCCCCACACTGGATACGAAGAAGTTGTTGGACTTTGTAGTTTATTGGTGAGGAGAAACTGTGGCATTGTCTGGATCAAAGAAGATATGTGCAACAGATAGCACACTCACGATTATTTTGTGGGGTAAAGACAGATAGTGCACTCTTGTTGCTCTCTTGGTATTCAAAAGGAAAGCAAAAAATTAGGGCTGTTTTTCACCAGAGAGGTTGCCTTCCATGTGTTTGTGTTATTTTTTTCCTCACTTCATCAATCATTTCAAAGGTAGATTCAAGAGATTTTTCCTTTTGCTTCTTCTAATTAGTTTTTATAGAAATAGGTAGATTCAGGTGATGAAATTATTTGCGAAGTTTTCTTGTTGAATACAATAGACCTTGATTCATTATGCTGTTATATTTGAATACATATGTGAAGTAAAGATGCAATTAAATCAATGGTTAAGAAACAGGGGGAAGGGAAAGGGACCCAACTTTTTTGTTTGATTTATTTTTAAGTTTGTTGTATTAAGAAAAATAGAGCCTAAGGTATTTCTTGATGACAGTTTGGAATTAGAAACTTTTCATTGTCTCATTTGTCTGTCACTTGGAAATCAATATCATGTTGTTGCATCTAGGTGAATGGATGTGGCCGTTACATTGAAGCTGAAAGGTGCAAGTTGTTGCCTAAGCTTGGCAGTGCAGAAGTGTGGGCTTCGTCTCATAATAGCATGATAATATTCAGAGTTCAAGCAAACGGTAAGGCCCTACATGGCTTCTTTATTAATTGATGATTGATAGTATTGAGGAAAGAAATAAGCAAAGTTGTTACTGAAAAGATTACATGTGTAAATATAACATTAGGCTACTGATTGTTGAACTAATATACCATGTTCCACACCATAGCGTTACAACCCTTCTTTGTGACATGCTACAAACTAAAACTGCCTACATTCTTAGTTCATTAGACCCATCATATCAGGACAACCAGTTCGGTTTATCACAGCTGGCCTCGCATTTTGGCTTGCTGGGAGTCTTTCAGTAAACTCAGTCCCGCTTCCAGAATTTCCTACAATGGCGTCTGCATTGGCAGATCTATGTTAGGGCAAGGGGGCAAAATTCTAATAAAATCTTGTGCGTGTGTGTGTATTAAGTATTTAGAATTTAGAATTTTTTTCAAAATTTTGATGGACAACTACTTCTAACAGTTACCAAAAATTTATCATATCCAAATTGATGTATTTCCTTTGTTTAACTTTCTTTCCAATCAAAATTTCCAAAGTCTACATACTATCCTTAGTATCCTATATTACCTTGGACTAAACATTGATTGATTTCATATGTATGTCACTTTAATTAAGAAGTGGTTCTAGCTGAGTCAATATGCATTTGAGTTTTTATTCAATCTAAACTTGATGTTTGTAATTAGATATAAGTCCATTTCTAGACCCACTTTTGTTTATTAACTTGTGTTATTTCTTTCTGCTTGTTTGCAATAGGGAGGACTGAAGTTGTAGTAGTTATTGGTGTTGCTGGCATGGACTGGACGCACAGAAAGCATTGTCATTGATTATGAACAATATACTTCTTCCCTTGTAATCAAATCTGTTGAGATGGACCATGATAAATTTAGTGTGATGTAGTTTGTATTTTTCTTCTGTTTGTTGTCAAATGCATGCTAATTATGTAATCACTTGAAAGAGTTGTATAATACTATAATCTTTCTTGGGACAGATATTTCCTACCCTTTACCACATTGAAGTTCTACATGGCTGTAATTAGAAGAATAGAGTATTTTAATGTAAAATTAAATTGAATTTTTCAAAATCTCACTTGATCAAGATTTAAATTTTCTCTAGCAAAATTTAGTTTTGCTCAAGTGATTTAAGTTCTGCTCCAGCAAAGGACAAGCAACTTTCTGTAAAGATCTTGCTTTAGTGAGAGAAAAGTGAGACTTTTAGTCTGAAATTTTTTTTTCTATTATTGAAGAATTTACTCAAGTGAGAAGGGTCATTCACTCAAGAAACAATTGCAAAAAAAAAAAAGCAAGTTTACTAGAAAATTTTGTAGAAAAACAAGAGAGCCTAGGCAACATTTTAGAGTATTTGTTTCAGCAGAAGTGACCTTTCAAATGTGCATTTTCTTTGGCAATGAAGGTATAGGTCACCTTTCAAATTTGCTTTTTTTATTATTATTACAGCTCTTCATTGCTTATAAATAAACAACCATATTTAGGGGGTCAAATTTTGCTCTCCATATAATGAAATTCACAAAATTCCCCAATTTTGTTATTTGTAGAATCTTGTTGTCTTGAGATGTTGGGATGCATGATACATAACACCTAGACATGCTAATATGCTATAAATATCTTGGTCTCCTAAGAGAAGTTAAGGGAGTTACAAGGCTTTTGGCCCTATATATACTATATAATTGAAGATAAATTACTCATATTTTTCATAATTTCATGATAGTAAGTTAATAACAACAACTTTGATAAGTTGATTTTGCGGAAAATCATATTACAAAGATGAGAGAGAGAACACATTAAGCATTAAGCATCATCAAAACAACCATTTTCTTGTATCCCCATCTACTCATCAGAAGGCTCTTTGATGGTGTACCTATGAGAGGTAGGGACCGTAAGGTGCCCAATTTGTTCAAAATCGTTATTTCAAGTTCTTAGTCTTAATTTTTTTTTTTTTAAATATTTATAAAGATGTGATAAAAATTAAAACATTTGAAAATATATCATGCCCTCAAAAAACTCAAAAAAAAAAAATACCAAAGATGTTTCTCTTATCAAAGGAATAAGTCTGGTGGCATAGATTTTCAAGTACTTTTTGCATTCTACACTTGGATACCGATAGGTCCAAGCACAAAATCTACCATAATCACTTCTTCCATTGATGCAAGTGAATTCACTCTTTTCAATTGTTTAATTACATTTATCTTTCATTTTTTGTTCTTTCTATTTGCATTTGTTGTATTAAATCACTAACACCCTTTTAACTGATACATAACCAAACCTCAGACTAGTAACATTTATCTCACAGAAAAAATTAGTAAACAAAATTATGATATCTGTTCCAGAAAACTGAAAGAGAAGAATAGTGGCTATCAACTAGAACAACATTGGGGTGGACTAACTAAAATTTCAATAGCAGTGGACCAAAAAACAAACCTATTCCATCTACTTTCCCCAATGGCAGGGCCGAATAAATAAAGACCATTTCCTTGAAACATGGGATTTTCATCAACGTCACTAGTGACCAAAATTAACTGCCAAGACTAAACCTTGGTGTCTTTTAGAATTAAGTCCTATCTATATCCCATAGCCTGAGTCTGAAGATTTTGGTTGTCTTCTAATAGACGGTCGTATTCAAGAAGTAGGTCTGCGGCTTGTTTTTGAAGGGCAGCAACATGGCTTTCAGCAGATTCAACTCTCTTATCTTTCTCTTCAGATTCTAGCTTCACCTTCTTCAAATTCTCTGATAGAGAAGCTATTTCTTCTTGCAGCCGCTTTATCTCCTTGGAAGCTTTCTCTTCTTTTTCTTTGAGTTCCGTCTTTTCCTTCTGAAGCCTTTCAACTTCCTCTTTTGAAGCTCCCACACTACTCCTCAATCCAATAAGCTTTTGGAGATAGTGATGCATACGGTCAATTATGAATCCAAGAAATAGGGTAAAACCTGCAAATCAAATTCAGGCTTTCAGAAAACACTGGTCGGACCAATCTGAAAGGAAATTAAAGCATACATTACCGCAAGAGAAGCATTTCTTGCTAATGAAGGAAAATTTACAATCAGCTTATTGCTCACTGTATTTTGGTCAATAAGAACAGCGTGCTCCAAAACATGTGCTATGCTCTGATTGGTGATTGTACAAAACCAGAGAAGCTCAAATTGGTAAACAGCGCTCAAAACTAAGAACAGTTGCCTCTAACCACAACTTATGTTTTATGGATGTTAAGAAATTACATTAACATGTGTAATGAAACTGCATTATTCAATCGCTTTAGCCAATGGCGAAAGAAAACATCCAGCATTATTCAAACAAGATTTTAGTTATGTAAACCTCATAATTTTGAGGAATGCAATCATCCTAAAGTAAGCAGTAGACAGTAACTTCAATGAAACTAGTCATTTCCTAAAGCCAGATAATAGTTTGCATAAATCAGAAGCCACCAACAATCAATTTGTAATCTAGATGAGCATATGGTCATATAGGTAGCCACCTGATTTAAATCCTCACAAGTAGATGGGGCTAGTCCCTCCCTGTATAGCTTTTATAATATTAGAATGTCAAACAAGACATCCCACCTAGCTCCTACTTTACTATATATATTTTTGAGATCATTAAGATTGCACATGTAGGGTAGCATCTTCACTATCAATTTATTTTTGCACCAAATGACTATTGACTCCTTAGTCATATGCATATATGCACACATACGCCTTATATACAAACATGCAAATGAACGAATAGCATTAAACTAACATTTAGCATTTACATTCTTGTAAATGTTTATTGGCCTTTCATATTGTGACCACAAAACCCTCGCATCAAACTGATGGAAGTAAGATAAATAACTTTTCCTTTATAAGTTAATTATCAACCAAAAAAAAAAAGGTGTGAAATTTCTGGTGGAATTCTTTGAAGGAACATTTAATGAGTGAGGTCATGGGTTCAACACCCACTGCATGACCGTGTAATGTGCTGATAAAAAATTTATGGTTGACTCCTCCCAAACAACATGTGTGGCCATCTTGCTTAGATGTTAGAATAACAATGTATTAACATTTATTTTTGAGTGTCACAAAAAGGGCTCCTCATAATTGCTTATATAAATCTACCTAGCACATGCCGGATAGGGGACTCACCACACAGCCACACAACACACAGATACAAATCAATCAAGACAATTCAAACAATCTAGGATATCACAATCTCCCCCCACTTAAAATCCATGGCATTCTAGTCAGGGCTTACGTCACGTTGTGGTTCAACCAAGTCACATAGCATTACTAGGTTCATTCTGCTACCATTTGTCACTATTCTAGGAAAATATTAACATCTATGCTATATCCTAAAAGAACTAGTCAAATTACAATTGAGACCCCTCGCAATCACTTATATAGTAGCCTAGATCCACTTAATATGCACCTGATGTGAAACTCAATACACACACACTCAAACAATTAAATACAATATAAGCAATCCAGGGTATCACATTAGCCATAAATGATAGGTGTTATGTGGCCTTTCAACCAATTAGTCATACACTCTGGCTATCATGACCATGACTAAAACGCATTTTCAAAATAGTACATACACGCTGCAGTTCCACCATAAAGTTAACAATTATTTTTTTAATCATGACTTTTAGACTGATCTAGCATCACTGCAGGTTGTAACCATTACAGTTAAGAGTTCCTTTGACATGGTTAGACATGAATGAAAGAACATCAATGCTTTGGAGATGAAAGCATTAAGCGGGAAATGTAAGTCAAGGTGCAGCTACTTTGGCTGGTATGGACTCTTTGTTATTAGAGATCTGCATTAAATTCCCATTTGATGGGGGGCTTAACGTTTCCTTGGATTACAGGTACATAGTAGTTTAAGACAATCATAGAAACAATAGTTTCTCTTTGAATTTCAGTGTCCGAGAGAGAAAAAATAAAATAAAATAAAATAAAAATAAAAAGAGTGACAAGTAATTTATATAATAATTGGGGAACAGCAGATAATACTAAGAAATAGCAATCAAATTTACATAGTTGAGAAAAGATTTTTCTTTTCTTTTTTTAGAAAGTTCAAATAATTATAAGGAATAAATTGATCCTAAATTACTCATTAATTTTCCTCTCAAAAATAAAATCACTTGTTAATTTAGTGCAGTGATATTTGCTTGAAGTGAATATAAAACAATCATATATTTACTCGAGAAGCTTATTTTTGGCTTGCCTTAATGATATAAAATAAAATAGAGTTTGATTATCTCATAGGGTTTTAAGTTTAACTCAAGCTTCTCCATTTATTCACCATTCAAGTTAATGCAACATAGGAACACTGCCTACAAAAGTGGAAAATACAAAGTATATGCTCATGTAGTCATGGTTACATCACCATTTCTGATCAATTATCAATTGTTGATGCAACACAGGAACACTGCCTACAAAAGTGGAAAATACAAAGCATATCCTCATGTATTCATGGTTACATCACCATTTCTGATCAATTATCAATTGTGTTAAAAACTTAACCTGTTAGAAAATGGTGAATTAATCATTTAATCTAACACTCCCCCTTCCGTGTGGCCTAAATTGGCCTTATTAAATGGGGGCCAAACACATGGGAATTCTATAAATGGGATTTAAGATGGAGACAGGATTTGAATCCAAAACCTCTTGTTTTGATACCATGATAAATTTTTTTGATAAGTAATAAACTTCATTGAAATTGAAAAAGGTCAGCTTATGCCTATGTCAGCGGGTTAGGAAGGTGGCAAGCCCAATCACTTGCTGAGACAAGCTCTCCTCCTATTTCTGCACTACTTCCAGCTGATGGCTATTCCTAGCCCCCTTAGCTTCTAATTCTTATATATATATATATATATATATATATATATATATATAAGAATTAGAAGCTCCCCTTTCATAAGAAGCTGTTGGTGACTAAGCATAATGATCGCGAGAGAAGCGATTGACTGTCTTGAGGAATGATGACTTGGCTAAGGGTGTAGGCGTGAAGGCAAGCTTCCAATGTTTAGAGGTCTTTAGTTGATTTGCCCAATTTTCTACATTTATTGGCATGTCATTAATGATAAGAGAGGGTGATGAAAGATCTTGTCAAATGATAAAGGAAAATGGCCTGATAATCGACATTCCTCCATTGCAAGATCACGTCTTTCTGTCTCACTCAAACCAAGCATGTCAGGAAGAGACATGAAGGTAACGAAACCCGAAGCATTTGCCCATTCTAACAAAGTCTGAAGGAAGAAAAGCTTCAACTCATGAATTCACCTTTCACCCCCTTCAAAAGTACGTGTATTCCTCTCCCTCCATATGACCCACATAAGAAAATGAGGCATCATACTCCAAAGCAACTTAGTTTTGAGTCTACAACTCCTGCCTGACCAACTTGCTATAAGATCCACAACCCCACATGGCATGATCCAATGATACCATGACAAATTACCAATTGTCTTAAATAATTAAACTAGTACAAAATGGTGAATTTGGTCAATTAATCTAAAACAATTTCATTAATACATAATGGTGTACTGCACATGTGACATAACATAACGTAATGTGCAAGTACAAGGGAGCATTACTGGTCAAATTCATGACTTACGTTAGTCAAGTTACAGCTTCTGGCCTCTATTTCCAAATCATACAATTAATATTAACTAAATTTCTAAAACATAGAACAAAACACCCATATCCTGCCAGAAAAAGCATGGAAATCAAGAGAATTCAACAAACTAGGAACACATAAGAAACAAAACACATGGTTCACTTAACAAATCCATGGATAAAGATACCAACCAATTCACTATTCACGAAGATTCAAACAAAAACCAAGCTTGGATGGATCAGTAAAAGGATTAAGCATAAAGCCAATTCCAACCAATTATATACATCACCGAGCAGAACTTATGAATGAATCACATTAAGAGAGCCAGGCTAGTCAAGATCCCATACTCAACAACATTGAAACCACTGTACTATGGGGAAGGAATATTCCTGGGATTTACTACAAACTTCATGGGAGGTACAAGCTGTTGCTACTGCAGATACACTCCAACCAAAAGGCTCAATAAACACACTTTCCATGTCATTGACCCCTTGTAGCTTTTGACCAACGCCTAAAAATCCCTAGAAGCAAAACCCATATATATAGCTTCAAATCTTCAACAATACTACCCTAGGAACTTGAGACCAATTTCAAACCCAGCGTTTTCGCAATTAAAAAGAAAAAACAAAATTGTTATGCTTTAATTGTTTTGGTTAGAAATTAGAAGCTTTACTAATCTTATAATAGTTTAGGAACAAAGCATTAGTACTAGACCTGGTTCTTTTTCTTTTCCAGTTAAAATATCTGTCTCATCCTTGGAATATAGCTGGAGCCCATGCTATCATCCTTAAAGTTGAAAATGTTCTGCATTTCATCCTTCCGTCCACTATCATTAAGTTTTTGGCCAACATGTTTGACAGAAGGGATAAAATTAGAACCTTGATGATATTTCAGGGTCAAAAATAAAACCTAAATTATATTCATTTTGTTTCTGAAATTTAGTTCCTTTTCTATTTTCATCTCTAAAACATATATTCTGTTGGCCACGCTAACAAAAACCTTAACAAAAGTGGACAAAATGACAAAATCATGGGCATTTTAAATTTTCAGGGACATAAATAGAACTTTTTAAATTTTAGAGATGAAAAAAATTAGTTATATTTCAAACATGAAAAGAATTTTGTGCCTTTTTTATAAGCAACTAAATTTCATTTAAAAAGTGCAAAAAGGGTTACCATTATGTACATTGGAAGTATAGAACAGAAGAGCCAAAAAGAAATAAATATAAGTAAACTATCATCTAAAATTCAAATGAGATAGGAATTCAATAAAGTTCAGGGAAGAGAAAGGACTTGTAGTCAATGTCCTCTCATATAGGGATTTCTTTTTATTATTATTGGTAATTTGCACACGGACCCAATGGGTCTTGAACCCACGATCTCACCCTCCACCTAGACTTGCAAGGGGAAAAGTTGCCAATCGAGCAAGAGCTCGTTGGCCACTCGTATAGGGATTTCAAAAATAGTTACTTCAGCTGCACTATCAATAATTCGTTTCCCTCAAAAGTGCATACATTCCTCTCTCCAACTGCTCCACATTAAGCCCTAAGGAATAACATATAAACAAAAGAATTAGAAACACCAATAGAACGCTATCAAGAGAGGATAGTACATGGGCTCTTTTGGATGAAAACTGACCTGATGTACTCCATGCTAAGACAGGACTGTCTATGGGCACAAGAGAAGCTGGGGTCTGGCAACAACCACAAGGTGAAGTATTTCATTGATTCCAGTAAATGACTAACCAGCATACAGACTCACGGCCTAGGAATGGAATCAATACCTTGTGCTATTTCATCAGATAAAAATACAGTTTCTTAATTCCCAAGATTTTTTTTTTTCTTTTTTGTTTTACTTTTTCTCTTTTTTTTATTTTTTTACTTTTCTGATTCTTTACTCTCTTGCTACTCTATTTCTGGACAAATTTTCTTTCGATAGCAATCAACAGATCATCACTATACCATCAATACAAAAATGTGGATCTAGCAGCAATTCTCAACTGCTTTATTCCGTAAATCTTTTTGACAATCAACAGGGATATTTCTGGCTAAGTGAAGAACCAAAACCTTAAGTACAAGTGCATATGGAGCTAGCCTCAATTTTTTCAGCTTTAGCTTTGGCGAAATATGGGAATGTTTGGGGTGGTTGGTGCATGAAAAAGGAGATAAGTGCATATGGTGTTAGCCTCTGGAGATTTATTAGAAGCGGTTAGAAGTGGCTGGTTGACCTTCTCTAAACTCCTGCAGTATGATGTGGGTGATGGTACTAGAGTGAAGTTTTGGAAGCATGTGTGGTGTGGGGATTGTACTCTCAAAGACACTTTTCTAGATCTTTACTGTCTTTGTAGGGCAAGGGACTCTTTAGTGGCAAAGGTTATGTGTTGGTCTGGTGGGATGATTCATTGGAATTTTTATTTTTATCGTTCACCGCAAGATTGGGAGGAAGAATCTTTTGACCGGTTTATGGACATTGTTTACTCTTGGAAAGTGCAGGGGGTTGGTCCTAATAAGGTTTGTTGGAAGCCAGCAAGGAGTAGAGATTTTGAGGTTAGAGGTTTTCATCTTTCTTTCTACCCTCCTACTCTTTCTTTCCCTTGGAGATTGGTGTGGCAATCGAAGGTTCCTCCAAGGGTGGCCTTCTTTTCATGGTCAGCTTCTTTGGGTAAGATTCTTTATTGTTCTTGATTGGTGTTACATGTGTAAGAGGTGTGGAGAGTCAATGGATCATCTTCTACTTCATTGCCCCATAGCTTTTGAGCTGTGGTCTTCGAAATATTTTGTTTGTTTGGACTTCATTGGGTTATGCCACATAAGGTAATTGAGTTGTTTGAGTCTTGGCAAGGTAAATTCAGGGGACAATGCAATATAGATTTTTGGAGACTTGTGCCACATTGCTTGATGTGGTGTATCTGGAGTGAAAGAAACGCTAGATGCTTTGAGGGATGCAAACGGTCCTTGCTAGAGATTAAGTCCTTTTTCTTACATACTCTCCTTGTATGGAGTGTGGCTCTGTCGCATTTTTCTTGTTTTTCCCTTTTTGTTACTTGATGATTGTAATTTTGGTTTTTGATTTTTGCCCCCACAGTACATCCCCAATGTACTTGGGTTGGCTCTTTTTTCTAAATAAAATTTCTCATTACCTATCAAAAAAAAATTCTCTTGCCTACTCTACTTCTGGACAAAGTTTCTTTCTCTAGCAATCAACAAATCATAACTTACCGTCAATACAAAAATGGGGCTCCAGCAGCAATTCTTAACCACTATATGACATAAATCGTTTTGACAACCAACAGGGATATTTCTGGCTAAGTGAAGAACCAAGACCTTAAGTACAAGCTGGGGATTTTAACTTATCCGGCTTCATCCTCTGAGCATAGTCTTTACATTTAGTGCCTATTTGTTCTAGTTACTTTTCTTTCAAGCATAATTATTCTTTCCCTTGCAATTATACAAGAGAACTCCTACTTTTTCCAGTCTACTGACTCTACTCCTTCTGGGGCCACATATAATTGTAAAATTTCATGCCATTTCTCAACATCCCGGCTCACATCAATTTGGTCACAGAGCTACACTTTTTTTTTGCTACATTAAGTTGGGGAGACCAAGAGGTGGGAACTGACCTAAGGGTCATTGGCACAGAACTACACTCTTATCATATTTCAACCACAATCTCAAAACAGTCCACAAATTTAAATCATACTTTCTCCACGTAATTACTTTTAAGACGATTGAAACGCATAATATGAAAATAAATTGAAATTAAAATGCCTAATTTTGCTCATACTTACCCCACATAATTAATAATTTTTTGTCAACCTATCAAAGCTATTAATTAGAAACCTCAATTTTTTCCATCTAAAACCATATTGCTGTGCAGCATTAAAAGCAAAGAAAAATTAAAATTCTAAACAGTGAAATAAACAAACAAGAAATCACAGAAGGAAAAAGTAGAAGACATACCCATGAGTGAAGCCTCAAGCAAATGGGTCCTCCATAGAACCTGATCCATGGGTGACATGGTTCCAAGCTTTGCACCCTTGTTCTGGATCTTAACAATGCTCATAAGGCTTGATAGTAGAATCACAGACATGGTACCAGCTATAGTTTTCACAGTGGCAGGACCTTTCCCAGTCTTCAGCTGATCCAAACTCTTTATCACAAGCTCTCTCAAAGGCCCAATCTTGACCAATAGAGGAAATGCCAAAACACCCTCAGCAAACAAAACCAAGAACAACAACTGAATTTGGTAAGATTGAATCGCATCATCTTTACCTGTGTTACTATCCCTATAATTTGAATCGGAGTCAAATAGATGCTAATGGAATCGGTCAAATTGAGATTGAGTTTGAAACCAAAGGTCCAGGATTAGAGGTTACAAAATGCGGGGCCCGTTGGGTATATGAGCAAGACATTGAAGATCTGAACCAAACTATACGTGGGTGCAGCAGCAGCAGCTGTAGCATCACTCCTTATGAAAATGACTTGGAAGATTCAGGCAATGAAATTATTTGCAAAGTTTTCTTGTTGAATACAATAGACCTTGATTCATTATGCTGTTATATTTGAATGCACATGTGAAGTAAAGACGCAATAAAATCAATACTTAAACTAATGCAACTTTTTGGTTTGATGAATAAGAATAATGTATTAAGAAACAGGGGGAAGGGAAAGGGACCAACTTTTTTGTTTGATTCATTTTTTAGTTTGTTGTATTAAGAAAAATAGAGCTTAAGGTATATTTTTGTTGTGGGCTTGGCTTGAGTTGGGTTAAATTTCAATCTTGGCTTTATTGTGATAGGTTGGGTTGCTGGCTCATGTCTATTCGGGCTTGGTTGTTTGGGTTTAAAGCTAAATGGAATTGGACCAATCGTTTTTGATCTAGAACATTCTCTCCATACTCTCTCTCTTGATTGATCTTCGTTGGTCGACGATATACGACGATCTACGGCGGAATGGCTTTGCAATTGAAGCTAGAGTTGATATTGTGTGGTCGCATTTCAGTCAGTTTGGCCATGTTTTGGACGTGTATCTTTCTAAGGTAAAAGTAGCTGATTTGTATCTAGTTTAATTGAGAATGGTCAGACTAGTTAGCCAATGAAAATATTACCGCATCTTTTTTTCTTGACAACTTCATTCTAAATTCTTAAACCATGGCCATGCAGCACGTAATTAGATGTGTTGTTAAACCAGCTTGGGTTTGTTCAAGGTTTTGAATGAACACATGATGAAAAACTTAGTGGTAGCACCAACTGGAAAAGAGATGAGATATTACATCATGGAAATAACTTTTCTTGGTATTGCATCATGGAAATTGATTTTGTATTATAATTGCACATGCTGTACATTATTTTTACATATTAGTATTATTATATCCTTTTCGAGTTTTGCCCATATGTTATTGGCTACTTGCACTACAAACGACTTGAGTTTTTTATTCCACGGTCACTAAAAAATGTTAATAAAAGCTTTAATTTTCTACTTTAATACGCGGTGGTTTCAGCTCTTCTGATTAGGTACGAATCAGTTCTCTCTCTCTGCAATTACTTTGCTTTTCTTATTTGGTTGCTAAGAAAACCTTTCAATTTTTTCTCAGCAACCAAACAGAGTTATGGCTTTCCTTGTCATCAAATTGATTTTGCTTTTCTTCAGATTCAATAAATTTACTCTTTTTTATCTAGTTATCAAAACTTAGGGTTTCCTTCTGTATTTCACTCTCCCTTCAAATTCGTTAACTATTAAAGTGTTTAACAAATGTTCATACTCTGTTTGTTTATGTGTTTATATTTGGTGTATTGTTTACAATTGAGATTGTAGAGGCATAGAATTGAGTAGGTCAAAGGCATACTTGAAGTCATTGCATTGATTGGCAAATTTTAGTATAATGCTTTGGTATCAAATTTTCAACTCCTTGTTGAAGTATGTCTCTGACTTAAAAAAAATAAAAAATAAAAAAAAAATTAAAGAAAATTAAGATTTACAATCAATTATGTCTTTGTCTCCTGAAAACTTCATTGCAACAAATAAAAACACTTTTTTGTTTATAGAGTTTTGGCACTGGTGCTAGCCATTTTTTTTTTTTTGTGAATTAGCTAATATAGCTTCATGTTTCTTTGTGCATAAGGAATTTATGAATTATAAGAATTCTTGTGCTAGTGTCATGAGGGCTATTTGGTTAAATTTCATGATGGTGTTGTTGCTGGTGCTGGTATTGGTGTTGGTGGGTCCATTTTCTGCCCCAGCCCTGATGTGAACATCAAGGCTGATAGCTTCATAGCTAGGCTCCATGATGGTTGGAGGCTTGAGAAGGTGAATTCCATGAGAGAGAAGCAAAAGATGGGCTAGAAGGGCCCATTTAGTGCTACAATAAATAACTAAAGATTTGAAGGGATGGGGTTATGATTGTGTTTTTTGATCACCTTTTGGAACCCATGGAAGAGGATTGGAGTTTGAATTGCAGTTTGCATTGTTTAATGGTTTTTTTATTGCATTAAACGGGGTATGTATAGGTTAAGGTTATGCCTTTGGTTGAGGTTCTAGTGATGGTGGCTGAGACACAACTACTGGCTTTGGTTCTTGCTCAGATACAGATGATGGGGTTTGAGTAGAAGTGGGAGTAGGCTGAGAGGTTTCTTGAACCTTAGGTTGTGAATTAGTTGGACCTGTTGGTTGTACCTGAGTGGTTATGAGAGATGGAGATTGAGTAGAAGTGAGAGTAGGCTGAGAGCTTTCTTGAATTTTAGGTTGTGAATTTGTAGTAAGAGTTGGTTGTGAGAGATGGAGATTGAGTAGAAGTGGGAGTAGGCTGGGAGCTTTCTTGAATTTTAGGTTGTGAATTTGTTGTACCTGAGTGGTTTTGAGAGATGGAGAAGAAGGTTGTGATGTTGTTCAATCAGCAGGTTCAGAGGACAAACAAAGTGGAGCCTCAGGCTGGGGGTCTTTCTGCGATGCAAAGCTTTGCTATATTAATGAATGTGAGTTTTGTTTTCAGGCTTTCACCTATTTCATGGTATTATAGTGGTAAACCTATGCAAAGTTTTGCTATATTAATGACTTTATGCTTCTGATTGTGGTTTTTTTTTGTTCCGTCACCTCTTTGAGCTACTTCTATAGTAGTTGAAGATTATGTGTTTGGGTTTAAAAAGTTTGTCTTGTTTGAGGCTGAGATGTAGTTGTTGGAAATTCAGTGTTTGTATTGTGTACATAATTACGCATTTTCAAGTTAAAACTGTTAAATCCAAGGTTACATAATCACAATGGCTCTTCAATGTTGGAAATTAAATGGGGATTGAATTCTAAATAGAGAAACCTGTAATTCATATCTTGATAGCAATGGGAAATTTTTTTTTTATCTTTACAGTCATCTATGAAAGTATATGCTTACAATGTACAAAAGACTATTAACTTATTGTTCCATAAATATTCTTCTATTGCCTTTTAAGAATTATAAGAATTCTTGTGTTATTGTTGTTACTGGTTGGAAAATACTTGTGGCAAGATATGGCATATAGAATGGCTTGATTAGTTGTTCATTTGCAATTTGTTCAGAATCGTCATGAGTGATGGAGGAAAAATGGTGAAAAGGAAAGATGTTTTAGAAAGCTAAGTTGCTTAGAGAAAAGAAAGAATGAACTAGCTCTTCAAGAGACACTCTTGGAATAATACCTCATATGTAGATTTCTTGGATTCAAATTCAACTGGTTATGAGGGCAGCTTGCTTATTTATAGTTACATAGGCAAGCTGCTGAGTTAGTTACAAGAACCCAACATGTGGCTGCCATGTGATTGGCCAAAGCCTAACTAACTTCTCTAACCAACGAATAGGCTATTGCACTTATCACTAACAACCTATTAGCTAACTAATTTTCTGTTACAAGTGATAAAAGCTATTAAAAGTAAAAGGAAACTACTTATTATACAACATAAGCTAGTAACGGCTAGCTTTAAAAATGAACTGCATCAATGAGGCTCTCATCTCGCTCTCTCTCTCTCTCTCTCTCTCTCTCTCTCTCTCTGAACTGTGATAACTGATAAGTGTGATCTGTAACGTGTTAAAAATTGACTGCTCTCTCTCGCTCTCTGCCTTTAATAAATACGAATGAAATAATGGGAATTGTGAAGTGCCCAACTGGATACTCTTTATATTTGTTCCTTTCAGTTTTTTTGGCTTTTTTAATTTAAAATTGAATAAATAAATGATGGAATGAAAATTTTGAACGAAGTCTCAAGGAAGACAGTAAGGTCTGGTAGATCTGTGGAAAAAACCCTCATATCTTCTTTTCTAATAGTTCACAGATTCCATGTTTATTTATATATGACTTAATAACATCTGCAAGATAGTTTACAAATCATGTAAGAAAAATAATATCCATTCTAATCAAATGTGGACATCTTGTATGTTTTCTTTATGGAAATCCAGAATTTATATGTCAAGAGCTATTTAGTGTTTATCATTTGATTTTCTTTTTCTAAGCTTTGGATAGGATTTGATATGGGTTTCTTAACTTTCTTTCTATTAACCTCTTATAATTCTATAGTAGAATTTTCTGAACTTCCTTTTGGAAGTTGCTTGCCTTGTTTCCCTCTCTCTCTCTCTATTGGTGAAATATAATATGATTTTTTAGAGTAAAGCTGCAACTACTCCCTTTCTTTGACTATTAAGCTGTCCCTTCAAACGATGAACATACTGATACTTTAGGCTCTTTACAGTTTCTGCTGATTCTCCACCCATATGCGTAGCACCTGTATTCTAGAAAAGAGTAGCCTTTTTTTTTTTTTGGCCCTTTGTTCTACATAATTGTGTCTCCACTTTTTAGTATTACTTTGAATATGTGATCTGTGATAACGGTGGAGACTTGCTCTGTTGCCTATAAATGCCATCATATTTTAGATTCCTGTTGTTGAACTAGGATAAGCAAGAAATTTTTTTTTTTTTCTTTGATAAGCATGTACTAGAAAGACCATATTAATTAATAAACAAGCCATATTGCCCTCTCTCTCTCTCTCATGTATACATTTTGAATGAAAGTGCTGTGTTTCTTCCCTATACATGGCAACAGAGTAACTTTGCTATGTATTTTCCAGTTTGTAGTTGACAACCAAGTGCTCTCTTGTTTTCTATCAACTTCTTACACTAAATCACAAAAATGACATCAAGTAAAAAGCTTGTTGGACGATCTCAAATATCACTGCTGGGAATAAAGGTCAAATACAGGTCTGTGATTCACTTTCTATATGAATTAACATCAAGATTCTTCCATGTGTTAAAACATGGTAATTCTGGATTTCCACAAAGATAGTGGAAGAACCACACTCAACATAATATTTTGTATGTAAACCCACCTTTGGTTTGCATTTTTTTAGACTAATACAGATTTGCATTTGAACCTTCTTGCTCATTTGGATTGATTTCCCTAAGACATTTGTTGTTGGGAAATTAATCCTTCTTTTTTTTTTTTTAAGGCCTTTGAATGTATATAAATATAATACGTTGTATTGTAACTTATAGTTTCAACTGTGTGTGGTATGAATGAATGAAATAAACTTTAAATGCATTAGTTTTGGCTAATTATTTTAATGTATTGCAAATTTAATTGAATATTTTAAATAATTAGAGGATATTTATTTAATCTTTATAGTAAATTATGAGAAATATCATCTAATTTTTTATCAAGATATACTTTGAACATCTTTAAATACTGTTTTTGTTAAGATTGTTAAAATTTTCATAATTATTTTATTTAATTTCATATTAATTAATTATTAAACTATTTATGACATCATTATGGTCCATCCTCAGTCGAAACCCAATCAAACCTAAAAAACTTTGAACCTCTTCTTTTTATGGTTCATTGAACAGTCTAGGTTTCAAAACCATGGCTATGAATAGGCTATAAATACTGACAGTTGTGTTCTTGAATGTGCTTCTCATTGAATAAACAACTAGTTTTAATACAACTTGCATTTGGTTCTTCACAAGGCTGCTAAAATGCTAGATGAATTTGATGTTTTAAAGTCTAAGGTGCCAATTATATTGTAACATTTTTTTAATAACAGTGAATCACAGGTCTCCATTATTCCTTTTCAAGTAATTCATAAATTAAATGGTATAAAACTGTCACTCTTGCTTACTTTTAATATTTCAATTAAGAATTCTTGTTTTACATGTATTGCAGGCCACGTATTATAGATAACTAGAATTCTATACTTAACTATGAAACAAAGAGTGGGTAACCAATTTCAATAGTTGGGAATTGGTGCTACTTCTTGACCTTGTTCTACATAGGCAATTACTATGTTTTGCATGGTTGTTTAACAATGCTAATTCAACATCATGGAAATCTATTTTTTACTGTAATTGCATATGCTGTATATGGTTGTTATACATTAGCATTTATCACATCGTTTTTGGGTTTTGCCCATATGTTGTTGGCTTTTTAGAAAACTAATTTCAGGATGCACTTTGCTTCAGGATGAAAGAAAAACGTGTCAGATGGCTTCGGTTTTATAACATTTGCTGATGAAATTTCAACCAAGTAGGCAGAATGTACATAGGATACTTGGGTAGAAGGTGTGTCAGTGTGAAATATGATTAAATGTTGTACTACTAATATGTTCTGGTAATCTCAGAAATGCCTATTATTGGTAATGGCCATGCGCTTGGGCCATGTAGGTACCCATGTGGGTTTGCTCGTATCAAATGAATGGGCCTCAGAAGTTCGTTATGCAGAGTGGTTTGGGCTACTGTCTATCAATATGGTCTTTGTGTAACTCAAGTTCAAGGAGGAGAAATCAAAACAGAGGAAAATATAACAAAGAGTGTGAGAAAAGATGTCAAATTTAGAATGATGTTTAAATGAAGTGGCTGCAACTCTATCCTAAACAAGTTCTCCATTCTAACAGGGGTATACCTCATTCCATCCTTCATGACTTCTGCTTAAAAGTTTGCTAGTTTCTAGGTTTGTGATTGGTTTGTTAGCAAAAACAATATATTGGGTTTGATTAGCAACAAATTCAGTATGATGTTGTAGTTCAGTTTGAAGACTCGTCTCTTTGTGTTAGACTCTGTAAAACTGGGTTGGAATAATGTCAACAGTCAACACTGTTTTTATCTTGAGTAGGGAGTTTATGTCAGGGTAGATGCCCTTGTAGTGGAATAGCTAGTCTTAGTGTTTTTGTATTGTTTTGTTTCATATCATAAAAAATTCCTGAATTATCCACAATTCCACTCACACATAAAATAACTAGCAAGACTTTTTTTTTTTTTTTTGGTGGATGCAAGAATGCAACAATCTTTTCGTCTCTGAGCCTTGAGGAGTAAGGAGAAGCACCCAGACTAGGCCAAAAACTAAACACTAAAATTTTGTAATATGTTTGATGGTTGCACTTGTCATTGTCTTCATACAATAGCACATTTATCCCATTTTCTTCTTTTCGTTTAAGAGTGGGGACTAGGGGAGGGTCGGTGGTGGACGTCAAACATGTAAGTAAAGCTTAAAAATAAAAATAGAAGAGAAGATGTGGAAGAAGAAAAGGCTTTTTTTTTTTTTTTTTGCCAAATAGCATGGTTTTAGGAAATACTTAGAAAAAAAAGCATTAGGTCAAACTTATTTAGTTATTTAGAGGCTGTTTGGCTACCATTTTTTAGTCACTTAATTTCTGTCACTCATCACTCTAAATACCAAGGTTGTTTGGCACCATCACTCACTTTTCATCACTCAATATTTTTCACACTATTTGTGGGTCTCATACTTGTCATTAGTGCAGCTTTTTTTTTTTTTTTTTTTTTCCCACTAGCATCTTCTTTTCTTTTTTTCTCCTGGGTTGGCTGTTCGGTCTAAGGTTTTTTTTTTTTTTTTTTTTTTTTTTTTTTTTTTTTTTTTTTTTTCACTAGGTTCGGTGAGTATAGGTATTGAAGAAAAAAAAAACAAAACAGAACAGAAGAGACCAAATCAGTAGTAAAAAAAAGATCCAGACCGAACAGCCAACCCAGGAGGAGAAAAAAAAAAAAAACCGAATAGCCAACCTAGAGAAGAAAGAAAAAAAAAGTCAAAGGTCAAAAGTTGCCGCTGAGTATTATTTGTGAGTCTCCTATGTGTGTTTAATTACAATATTACCATTGAGTTATAAGTTATGGAAACTGAAAACAGTCAAAATGTGTTTTCAGTTTCCATAACTCATAACTCAAAAATCAGAGAATTGAGTGATGGAAACAGAGTTATCGTTTGCCAAACAACCTTTTTGCTATGAGTCCTATCATTTTTGAATTATGAGTAATGGAAACTGAGAATTGAGTTATGAAAATTGTGAATCCAAACAGCCCCTTAGCTTCTTTTTTTTTTTTTTTTGTGGTTGGAATTTGAGTTTCGCATGAAACTTGAGTTTGAAAAACACGGGTTTCACTTTACCAAAATCCAAATTCCATAAAAGTGCTATATAACTAAGTAAGTTTGGTCAGGTGTTATTTTTCAAATTTTTCCTAAAATTATGCTATATATAAAATTTTTAAAATAAAGGACTTCTAATTCCAGATTTAGTATTTTATTTGGTAAAAACAATTGGGTCCCAAACTAATCTAGCGTAAATTAAGACAATCAACTAACAATTTTAATCAATTACTCAATATAATCACCATAATTATCAAGACAAAATACCTATCACACACAAACACAAAAATTTACGTGTAAAAAACCATTTCTCCTTAAAAGGAAAAAACCACAAGAAATACTCCAAATAAAATTCACAATTGTGAAATCAATTATAAAATTCCAAATTTGTCAACCTTATGTATATGTCTCACAGTTAAGAAAATTCTCACTATTTTTTTTTTTCCTCTCACACACTATTTTTCTTCTTGATTATGCTTACCACAAAACCTTATTCTTTCTTCACTACTATGTACATTGCAAGTTCTCTTTCTTTTTTGCTTCACTTTGCAACGTTAATCAAAGTCTCACAAATTCTCATTGATTTGTGCGCTTTACAAATTTTTTTGTCAACAACACCCAAATTTTGTTGTCTCTCCCCTTGCATTACCTCCCAAGCAAAAATCTCATTTCAAGGAATAGCCTTGTCTTCCACACCAAAACAACCCAAAAATAATCAATTTAATTTTTCTTTCTTCAACTAGGAATTCCATTTAACTTTCCAGCTCATAATTGGATGTTGAGACACTGTCACAACAAAAATGGAACTATAAAACTTCAAAACAATCACTCAATTAGAGTAAGAATATAGCTTTTGTGGGCCACATTAAACCTCTTTGTGCATGTGAGTGCTGATTAATGCTGCATCTTGAGTCCCCACGCTTCACATTCTTCAATGTGTTTAATAGGTTCTTAAGTTGCTCGTTGTTGGGGAGACTCCAATTGATCAATAAGATAACATAACATATTAGGACATCATTTAACTTAAAAGCTTAATCCAATTAGTTTTAGGCCCAATTATGTTATATTAGTCACTCACTCTTATCATGATTATTCAATATGGAACTTCATTACTTAACCAACTACGGTACTTACATGTGAATATTACAAAACTTGTTTGGACCATTAACGTGAGAAAGGAGAAATGAGAAAAACAATTTGACAATGGAGAGAGAGAGAGAGAGAGAGAGAGAGAGAGAGAGAGAGAGAGAGAGAGAGAGAGAGAGAGAGAGAAGTAGGTAAAAGAAATGGAAGAGTAATTAAGAAAAAACAAAAACTGATGTAGATTAATTAAATACTTTTTTCCAAATGTCTCCACAATGGCTCAGTTTAGTGTGTTATAACAACATTTTGAACTTAATTGGCACTTAGTGGATACATAGAGCATGGATAGAAATGTTTGAATAGAAACACTAGATAATGTATTCCTATATATTCCTAGTTCCTACTAGTGTCATGGACATTAGATACCGCTATGCGGCTATGATACGATATCAACAAGTAACAAGGCAAATATTTTAAATATAGGACCTGGACATGGAAGGGCCTAGGATACAACAACATACATCTGTGTGTGTGTGTGTGACATTTTGGTCCTAAAATTAAGGGTATAATTATTGAAAATATATAGGAAAACTACTTCAATGAATATTATTAAATTCTCCTTAACATAATTTAATATATTGTCTTTTCTACACAAGACTTATCATATTAAAACCATCTCACATATTGACACTGCAGCATAATTGCATCTACTCCCAATTGCCATCACCATTGTCTTTAGAAATGGTCATGTGTAATTTTGCAATGAGAGAGGGGGGGAGACTTCATCGTAAAGACTAAGTAGATTACTTACTTGTATTCAACTGTAAAATCTTATATTGAAGAAATTATAGCTACAATTTGAATGACCAAAATTCACATGTAAATCCATTTTATTTTTATTTTATATCATCCTGAAATAACTTGTATTTTGAATGGGCACAATAAGATGAAGGGATCAAAATTTACAAGTAATTCATTCATATTAACCCAAGAATTTATTCAATTGTATACTCAATTTTACAACTTGTTTAAGTAGTTGATTAAAACTGGTAGGGTGCAGACTTTCTGTTCACAACTTTTTATATGGACTTATCATTTCTTTTTTCTTCTACAACTCACATAAATTATTTTTATAAATCTTGAAAGTGTGCATATCTTTTTTTCAAGTAAACAAATGCATATATTAAAGAAGTTGAGTCCTTACAAATCGACTTAAAAGATAAGGATGTGGTTCCTTAAATAAAATTGAGTGTTTTCCATTTCTTTTTTTCTCTTTTTTTTTTTTTTGGTTAGCTTCTGGGTATTTTCCTATGCATATGGAGGTCTGCACAAATGGAGCCCATGTGGGAAAAAAGCAGCTAAAGTTGGGTTTGATAGTAAAAAAAAAAAAAAAACACAAGAAGAAGAAAGTGACAAAAAAAGGAAAAAAAGAGGGAAGCATAATCTTACAAATTATTGATAACAAAAAAATTTTCAAATACTCATTTATTATCTTGATGAATTAGTACCAAATACATTTATTATTATCACATCTACTAATAATTTTTTTTTAATAAAATTTGTATTACTTTTAATACTTTTTATAAAAAAGTAAAGATATTATTGTTCAATTAAGTATCCCGTATTACAAAATGAAATTATTTTTCAATTTTAATTAATTTCTGTTTTCCTTTTGTGGGTAAACTACAAATTTAGTTCCTAACCTTTTTAGTGTTTTTCAATTTAATTCTTAACATTTCGAATGTGTCGATTTAGTCCTTAACCTTTTGGTATTGTGTCAAATTAGTCCCAATCGTTAAGTGATGAATGGAAAATGCTGATGTGGCAAATGACCAAAATAAAAAATAATTTTTATGTCAACTTAGATGCCACGTGTACTGCTGACATGGATTAAACTTAAAAAATAAAAATAAAACCTAGCCTAATGAAGACACCAAATCGATCAAGTAAAGAAAAGATTATAATTAGGTACAAGTAAGCTTTGGATCTGGAACTAGAGGCAACGTTACTATCGTTGAAGCACCTGCCCTACCTCATAAATCATAACTAGTTTTATATTTCCCCTTCCAAGTTGCTCTCCATTAACATCCCTTATCACAGTGAATGAACCACTAGCTTGGAGACATACCATTCGTCGTCATTGTGCTTTGTTGTCACAATCACCTTATCAACAACAAGGTAAACTAAGTAAAACCCAGCACCGAATTGACCAAATCATGCTCACATGCGCTCTGGCTTGTAAGGTGAATTTGTTCGTCCTAGACCTTGCAAACCCAAAATGTTCACTAATTCTATAACCAAAAAAAAATAATAATAAAATAAAATAAAAATCCCAAAATTTTCCTCACGTGTAAGAGTTAAACATTATTTGGTTTTGTTTTTAATCAATGAAGTGTTTGATTTAAATTCCAAGAGATCGGAGCTCTCAAGTCTGAAATCTCAATGGAGCCAGATCCAGCAAGTGTGGTCGAATCCAGCCCCGTCCAACCTAAACCCGACGAAACCGGCCTCAAATTCCTCCAATTCCGCTAGAAAATCTAGCAGCTTATGACCATATCGCCAGAGGACGCGAGCTGCTTCATGGCGACTCAGGCCATATAGCTCCTCCACTCGCTCCAACAAAGGACCTCACTCTGGCAATGACTACAAACCCTATGTCCCCTTCCCCATTGGCAATATGACCTTAGCAACAAAAACCCCCTGCATAGATTTTGGGATCATGATTCATTTAGGATTTTATCATAATTTGCCGTCTTCCTTAAGCTGGATTTTGTTTGTTTTGTTTTTTGTTTTTACTATATTTTTTATTTTTTAAGTTTAATCCATGTTAGAAGTGCACGTGGCATCTAAGTTGATATAAAAATTATTTTTTATTTTAATCAGTAGCCATGTCAGCATTTTCCATCCATCATTTAATGGTTGTGACTAATTTGATACAATACCAAAAAATTAAAAACTAAATTAACACTTTCAAAACGTTAAGGATTAAATTAAAATACATTGAAAAAGTCAGGAACTAAATCCGTACTTTACCCTTTATTCTATTTTGGTTTTTGGACAGGTTCAGGTATTTTCCTGTGCGTCTGGAGGTTTGCGCAGATGGAGGTATTTTCCTGTGAAAAAATCAAAAGTAGGTTTGATAATAAAATAAAGAAGAAAGACTTTATGCGGAAATTTATAGAAAATGATGCGTCATAGAAAATTAATTGATAGATTATAGAAAATGAACTTTTGACCCAGCTTCCACGTGAGGATGGGGTTCAAACAAAATTTTTTTTTCTTTTAGAAAATAAAAATTAGATTCCATATGCATATGGCCCTCCACTTCCACGTGTTTTACTTTTCCTTTTTTTTTTTCTTGATGTTTTTGGATAGCTTCCAGGTATTTTTCTTTGTATATGGAGGTCTGCAAAGATAGAGCCCACGTGGGGAAAAAGCAGATAAAGTTGGGTTTGATGGTCAAAGAAAACAAAAGAAGAAGAAGACGAAGAAAGATAGAAAAAGGAAAAAAAGTGAAGCATAAGAAGATGTAGAAATACTACGTCAATGAATAGGTAAAATTCTATTTATTATAATCCAATTTGTTTTCTTTTCTACAAGGTATTATCTTATTAAGATCACCTCACTTATTGGCATAATAACATAACTGCATTATTGTATTGAAGAAATTATAGTTACAAAGTGGATGACCACTTGATTAATAGAGAAGTGCATATATTATTTCATCTTTATAGTTTTGTCTTGCTAACCATTTCCTTTTTATTTTAGGACAAAGTTTGCTAAAGGCTCTAACTCCACTAATTATTCTTTTATTAGATGTGAATTTTAAATAATACATGATTGGATTACATTTTCTTCTTATATACTTCATGTTTGCAAAATTTTCAAAAGAATAAAAATTAATAACTAGATCATCAATCAAATGTTTAAATTTTAAGTTTTTATAATCTAAAATTATGCATTAAAAATAAATTTATAGATTAAATAGTAACTAACATTTGATTAACATGAAATTTAGTATACATGTTAAGAACATAAAGAATAGACATTCCATCAAATAGATTTTCAAAATATATAAGTATGTTAATTTTTTCAGTAAAAGTGTAGCCACTTGCTACAAACAAACTTTGTCCTTTTTTATTTTTATTTTAAGGAGAGCATTATTTAACAAAAATAACCTAGAGATAGACTGACATTCACAAATAATCCATTCAAATAAATATAAGTATAAATTCAATTTTATACTCAATTTTACATTATGTTTAAGTGATTAATAAGGTAGAAACTTGTTCACCATTTTTTACATCAACTTATCACCTTTTTTTTCACGACTCGAGGTAGACCATTTTGATAAATTGTGATATTTTGAGTGATCAGTGCAATTGTGAAAGTGGCCCTTTCCTTCAAGGTTTTTTTTTTTTTTTTTCTGGGATGGATTTTGGATAGCTTCCAGGTATTTTCCTGCATATGGAAGTCCGCACAAATGTAGCCCACGTGAAAATTGCTACAAAAGTTGGTTTGAATTCGATAGTAAAAATAAAATAAAGAAGAAAGAAAGGTCTGCACAGCTGGTCCCCACGTGAAAAAGCAGCAAATTTAATTGGGTCCAAAAAACAAAGTCAAATGTGAAATGTCATTAACTTGTCTGACACGGTCGGAACAGTCACAAGGACTGGAAAAGAAAAATGAAAATGATAAATAAACGCATTCACATTCCCAAAAAAAAAAAAAAAAAAATCATTCTATACATTATTAAAGCTTTTTTTAAACAATTAAATGGAAGTTCACTGAACCTCGCAAGAGAAACTTTTAAAATCTCTTATTGTTGCTCCCATTCTCTAAGTCTGCAACACTCTCTGGTACATATTGCTTAACAAGCTAGTAAGTTACCAATTGCTTCCATGGCCACCCAAGCAACTTCCTCCTCCCCTTCTCAACTTTTTCATCATCTTCTTCTTCTTCTTCTTCTTCTTGCCCTTGTTGGAAATACCATGTGTTCGTCAGTTTTTGCGGTGTTGACACCTGCAAAATTTTTACAAATCATCTTTATACTGTTTTGAAACAAAAAGGTATTATCACTTTTCGGGATGATGAGAAACTTGAGCGAGGAATGTATATTTCCCCAAAGCTCTTGAAAGCAATAGAAGATTCCAAGTATGCTATTATCGTTCTTTCAACAAACTATGCTTCTTCAAAGTGGTGCTTAACTGAACTAGCAAAAATTTTTGAATGCAAGAAAAAGACCAAATTGACAGTTTTGCCCGTATTTTATCATGTGGATTCCTCTGACATAAGGAACCAAAGAGGCACTCTTGCTGAAGCCTTTGCTAAACATGAGGAAGATACTAGGGTTAACACAGAAGATATGCAAGTGTGAAAAGCTGCTTTGAAAGACTTAGGTCATATATCTGGATGGCATTTGCATGATAGGTAACATTTGTCTTGAGTAATTTTGTTCATACTATTATCGTTTTGGTTTGCTAAATCATACTATTATCAATATCGTAATTTTCTACACTAAAATTTTGCCGACTTTCCCATGGACTAACAGGAAATTTATTTTTATTATTATTATTTTTTTTTTTAGTCAATCCAACCAGAGAAAATTTTTGTTTATCTCCTATATGTATATTATGAACTTAGGACATTATAATATCAAATTGGACTTTGGTTGAAGAACCTTTGGGTAGTTTGAAGCATGGTAGTATATGAATATTAGTGATTTACTCAATATATACAAATTAAGACACAAACTTAGCAATTAATCCGCATTCTTTAAAGTGATTTGTTTGGTATTTATAGTTGACCCTTAATACCTCAATTCAAATTCTTGCCTCCTTTTAGTTCAAAATGTCTAATACTTATCTCAAATGCGTAACAAGACTCTCATTACAGGACAAATGTTTTTTGACATCTACTTAATCAGTAGTTATTTCTAAAGTCCATAATAAGTAGGTTCTAATCCCATATATACTTTTTTTTTGTGGTAGATTTCTCGTACGTTCATATCCATATTATTTTTACCAACAGTTTTTTTGTATTATCAAGTGACCTTATTAATTCCCCCTTCCCCCCCCCCCCCCCCCCCCCCCCGGGCGCCAAAAAAAAAAAAAAACTGACCTTGTTAGTAAAAATTCTTGTTAGTAAAAATTATGTGTCAACAAATTATATATTGCCTAAAGGAAAAATTTTCCTTGAGAGCGATCATTACATATATTTGGTACCGAGAAATCAGTGATATATTTAGATTGTCCCAAGTTTTATAGCTAATGTTGGTTTTAAGCTAATTGTACAATTTAAAACCCAATAGTTTAAGTGATTAGTCAATTGACACTAACATGCATGGATAAACACAAAATAATCACAATCACACAAAAGCAATCGACGTGTCGACAAAAAGGAACCCAGGTGGAAAAACCTCTCCATTGTGACACACCACAAAACAATTCACTAGAGAAAACAGTTACAGTTCATCTTACATACAAAGCCCTCCAAGCTATGAAGTAACAATGTACTTGAGCCCTCCAAGTTCCTACTCGCAACCGACTCCTTAAGTCCTTTCTCTCCTCTAGTCACCAAGTCCACAATTGAGCTCCAATTGTAATCTCCAAGTCTCCTTGGCTATTATGTGTACATCCCAAGCTCTAATTAACAAAAATTCTGTAAAGGATGCTTAATTTGTGTGTGATGGGTTTAAGCTCCTCTCATAGAATTGGCAATTGTGAGAAAGAGAAGGTAGAGTGAATGATGAAGGTTTAAGCTCTAAGGTTTATGGCAATTGTTAGTGTGGGGCCCAACAATTCGTGGACCAGGCCCATTTGTCCTTAGAGAGTCCGAGGGCCCAATCCGAGGATAACTATGGCCCAAGCTCTACGACGCCGAGCAAGACCAATTTTTGGGGGGCAGCCGAGGACGGTCTAGTCCTCGGCAAGCCCATAATCCCCCCAGGATAAGGGGATAAATTCGTAAGAAAATCCAAAATACCTTGGGGAGACTACCCTAACTACCCTTCTGGATAAGGCCCAAAGCCTGACAGAGCCGTACTCTGCAGCTTTATCAAGTCATCCCCAGCAATTCCGGGATTAGACTGATGGGACAAATGTCAGTATTTGTAAAGACTGACCCTACACGTGGACGAAGGACAACGAACGCACAACTAGTATAAAAGGAGAGTTAAGTGAATCTAGAAGGGGGCTGGCGACGGAAAGAAAAGACTCCATAGGCGAATACATCGGAGGAACCAAATTGCCTCATGGAGCAAGCGCGCCGTCGAGCAACCGGAATATGACCTCAGGGTCCTCGGATCAAATCCGAGGAGCCCAATCTTGCGGGAGGTGTCGTCGAAGGGCTTAAGCATCCCAGCCCAGCTCCCTTCTTATTCACGAACTTCTCCAAAATCAAGATCATAACACCGCCCCGTGTCCAAGCCCAAGCTTTTCAAGCCCACTCTCTACAAATTGTATTGTGAGGGATCTTTCTCGTGTGAGCCCAAAAATGTTAGTGGGCCACAAAGGAATCGTGTCCTTACAATTGGCGCCGTCTGTGGGAAGGCATGCGCGCTTGGCGCAGGTGGCGGTGGAGTCAACTCTCTACTAAGCAAACATTTACGGAGCTTCCTCCGTCTCTTTTGGCGTGCAGTTGTTGTTCCGACATGAACTTCCGCTAGGGGCTACGCCTTGCAGCGCCCATGGCGTAGGCAGCCCTAGGGACTCTTGGCCTCAAACCGGCACTCCCCGCCCTGATCTAGGGGCTTACATCCGAAAAACGACCAAGCACCGAAAATAAATCTCATAAACTTCGGACAGAACCAAGGTCTTGCATGGTCCTCGGACTCAAACCTATGGGGAAACCAAGTACAAGAGATGAAAATCAAAAGCTTTGGACAGAACCAAGGTCTTGCATGGTCCACGGACTCAAGCCTGTGGGGAAACCAAGCACAGAAAATAAATCTCATAAACTTCGGACAGAACCAAGGTCTTGCATGGTCCTCGGACTCAAACCTATGGGGAAACCAAGTACAAGAGATGAAAATCAAAAGCTTTGGACAGAACCAAGGTCTTGCATGGTCCACGGACTCAAGCCTGTGGGGAAACCAAGCACAGAAAATAAATCTCATAAACTTCGGACAGAACCAAGGTCTTGCATGGTCCTCGGACTCAAACCTATGGGGAAACCAAGTACAAGAGATGAATATCAAAAGCTTTGGACAGAACCAAGGTCTTGCATGGTCCACGGACTCAAGCCTGTGGGGAAACCAAGCACAGAAAATAAATCTCATAAACTTCGGACAGAACCAAGGTCTTGCATGGTCCTCGGACTCAAACCTATGGGGAAACCAAGTACAAGAGATGAAAATCAAAAGCTTTGACAGAACCAAGGTCTTGCATGGTCCACGGACTCAAGCCTGTGGGGAAACCAAGCACAGAAAATAAATCTCATAAACTTCGGACAGAACCAAGGTCTTGCATGGTCCTCGGACTCAAACCTATGGGGAAACCAAGTACAAGAGATGAAAATCAAAAGCTTTGGACAGAACCAAGGTCTTGCATGGTCCACGGACTCAAGCCTGTGGGGAAACCAAGCACAGAAAATAAATCTCATAAACTTCGGACAGAACCAAGGTCTTGCATGGTCCTCGGACTCAAACCTATGGGGAAACCAAGTACAAGAGATGAATATCAAAAGCTTTGGACAGAACCAAGGTCTTGCATGGTCCACGGACTCAAGCCTGTGGGGAAACCAAGCACAGAAAATAAATCTCATAAACTTCGGACAGAACCAAGGTCTTGCATGGTCCTCGGACTCAAACCTATGGGGAAACCAAGTACAAGAGATGAAAATCAAAAGCTTTGGACAGAACCAAGGTCTTGCATGGTCCACGGACTCAAGCCTGTGGGGAAACCAAGCACAGAAAATAAATCTCATAAACCAAGCACAGAAAATAAATCTCATAAACTTCGGACAGAACCAAGGTCTTGCATGGTCCTCGGACTCAAACCTATGGGGAAACCAAGTACAAGAGATGAAAATCATAAACTTCGGACAGAACCAAGGTCTTGCATGGTCCTCGGACTCAAACCTATGGGGAAACCAAGTACAAGAGATGAAAATCATAAACTTCGGACAGAACCAAGGTCTTGCATGGTCCTCGGACTCAAACCTATGGGGAAACCAAGTACAAGAGATGAAAATCAAAAGCTTTGGACAGAACCAAGGTCTTGCATGGTCCACGGACTCAAGCCTGTGGGGAAACCAAGCACAGAAAGTAAACCTCATAAACCTCGGACAGAACCAAGGTCTTGCATGGTCCTCGGACTCAAGCCTATGGGAAAACCAACTATTCGTAAGGGAAAGCTACACTACGTAGAATTTGGAATCATCTAAGGAAAACTCCCCACCCACCATTGGGTCAGTACCCAAATCGCGGGGATTCTCAAGCCTGCTCTTAGGTCTGCAGCACCAAAGGAATCGATGCGGTATAGGGCAATACGTCGCTTGAGAAACGATTTGAGCTCTTTTACCACTACGTCAACTCCTCGGACGGTACTCGCACACTTATCACAGAATATTTAATTGTTATCTCTGTTAGTCTCCTAAATTAACTTGCCATGAATTATTGTCGTGATGCTTGGTAGTGTTGAAACATTAGAATTGATTAGATTACGTTTCAAAACTTCCCGCTCTAAGTGTCACTGAGGAAGAGAACACAGGGAGCACACCCTTTTACAAAATAATGTTGCGAAAAGAGTAATATTCAGAACAAGTAAATAAATTTTCCTTTTTATTAAAACAAAGAAACAGTACAGCATACAACGAAAGGCTAAAATCAACTTGTGGTAAAGCTTGCTACACACTAAAAAGGAAAGTTACAAGGGAGCAAGAGAAGGCCGAGGAGGTAGCACAGACGAGAGGTTGGCTACTGCTTTGAGGCCTTGTCCCCTCCTCCATGCTTTCGCATGCCCACAGCCCAGGCAGCAAAGGAGCCCAACTTGAACCTCCCGCCGCGGTGGGAAGGATGCAAGTAGCACAGAGAAGAGGTTGGCTACTACCTCAGGACCTCGTTTCATCCTCTATACTTTCGCCTACCCATAACTCAGGCTGCCAGAGAACCTGACCTCAGGCTAACACCGTCTACAGAAAGGGCGCAAGGGGCGGGAAGTTGAGAAGCCCCCGCAAAAACTTGCCGGTTATAGAGTAGACAGTGCTGATGGTGGAAATTCCCTCCTCGGTCATACCAAAAATCTGGTATGACCAGAGCCTGCTTCGGATTTTGACTAAAAGAGGAAGAAACGGCTTCTCCCCTCTGTCAAAAGGGAACATTCCCTCGAGTCTATGCCTTCGTTGCCCGTGTATCACTCTTCCGAGCCTCAAAAGGACA
Organism: Quercus lobata; assembly: GCF_001633185.2. Taxonomy (NCBI): domain Eukaryota; kingdom Viridiplantae; phylum Streptophyta; class Magnoliopsida; order Fagales; family Fagaceae; genus Quercus; species Quercus lobata. The sequence goes on along the minus strand of NC_044912.1, from coordinate 52,578,447 downwards.
TGGTGCCCCGGCGGAGGAGGGAGTTCTTTTTTCCCAATCCTCATCTTAAAACAGATTTTACTGAAGAAGGAAGCAGAAGAACTTGTGCTTAGGCGAAGTAGCCTGCTCTCCTATTTATTTAAGAAAGTGAGATGGTGACATTTAATCAGCACAGCTTCCCAAGGAACACTACAGACAAAACGTCTCCAGCTCGATTTCCAACAAACCTCTGCAACGACAAGACTAAAGGAGCCTCGTGGAGGTGCACCTCGAACATCGGGACACCCAAAAGTACCGCGTGGCCAAAGACTAGGGAAATATCTCCCGATCTGTGGGCCTAGTAAAATTCGCGGCCCATGCCCTTTCTACATGGTGGCCCACGGAATACGGCCCACGCCAGGTAATGGCTAATGCCGAGGACAACCCCCTGATCGGCCGCGTATGAGATACCTAAGGGGAAACCAAGTATAAAAAATTATTATTATTATTATTACAAGTTTTTGGACAGAACCAAGGCCTTGCATGGTCCTCGGACTCAAGCCTGTGGGGAAACCAAGTATAAAAAATTATTATTATTACAAGTTTTTGGACAGAACCAAGGCCTTGCATGGTCCTCGGACTCAAGCCTGTGGGGAAACCAAGTACAAAAATTATTATTATTACAAGTTTTTGGACAGAACCAAAGCCTTGCATGGTCCTCGGACTCAAGCCTGTGGGGAAACCAAGTACAAAAATTATTATTATTACAAGTTTTTGGACAGAACCAAGGCCTTGCATGGTCCTCGGACTCAAGCCTGTGGGGAAACCAAGTATAAAAATTATTATTATTTATTATTATTTTTTTTTGGACAGAACCAAGGCCCTCGGACTCAAGCCTGTGGGAAACCAAGTGGTCCCTCGGACTCAAGCCTGTGGGGAAACCAAGTATAAAAATTATTATTATTACAAGTTTTTGGACAGAACCAAGGCCTTGCATGGTCCTCGGACTCAAGCCTGTGGGGAAACCAAGTACAAAAATTATTATTATTACAAGTTTTTGGACAGAACCAAGGCCTTGCATGGTCCTCGGACTCAAGCCTGTGGGGAAACCAAGTACAAAAATTATTATTATTACAAGTTTTTGGACAGAACCAAGGCCTTGCATGGTCCTCGGACTCAAGCCTGTGGGGAAACCAAGTATAAAAAAAATTATTATTATTACGAGCTTTGGATGGAATTAAGGTCTTGTATGGTCCTCGGACCCAGACACGGCATCAAGCCTCCAGTTCTCTCCTCGGCCATCATGGTAATCATTACTTTTCACTGGACGGCCTTATCGGGCCAAACACTTATATTAAAATTAAGGCGACATCTTTTTATCAAGTATTTTGGTCTTAGTTGTCATCGGTTTAGATACTTTCTTATTGAGCCGAGCAGCATTTACCAATATGTAAAAACATAAACAGAATATGCAAAATGAAATAATAAACACTTTTATTAATATAAAAGGTTATTACAACGTACAAAAAGGGGCTTAAGTGAGCCTATACAAAATGCGAACTGCCTAAACTACCATAACATCCGTAGTACAGACAAGTAAACCAGCGGACTTCTTTCAAACTCATCTTCAAGGTCTCTTCAGTCTCTGCCTCAACATTGCTCATATCATGACAAGAACCTTCTTCGGAAAAGGGTGAAGAACAAGGAAGAAGAATTGAAGGAGAAGGAAGAAGAATTGAAGGAGAAGGAAGAAGAATTGAAGGAGAAGGAAATAGTAAGGAAGAAATCAATGAAGAAGATGGAGGAGATGAATGAGGAAGATGGAGGACATGAGTAAAGAAGGAGGAGAAGAAGAGAGAAGGGATGAAAAGAAAGAAAAGGAGCAAAAGAGGGAGAAGGGAAAGCACCAGGACGGAACTGGTGCTGGGAAGACTATAAGAGGAAGGCGGAGGATGGCACCAGTGAGCAAAGAGGGGGAGGGACAGAAGCACTTAGCCCCGGCCCCAGCCCTGACTCCTAACACACTGGAGCCATGTTAGGTACGCTCATGAGGAGCCGGGTGGTGCTGATATTGGGTGTTTTCGACTCAGTCACACCAAGAGTTCGGCGTGATGAGCCCCTGCTTCGGATTTTGGCTAAAAGAGAGGCGGGACGGATCTTAAGTCTGCGCCACCCTTGCCCTGATCGAGCCATTTCAAGCTTTATCAGAACATGGTGTCTAGAGGAGGGGCATGATTTCTTCATCATTTGTTGTTGTGATCTCAGAAGAATGGAGAGGAGTTAGTACGAAAGTGAAGGCCTCCTGCTTGCCTTCTTATAGGGAGGGCGGAGCGGAGGGCATTAAGTGCATTCAACCTTCCCCAAAGAATTTGAAGAAAAAGAGGCGTCCGTTTCACTTCTCCACCTTATCAGATGAGCCGCTAGATATAAATGGGCCTCGTTAAGGGAATCCATTTAAGGGCGCGTCTGGGACATCCAAGCGGCAGGAGCAGATTCCGAGCGGATTAAAAGGAATCCCTCAGAAACCGCCTAATTTCCTGGGAAACCGCTCACATGAATGCGGGATCAAGCTAAATGGGCCGTATTGAGGGCCCGGGTTTGCCAAAACCCTCCTTTCCAAACCCGGAATTCGGATAGAAGGGTTTTGAGGGGCTATTGTGGGGCCCAACAATTCGTGGACCAGGCCCATTTGTCCTTAGAGAGTCCGAGGGCCCAATCCGAGGATAACTATGGCCCAAGCTCTACGACGCCGAGCAAGACCAATTTTTGGGGGGCAGCCGAGGACGGTCTAGTCCTCGGCAAGCCCATAATCCCCCCAGGATAAGGGGATAAATTCGTAAGAAAATCCAAAATACCTTGGGGAGACTACCCTAACTACCCTTCTGGATAAGGCCCAAAGCCTGACAGAGCCGTACTCTGCAGCTTTATCAAGTCATCCCCAGCAATTCCGGGATTAGACTGATGGGACAAATGTCAGTATTTGTAAAGACTGACCCTACACGTGGACGAAGGACAACGAACGCACAACTAGTATAAAAGGAGAGTTAAGTGAATCTAGAAGGGGGCTGGCGACGGAAAGAAAAGACTCCATAGGCGAATACATCGGAGGAACCAAATTGCCTCATGGAGCAAGCGCGCCGTCGAGCAACCGGAATATGACCTCAGGGTCCTCGGATCAAATCCGAGGAGCCCAATCTTGCGGGAGGTGTCGTCGAAGGGCTTAAGCATCCCAGCCCAGCTCCCTTCTTATTCACGAACTTCTCCAAAATCAAGATCATAACACCGCCCCGTGTCCAAGCCCAAACTTTTCAAGCCCACTCTCTACAAATTGTATTGTGAGGGATCTTTCTCGTGTGAGCCCAAAAATGTTAGTGGGCCACAAAGGAATCGTGTCCTTACAGTTAGAATTGGCAATTGTTAGTTGAATATATGATTAAACATATGGAAAAAAAAAATTTATTTCAACTAATTTTAATATTTTTATCTCTCTCTTCTCTCACTTGCTCCCTTAAGATTTGTTCATTTCAACTAACCAAACATGTTTTTTATTTTGAAAATATAAGAAAATGATTTTTTTCTTTCTATTCCCAAAAACAAGATTTTGAAAACAAAAAACAAAAATTGTTACCAAACATAGCCTAAGCTTTTCAAATTCCATTATTTTTTTTTTTTATTGCATGAAGCTAAAATTGCATTTTGAATGCTTTGTCTCCTTTATTTATACTATACTAGCTTAAAACTCATGCATAAAATTAAGAATATCCACAATTAGATACATAAATTATCACAACCCAAATCCAAACCACGTATTTAATCGGACTGGCATGCTAATACCAACCCTAAGCTTGATATTGATACGAACCAACTAACTTGACAATGAATTTTTTTCTTTTTCTTTTAACACATTGCTATAATTTTATTTGCTAATCTCACAACATGGACAACGTAGTCCCACTATAGGAAGTGAAAACATCACATACATACTGTTGCATCCCCGTAGTTTACATTAACTCCATAATGCATAACAGCGAAAGATTAATACCATCATGAGTATCATTACAACCCGAAATGTTTGGTACGACCTCACAATAAACTGCCTAACAGAATTACATTACAGAACTAAACTTGTTCTACCACATAGCTAACTGTACATATGTACTATCTCAAAACTAAGCATCTACTCTGAGCTGCAAAAGGGTACTTGCTAACTAAAAATGCTAAGGGGTGAGCGTCCCACTTGCTCGGTAAGGATGTGTGGCGTGAGCATTTAATAACATGCATGGAATGCATTATAAACAAAATAATTTTCACATGGATATGACTTGCTTAAAAACCAAGCTCATGCTAAAATGGTTTCATGAATTTGCATAAAACATTATATAAACTTTCTTGAATTATAGCATTTGATCAACTTCATTATGGAAACATGAATCATAAGCTTCATAGCATGTTAAAAGTCTCCTTTGAGAAACATAACATGAAATCATAGGTTTTGGAAAGCATTATCTTTAAACATATAACTTGGGTTTCGTAAACCATTCATGACAATCATAACTCTCATGCCCTAAACATGCCTGTGCATATCTCATAACCGAACATAAAATGTCATACTCATGAATTTTAAGTCAAACTGTCAAAGTGTCAAACATACTGTAAAACTACTGGATCATAAAAAGTATTGAATCATAATCATCTAAGTTATTTCGTAAACTAAACTAATTGACCCTTACGGCTAGCCATTTCTTTTTTTTTTTTCTTTTTTTTTTTGCTAGGTGATTGCGGGGGCTAGAACCCCCGAGCATCAGGTCATATGGGTACCCGGGTGCCAATAGGCTACTGAGGCCAATGGCTACGGCTAGCCATTTCACTCTACGCCAAGTACTCTCCAGATATAAACATCTAGGTATGGTTCATCTAACTCAGTGCCAGGTACTCCCCAAGTACAAACATCAGGGTACAATTGTCATATGACTCTATGTCAAGTACTCCCCAGGTACAAACATCTAGGTACATTTTTCATCTATATCAAGTACTCCTTGACCTATGCCGAGTACAATGTTACAATGACTGGACCCATCTTTCTGTTTGAAATTCATTTGCGCTTTCTAAAACATTCTTTTCTTAGAACTCTTTATAGTTTCCATGCTTTCCATAATTCTCATTTTTTGAAAATTATTTACTTTCAAAAGAGGGTTTAGAACATCTTTCATATACACATGATTTACCTTTCATGACTCACTATAAAACAGCTTGTATAGTTTTTCATAAAATAGGTATCATTTCATTGAAACATAAGCATAAACACGAACAGCTTTGTTATTAATAAACACATTTGTTTATATTCTCGTGTATTAACATACAACCATTGAATAACTTTACTAAAACATGCATATTTCTCATTAGTAAACTGAGTAAACACAATTACAAGACGTGTTTAAATTAACAAAAGCATTTATTACATAATAAATTAATACCCTTAGGAAAACATGGGCTACCAAGCCCTCATGGCACATTCCCTTACCTTGGACCAGATACTTTGAAGTCTCAATGCTTACAGTGGAGTCACCTACCGGTCTTGGCCTGTCCCTATAAAGGTTATTCATTTCACAACTTAGCTTCAACTCCCATAGATTTCCATTTCCTTCTCATTCTTTACCCTAACTAGGTTCCTAGGAGTCCCTATAATTACCCCAAACCATAGCTTTAGGAATAAATCCTCAAAGTTAGGTGTACATTTCCTGTTGACTGCCTATTCCAACAACATATACTTCAGTTACAATATTTCAATGGGCTATCAAATCACATCTAGTTTTCATGACAATTTACAGAGTGACTCCTATAGATTTCGAGAAATGCTAGGGATACCAATTTTGACACAAATTTATACCACAACTCGCCACATAGTGAGTTTCGATTTATAAGGATGTGTCCTCACATGTCCCACTAACACACCCTTACCAATCACAACTTGTCATATGGCGAGTTGTGCCACAAAGTTGTGCCAAATTTGCTGTCCCTCGCATTTCTCATAGATTTCTAGTACATCTCATAACATTTTCAGAGCAAAGGCATATAGCCATGATTTACCAAAAATCATACAAGCCAGCATACTCGAACCTGCCCTAACAGAGTTGCAGTCAACTTAGAAATTGCACTATTATTTTTATACTCATCCAATTGCTATGAGGCCAATTCCATTACAACCATATGTATATTTGCTTTCAATAGGAACTACCCCTAGCATCAAAATTCACAAAATTGGATTTGATCCAACTTTTTCATGTTGCTTAAACACAAAATCTATCACAATGACAGTTTTAACATATTTACACATATTTACACACAAAATCATATAATAATTGCAAATGGTATTATTTTGATGTGGGAATTTTTGTACTTGTAATAGACATTGTTAAACTCTTGTTTCCTTCAATCTTATACACATGCAAAGCTAGGTCCTTAAAACTTTCTACCCACATGTAGGTTCTCATAACTACTTTAATTTGCAACAATATCCAATTGAAAATTAGTTTCTAAAAGAGATTTCCCACACATCAAGCTAACCATTATACTAAGTTTACATGGATTATTGAGTGATTGACTTGGATTTTCCCCTCACCCTATGCTCGATTCTTTGAGAGAAATGTAAAAGAATCACTCTAGTTTGAGTCTTTGAGAAGAACTTTAAGAATAAATGGATATTTTCCACCTTTAGAGCTGCTGGAACCGTGAGGTGAGGAGGGAGAGAGCTTGGAGGGTGTGTTTCTTCCATCTACTTTTGTTGCTCATTTGTAGAAATTAAAATGGTCTTATGCCTTTGCATGGCCGGCCATGTGGCTGACGTTAAATGTGTCACCATGCTTGATATGTTGGTGTTAAATGTGTCTTCATTTGATTGGTTAGAGAGGTGTACGTCCAAGTGAAATTACCCAATTACCCGACGTGAAATTAAATTAAAGACCTATCATTTTATTTAAGGACTTACCTTTTAAGCTACTCTAACTTATGATTAAATACCTGTAAAAAATAATAATAAAAACTTATGATTAACTAGTTACTTTGCTTTTGTATATATATAAAATAACCAGTAATCATGTATCTATTTAAACTTAACCATTTATTTTCACTTACTCTTACATTAGTGTCACCTAGTTTAGGTTAAGGTCCAAAATAGTGCGGGGCCTTTAACGGACTTCACACACTTAAAAAATAAATAAATTTGAATGCAATAGATCTATATTTTTACGAATTTAAATATAAAAATAATTGATGCAAAAGTAGAGCATAATTGAAAGGATGCTTGGTATAAAATTAGATTGAATTATAATCTAAAAAAGATACCTAAAATTAAATTGTAGGGCAATTAGAAGGGCATTTATAAAATTAGATTGCTTCTCTTCTTCTTCCAATAGATGGAAATACAATGTATTTCTCAGTTTTAGAGGCAAAAACACCTGCAAAAAATTTACAAACCATCTATTGTCTTAGAGCTCTTGAAAACAATAGAATAATTGAGGTTTGCTATTATTATTCTATCAAGAAACTAGGCCTCTTTAAAGCGGTGCTTGATTGAACTAACAAAGATCGTTGAGTGCATAGAAAAGATAGGATTGGTAGTTTTACCTGTTTTTGACCATGTAGATCCTAGTGATGTAAGAAATCATAGGGGGACTTTTGGAGAAGCCTTTGCTAAACATGAAGAGAGTTTCAAGGATAACATACAAAATTTACAAACATAGAAAGTTGCTCTGATAAAAGTTGCTAATCTTGTTGGATGGGATTTAAAGGACAGATATGAATTTCTTTGAAATAATGCTATTTATGGTCAACTCTTTTTTTTCTTTTTAGTTGCTGAAAAGTGAGGTTTGTGGGTCCTGTGAACAGTGCACGGGACCCACTGATGTGTTGAAAAGGGGCTGAAAAGTCAAATTGTGCGGCTACTATTCATGAACAGTAGCCATAACAATGAAAATTGTCTCCTAAACGCGTGCCAAAAAAAAGGGGGGAAACGTGAAATAGAAAACGCAGATGCACAATAAGTTCTATCCAAACACTCATATAGTAATGAATTTCTAAACAAAATTAGGCATTTAGGCACTATTAATGTGGCTAACCGAAGCTAAGATTATGTTTAAGATGAATGTTTTGTCTCTACATGTGGCTAGCTCTATGTCATCAAAATTATTTTTTTGCTATTTTCTTTGCATGCATGAATCAATAGTTATCCCAAAAATCATTGCAAGGATATTTAGTGAGTTGTATCACAAACTTTCATGTGCTTTTGAGGACCTTGTTGGAATGGACTCATGTGTGGAGGAAATATTAGATTCATACTTAAGTGAAGAGTTGGGTGGTGTTCGCCTTGTTGGGATATGTGGTATGGGCGAAATAGGCAAAACAACTCTTGCACAGGAAATTTATAGAAGAATTTCTTGGAACTTTGAAACTAGTAGCTTTATTGCCAATGTTAGAGATGAAACTAAAAATCAAGGTCTTGTTTCTTTACAAAAACAACTTCTTTCTAAGATCCTCATGGAAAGTGAAATAAATATATGGAATGTTTGTGAGCAGGGAGACATGATTGGTTTGATCTAGGGAGTAGAATTATTCTAACAAGTAGAGATAGTCAATTCTTGAAAAGAAATGGAGTGGATGATGTATATAACATTACGGGGTTGAATGATGATGAAGCTTTGGAGCTTTTTAGTTGGAGCGCTTTTAAGAAACCCCATCCTGAAGAAAATTATGTGGATTTTTCTAAGGACTTTGTGAATTATGCTAAAGGCCTTCTTTTAGCTCTTAAAGTTTTAGGTTCTTCGTTGTTTTCTAAAAGAACGAATGAATGGAAAAGTGCCCTACATAAACTAAAAGAAGAACCTAATAGAAACGTTTTGGATATACTTCAAATAAGTTTTAATGGGCTTACAAATTCGCAAAAAGGATTGTTTCTAGAGATTGTATGTTTTTTCAAAGGAAAGAACAAAGATTGCATAAGAGATATATTGGAAAGTTTTTGTTATTATCTAGACTACAATATTGGTGTTCTTATGGACAAATCTCTCATAACCATTGATGATCATGGAACTTTGTGGATGCATGATTTGCTACAAGATATGGGTAAAGAAATCATTCATCATGAATCTCCTAAAGAGCTTGGTGGATGTAGTAGGTTGTGGATTTATGATGATGTCATTCATGTATTGAAGAATAATATTGTAAGTTGATTAGTACAAGCCTAAACTTAAAGAAGTATTTATGTCATTATAAATTTTTCTAAGAATTTACCAATTATTTTAATTTCATTGTTTTTGTTAATTAGGGAACGAAGGTAGTTGAAGGCATAATGCTAAACATACCTATTCAAAAAGTGGAACACCTGAGTGCTGAAGCCTTCTCAAAGATGAAAAATTTGAGATTGCTTAAAATTAGTAGTGAGAAACTTCCAGAAGGCTTCATAAATGTTACTATGCAACTTCCAAAAGACCTCATTAGAGGTAAGGTGCAACTTCCACAAGGCCTCAGTTATCTTTCTAATGAGTTACGTCTTCTTGAATGGCATGGATATCATTTAAAATGCTTTCCAACCAATTTCCAACTAAACAAACTTGTTGAATTGAGAATGCATTGTAGTGGCATCAAACAACTATAGAATGGAAAAACGGTAAGATTTTTAGTTTTGCAAATGTGCATTTTATTCATTTTCAATAAGGCTTGACTTTATCTAATAATTTTTTTGGTTTATAATAGAATTTAAACAACTTAAGACTCATTGACCTAAGTGACTCTCAAAACTTGATTGAGATGCCAGACCTTAGTGGAACCTTGAAGCTTAAGCAATTGATTTTTCGACATTGTACAAGACTATATAAGATTCACACATCTCTTGGAGATCTCAAACAACTTATTCGATTGGATCTGAATGGTTGCAAATGTATCAAAAGCCTTCCTCACAAGATCAACTTGGAAGCACTTGAAATTTTTGATCTTGGTGGTTGTTTAAGACTAAAGAAGTTTCCAGAAATTGTAGGAAATATGTCACGTTTGTCGAAACTTTGTTTTAGTGAGACAACTATCAAAAATCTACCATTATCAGTGGAGCATTTAACAGGCCTTATTGAATTGGATCTAAGAGACTGTAAAAACCTTTCAAGTCTTTCGAATGCATGTTATTGTTTGATGTCTCTGAAAATTCTCACCTTATCTAGCTGCTCAAAACTTGATGAATTACTAGAGAATTTGGGTAATATCAAAGGTCTAGAAAAGCTAGACATGAGTGGAACTGCTATAACAGGGTTACCTTTATCTGTTGTTCACTTAAAAAATTTGAAAGCACTATCTCTCCGTGAATGTGTGGGGCTATCATCTAAATCATTCAATAAGCTTTTGAGTTTTCCTTTAATGCAACAAAAACAAAGTCCGGATCCCATGGGCATGTTCGAGCGTCCTTTACATGGCCTCGGCCTTTGCCCTCTCAGCTTCCTCCCTGGACTTTTCAGCTTGCTCCCTTAATTTTTGGGTTTCCTCTAGGTGCTTTTTAAGAACTGCCACTTGCTCCCGGGCAGCCTTCAATTCCTCATTTGTTTCACGCAAATGCTTTCTCTGGTCCTCAACTTGCTTTTGGAAGCCTTTTAAGGCTAAGTCAGCGCTTTTGCTAGCTTGCTCCTCAGCAGCTAATTTCTTCTTCGTATCCACCAAGTCTTGCTCGGATATTGTCAAAGTTTGTACAGTCGATGCCCGTCTCTTTCTTTCATTGTCTAGCTGATTGTAGCAGTTATTGAGCATCTCATCTAGCTTAAAAGTGTTTTGGATAACCTAAAAGGAAGAAATTAACAATATAGTCAGTAAAAAGTACACATCAGTGAGTAATGATTACAAAAAGAAAAAGAAGAGAGTTAGCACTATACCATTCCCAAATATCTTTTATTATTGAGGATGAGTTCATTCTTCCTTGCATTCTTTATTTCGTCCATGTCCTTTGGGAGTAACAAAGCCTCCTCTATAGTCAAGGCTATGTGACACCCAACGCCACCGTTGAAGTTCCTAATAGATGCATCATCTCGTAGGGACTTTCCATCGTGCATAGGTGCTGGCAACCATGCTTATGGCTCAGGAGGTTGAATGTTAGACCTTTCCTGGCCTCGCCGAACAGGGTGGCTAGTTTTCTGCTGCTTTGCAGCTCGCTAGGCATCCTCTTCGCGGGTCAGATGAGACTTTCTAGCATCCACCACATCCTTCCCTTTCTACTCCTTGCGCCTTTTCAATTCGGTAGCATCAACTTTGATTGGCTGGGAAGGTTGATGAGAAGGTTCATGAGGAGCAGGAGGAGGAGATCTAGTGGGAAAAGGAGGAATCTGGGATTGCATAGATTTTCCTAGTGCATTCTTCCCAGGCTGATTCTCTATCAGCTCTATTAGAATTTTTTGGGGCTTCCTTTGTATTCCCATCTCGGAGTGTATAGGTTGATTGAAAATCCCAAAATCGTTTGAGGAGTCTGAGAGTTCTACAAATTCTTCCTCTTCTTCCTCTTCTTCTTCTTCTTCCTCTTTCTCTTCTACTTCCTCTTCCCTGAGGGCAGGCTGGGATGAAGAGGCTCCTATTGAGATGGCGGCCACAAAAAAGGGGCTTAGTGCGGGAGGTATCCTTAGGAAGTGGAATACCTTCTGGAACGACGAACCCCTTGTAGGCAATGCTAATACGGTGAAGCCGAGGATCGCGGGCTCTGATCACACACTTCGGCACATTGGAAAGCAAACAAGAGGGGGGGTGTATCAGAGGATTAAATGGGCTGCCCGGAGTTGGCCGTCAGCTTTGTTCACGTATATCTCGGCTTTCAATACCCTGTCCAAACTTGCTTTGTTGACTAAACTAAGTCTGGGCTTGGTAGAACGTCTATCTGTAGAATCATTGAATTAAAATGAAGCATCATTAGGGATAAGAATACTGAGACTCAAAACAAAACAAAAAAAGTGAAAGGGAAAAATATGTATGTATAAACTAAACATTATGAATCTATGACTACATTCCCACCTGGTTCTCCTTCCTCCATGGGGCATGGCAGACCATCATGCCATTCCCCAAAAAAGATAAGAAAATCCTCCTTTAAGTTCTTCTTTGAAATGGGAAGGTACTGAATTAACCTCACCGCAGGATTCCTCGACTTGAGATAATATCCCTACCCCTTCAAATGGTGGAGGTTGTACACCCAATTCAAGTCATGATGGGTCAGGTTTAGGTCCATTCTCTCATTCAAGGCTTCTATATTTGCCAGGACCCTAAACATGTTTGGAGCATACTGAGTTGGGGATAACCTAAAGAATCTAAGGTAGTTCCTAGTAATCTTACCCATGGGGATGGTCATCCCGCCTTCTATGAAGGCAATCATGGGAATAACCACTTCCCCGGTTCTTCTAGCACCGACCCATTCCCTCTGGGCTGCATACCTCACACCCACTGTTGAGGGGATCCTGTACTTAGCACAGAAATTTCTCATACCCTCCTTGGACTCAACCAGACCTTGAAACTTACCCTCTTTCCCCATTTTCCTAAAGGGTTTAGTAGAGAAATTAACTAGTTTAAGATGAAAGCTGTAAAGGTTTAAAGAAAACTTACAGGTTTGAAAGAGATTCCTCGGACAAGATTTTAGTATTTGTAGATGCCTAGGAAAACGACGAAAAAGGAGAAAGACAGGTTCAGTGTATGAGCTCTAGAATTGTGTAATCGCTGAAGTTAAGAGAGAGAATTGATTTGAAAATTCCTTTATAGTCGTATAGAAGTTATGAGCGGGAAAGTTCTCGCTCGCAAAACAAGATAGACACCCCACCGTTTGATTTACATCTTACTGTTGAACGTGGGGGACAGGGGCATCGCCAAAATTTAACGCTGCCGCGCTCGGGACGCTGAAGCGTCAAAAGCATGCCCAAAACGTAAAAGGATATGGGCTTATGACATCAAAATTAGTCTTTTCTCCCGAGGAGTCGAAAAGCAAGATTTTGAGGGACTATTGTAGGGGCCGGTTAATCAATAATTATTAAAACCGTGTTAACTGGGCCTGTGGCCCATCCGAGGACGTTAAACCATCTGAGGAGGCCCATATGAGGTTATAAGGTAAACCAAATGAAAAGAGGAGTAAATATCACATGAGATGGGTCTAGTATTCGTCTGAGGACAAAATCCTTTTCGGCAATATGTGTCCGAGGACGACCTGAATGCCATATTGTTACAAACATACTTTAGATCTACATTACCACTAAAGGTGGGACATGGGACCAAGGGTAAGAAAGAAAAGATAAATAAATATCTTTAACAACTGTTTCCTCCGCATTAATTACCTCTCAACCAACTCTCTTGCCGCATTAATGTGGAGGTGATGCCTGAACAATGATGAAGCAGCTTTACAGCTACTGGTTAAAGGTTCCAGAACGTGTTGGATGGGATAGGAAGGGATCCTCCGAATCCAACCTACACATGTGTGGTGAAGATGACACCAAGAGGGCCATATATAATATGGAAGAATGCACTAAGAGAAGAGATCGGAACTTCTGAACAATTAATGCCTAGAAGAAAATCTCATGAAATAAAGAACTTAGCTTGCTTCAATGATAAATTGATCGTGATATTTATGTTAATCCATCTAGAAACGTTAAGTTTAAATCATTTTTCTTTTGAAGTTAATCTAGTTCCATGACATCCACGCTCTACAAATTTATTGTTCGGGCCTTCGAACCCAATATGAGTTTGGGATCGTTACAAATTGAGTCCTTACAACTCTCTTTTACAACATGCTTAAGTGGCGGACTAGGAAAGACGAAAACTTGTTTTCATATTTTACACCAATTTATCACTTTTTCAAAAAAAAATTCCATGGCTCATGGTAGACCATTTTAATAAATGTGAAAGTGAATGAGTTCAATTTCTATTCGATTCCTTGTGAAAGTGGGGGGGGGGGGGCACTTGCACAAGATAAAAATATCACGTGAAAAGGCCTGGGGAAGAAAATAATCATTGAAAAAGACATTCTAGTTCATCTTGACAATTTATAGTTGGGGGCCACTTCCCACCAACTCTGATAAATAAATTAATTGATGATTCATAGAAAATGAATTGTTGACCCATCTTCTCACTCTTATTACAAGTTACAAACGCCTACTTCCATATGCGTCAACCAAGAGGCTTTTTCTTGAGGGTTTTCAGTCAAACTTGCAATTTTAATGAATCTGTAACCTCACTGTTCAAGCTCATCCATTTCCTTTATGGCTCTTCTTCCATTATCATCATCATCTTCTTCTTCTTCTTCTTCTAAGAGATGGAAATTCGACGTATTTCTCAGTTTTAAAGGTGAGGATACCCGCAAAACATTTACAGACCATCTATATACTGGTTTGAAACAAAAAGGCATATCTGTTTTTAAGGATGATGAAAAACTCAATCAGGGAACATTCATTGCCCCAGAACTCTTGAAAGTAATAGAAGAGTCAAGGTTTGCAGTTGTTATTCTATCAAGAGACTATGCTTCTTCAACGTGGTGCTTGATTGAACTAACAAAGATCGTTGAGTGCATGGAAATGACGGGATTGGTAGTTCTACCTGTTTTTCACTATGTAGATCCTAGTGATGTGCGGAATCATAGGGGGACTTTTGGAAAAGCATTTTCAAAACATGAAGAGAGGTTCAAGGATAACATAGGATATGTACAAACATGGAAAGCTACTCTGACAAAAGTTGCTAATCTTGCAGGATGGGACTTGAAGGATAAGTATGAATTTCTTTGGAATAATGCTATTTATAATTAACTTTTATTTCTTTTTTCTTTTTCAAAATTTATTGATTATTACTTACTCTTTTTTTATTTGGCCACATGATAAGAGAGTATTTAACTATTTATAGAATAACCTAGACTAACCCTATTCTAATCCTAGTAGGACTAGATTCTAGACATACAAGTATATATTGTACACAGACCTTGCAACAAATTTGGCCCCTAATAGCTCTAAAATTGTCCCTATAATACATTTGGTAGTGAATTTCTAAATATAATTAGGCACTCTTAATGTGCCTTTACAAAGATATGATTATGTTTATGATGAATGTTTTGTCTCTAAATGATGTGGGTAGCTTTGCATCATAAAAATTATTGTTTTGCTATTTTCTTTGTAGGCATGAATCAATAATTATACAAAAAATCATTGGAAGGATATTTAGTGAGTTGTATCACAAACTCCCATGTGTTTCTGAGGACCTTGTTGGAATAGACTCCTGTGTGGAGAAAATGTTGGATTCATACATAGGTGAAGGGTTGGGTGGTGTTCACTTTGTTGGGATATGCGGGATGGGTGGAATGGGCAAAACAACCCTTGCACTTGAAATTTATAGAAGAATTTCAGGTAACTTTGAAGTTAGAAGCTTTATTGCGAATATTAGAGAAGAAACTAAAAATCAGGGTCTAGTTTCTTTACAAAAGCAACTTCTTTCTATGATCCTTATGGAAAGTGAAATAAATATATGGGATGTTTGTGTGGGAATCAATGTTATAAGGAATACACTAAATAATAAAAAAGTTTTTATTATTCTTGATGATGTGGATGGAGAAGATCAATTAGAAGCATTGGCAGGGAAGCATGATTGGTTTGGTCCTGGAAGTAGAATCATTGTAACAAGCAGAGATAATCATTTATTGATAAGATGTGGTGTGGATTACATATATACAGTCAATGAATTGAATGACGATGATGCTTTGCAGCTTTTTAGTTGGAGAGCTTTTCATAAACCTCATCCAGAAGAAAATTATGTGAATTTGTCTAAGGACTTTGTGAATTATGCTAAAGGCCTTCCTTTAGCTCTTAAAGTTTTAGGTTCTTCATTGTTTGCTAAAAGAAAGAATGAATGGAAAAGTGCCCTAGATAAACTAAACAAAGAATCTAATAGAAACATTTTGGATATACTTCAAATAAGCTTTGATGGGTTAGAAAATACACAGAAAGGATTATTTTTAGATATTGCATGTTTTTTCAAAGGGGAGAACATAGATTGTATAAGAGATATATTGGAAAGTTTTTGCTATTATCCAGACTACAATATTAGTGTTCTTAAGGACAAATCTCTCATAACTATTGATGACCACGGAACTCTATGGATGCATGATTTGCTACAAGATATGGGTCAAGAAATCGTTCATCGTGAATCTCCTAAAGAGCCTAGTGGACGTAGTAGGTTGTGGATTTATGATGATGTCATTCATGTATTAAAGAATAATATTGTAAGTCGACTAGTACAAGCTTGAACTTAAAGAAGTATTTATTTTATTATAAATTTTTCTAAGAATTTACCAATTATTTTAATTTCAATGTTTTTATTTGTTAGGGAACAGAGGTAGTTGAAGGCATAATGCTAAACATACCTATTCAAAAAGTGGAACACCTAAGTGCCGAAGCCTTCTCAAAGATGAAAAATTTGAGATTGCTTAAAATTAGTAGTGAGAAACTTCCAAAAGACTTCATAAATGGTACTATGCAACTTCCAAAAGACCTCATTAGAGGTAAGGTGCAACTTCCACAAGGCCTCAATTATCTTTCTAATGAGTTACGTCTTCTTGAATGGCATGGGTATCATTTAAAATGTTTACCAACCAATTTCCAACTAAACAAACTTGTTGAATTGAGAATGCATTGTAGTGGCATCAAACAACTATGGAATGGAAACATGGTAAGATTTGTAGTTATGAAAATGTGCATTTTATTCATTTTCATTAAGGCTTGACTTTATCTAATAATTTTTTTTTTTTGGTTTATAACAGAATTTAGGCGAGTTAAGACTCATTGACCTAAGTGACTCTCAAAACTTGATTGAGATGCCAAACCTTAGTGGAGCCCCGAGGCTAAAGCAATTGATTTTTCGACATTGTACAAGACTATATAAGATTCATGCATCTATAGAAGATCTCAAACAACTTATTCGATTGGATTTGAATGGTTGCAAATGTCTTGAAAGCCTTCCTCACAAGATCAGCTTGGAAGCACTTGAAATTTTCGATCTTGGTGGTTGTTCAAGACTAAAGAAGTTTCCAGAAATTGTAGGAAATATGTCACGTTTGTCGAAACTTTGTTTGAGTGGGACAGCTATAAAAGATCTACCATTATCAGTGGAGCATTTAATTGGCCTTATTGAATTGGATCTAAGAGACTGTAAAAACCTTTCAAGTCTTTCAAATGCATGTTGTTGTTTGATGTCTCTAAAAATTCTCACTTTATCTGGCTGCTCAAAACTTGATGAATTACCAGAGAATTTGGGTGATATCGAAGGCTTAGAAAAGCTAGACGTGAGTGGAACTGCTATAACAGGGCTACCTTTATCTGTTGTTCACTTAAAAAATCTCAAAGTACTATCTCTCCGTGGATGTGTGGGGCAATCATCTAAATCATTCAATAAGCTCTTGAGTTTTCCTTTAATGCAACGAAAAAGAAGTCCTGATCCCATGGGCATGTTAGAGCGTTCTTTACAAGGCTTATGGTCTTTGACGCAACTGGATTTAAGTTATTGCAATATTCAAATGATTCCTGATGTTCTTGAGTCCTTGCCATCTTTAGAAGTATTAAATCTAATAGCAAACAATTTTGTTTGCCTTCCTGAAAGCATCATTCAGCTATCTAATTTGCATCACCTTTATTTGGGTGGTTGCACTCAACTTCAAATATTGCCCAAACTTCCATTAAATATATATTATATCAATGCAACAGGGTGTACCTCACTGGAAACATTATCATTAAATCCAGAATATGATTTTCAGCCAAATACGTATCTCAATTGTGTCAAATTGATTTATAATCAAGGCAAAGGTGACCTATTCTCAAAAATTCGAAGACATGATATGTTTAAGGTCTGTCTGTCTCTCTCTCTCTCTCTCTCTCTCTCTCCCCCTCCCTCCCTCTCTTTCTCTCTTGCATGTGAGTGAAGTTCTAAACATCATGATTTGTTTGTTTCAGAGATGCTGTAACCCGAATAGGTTAACATATCTCACACTTCTTGGGAGTGAAATTCCGAATTGGATTAGGCACCAAAATGCGGGGGCTTCAGTGAATCTGCAAGTGCCTTCACGTTTATTATTCAGTAGCAAATTTGTGGGAATCGAAGTGTGCGTTGTTTATATATTCTGCCAGCATCATCCACTTCACCAACTTCATATTCAAAATATTGAATATATGACATATACGCAAGGGCTTCATTGTTTCGGTAAAGCCAACGGATATCCATTTTTCGGAGCGTTGCTTCCTTTATCGGAGGAATTTGGTAAGATTGAATCGTATCATCTTTGGCTCCAATATTTTCCCTCTGCAAGCTTCAGAAGCAACTGGAAAGAAGAATTGGATGCTAATGAATTCACCCAAATTGAGGTTACATTTAAAACCAGAGGTCCAGGATTGGAGGTTACGAAATGCGGAGCCCATTTGATATTCGAGCAAGACATTGAAGATCTCAGACAAACTAAGCCTGGGTCTAGCAGCAGCATTATCACTCCTTATCATGAGGATGATGATTTAGGGGGCGATCTAGAGAAAGATACCAAAATCAAGGAAAGCCGTGATGATGAACCACCACACCCACGGTGTACAGAGCACCCTAATCTAATTGAAAACTGGATTGGGAATTCATGCATGCAAGGACAAGGTGACTCTGATTGTGAGTGAGGAAAGAGGAATTCCAGTGAAAGTGGCAACTTTGATGAATCTGCACAGTTGAGAAACTTTTTTTTCTCTTTGGTTTTTTATGTAAGTCACCTTTTTCTCTTTCTTATGGGTCTAGTTTGCAATTGATTGTGTGTTCACAATTTTTGTTCAATTATGCCAAAGGGTAAAGTCAGCACTTTTGTTGTTCTATCTATAGTATTTGCTAAAATATTTTCCATAGGAGAATACAATTGAATAGATGCATCCCCAGTTCAGTGTTGTTGTGCAATCAAAAGGAGAGTAGAATATTTGGACCCTTAAAAAAAATGACACGTGATTTTTTTTTTTTTCAATTAAACAATTTGATTTTAGAAATGAAGTTTTGTCTAGAACTCCTAATTTGTTTGTGTGTGGATTATCTTTCCTTATAATATTGTTGTTGATGGATTATCTTTCATCAATTAAATATCATTATTTGTGTTATTGCTTATTAGAATAGTCTTTATTGTTGTGCTCTAAACAAACCTTTATTTTATTTGTTTATTTAGTTAAATTTGTTTTCTTTTAGCATCTAGATATGATTCTGGACAATTTGGAATTAGAAACTTCTCATTATCTTATTTGTCATTTAGAAACCAATAGCAGATATAGAGGCTATGCAAAGCTGGATGGCAGAGATGATCGTACTATCGCTAGAGCACAGGGTTTGGTGATGACTACATCGATCACTACACTGTCTTTGAGTGTTTATGGGGTTGATGTTAATGATGATGGAGTGAAATTGGGTTTGGGGCTATTTTTGTTTGGCTACAAGGAAACTTGAGGTTAATTAATGTGAAAAGGGTAAAAAGCTCTTGAATCATATGGGCTGAAATAGCAGTTCCAGGCTTATTTCTTGAGTTTTTAATTTTTTGGTTTCCCTTCAAAACACACACACACACACACACACAAACATATTTTTTTTCTAAACCAATAATTTTCGTAGAATCTTTTCAGAACACATAAGCACAGCTCTAGCAAGCCAATTGTGTTTGGCTTTGCTAGCAATTTCTTTCCTTCAAATAAAATGTATTTTTCCAAGAAAATTGGGCCTTATTGCCGGAAAACTTTGGAGGAGTATATTGTTTTTTATTTGGGGGCAGGTTGTGGGATGACCACATTGTTGTACTGCTTGTACATGAGCTGGGTCACTTGATAAGGAAGCCCAAGAAGGACATATGTGACATCCTCGCCCCTACGGTGGCTCTGGTTCAGCAGGTAAGCTACTATCTATCGTGTTGGTTTTGTAATTTGATAGCCAGTTTTGACTTGTATTTAAGTTGGAGACAAAATTTGTAGGTTATATGGCTAGTGCCTTGCACAATAATGAAGTGATGTGCTCTTTGGCTTGGCTGAGGTTGTAGGTATGTAGGTTGTGAGAAGCGGGTGGGGTTGTTGCTTTTTAGTGCTCATCTATGCAATTTCTCATTGTGATTCTAGATTTTAAGAAGGGGCTTTTTGAATCTAGGTCCTTCAAGTTCACCTTGGAAGGGAGTTTGGCATTTTATCAACGAAACCATGATTATACTAATGAAGTATGAACTCATGACCCCTTGAAATATATAAACAAAATCAAAATAGGGCTAGACTACCAGATAATACAAAAGCATTAATTCCTAGAACCAAGGATTCAATTCCTAGAAATTGACCAACCCTGATAGTGCAAAAATTTGGGCTTATTCTTTTTTATAGCAAGGTGATATGTAGTGTTTTAGCAAGCACTAAAGGATCGTGTGGCCTCTTTATATGTTAATTAGGGTCTCATTCATCAATTGATGATTGATAATTGTGAAAGAAAAATGCAAAACTATAATTATGATTTATGAGGCATGAACCAGTAGAACAAGAACCTCTAATGAGGAATTTCACCTTGAGAGACTGAGAAAACCCCACTGATACTATTCTTAAAGATATGGGAAAACAATCTCTCCACTACTTGCACAGTTGCCTTCAGTACTGCTGTGTTCTTCCTTCTGTCTTAAATTTAAATAAAGTATCTCATTTATTTCTTATACTCTTTGTGATTTGGTGGGTAATGACTTTTCCTTCCTTTCAATCATATAAGCACTTCCTCATTTTTTTTTTTTTTTTAAATCTTCTTTTTTAATTTTCTTGTCAATCAAATTTTCCATAGTTGAATACTTTCCTACATGATCTATTATTTATTGTTTGATTAATTTTAGGTCTGTGCACTTTTGTTAAGGACATCAAAAGTTAATTTTAGATCATATATGGTCTTTTGCAAGTCAAATTGACTCAGGCACTCTACCTTACCAATTAATTATCGGTAGGATGCAGATGTTGTGTTGAAAATTTAACCTAATTCCCATAACTTGTGAGATGCAAAAATAGAGAAGAAAAGAACAACCACACCCCACAAATATTTATGTGGTTCGACAATACGCCTAAATTCACGAAGCTTCTGTGATTTTCACTATGTCAAGGCGGAAAATACAAAGGTGCTACAGTACAATGATGTAGGCACCCCATAATTTTGAAGCGAAAAATATATACCCCAAAAAATGGGTCCAAAACAAGCCACAAATGATCTTGCTGGCCCAGGCCCCTGCTCCATGAACTAAAACGTTTGGGACCATTGTTGTTTGTAGATTATAGTTGAATTAGATTGGCAATGACAGAAAATAAATTTAAATTAGAATATGTGATTGCCAACCCTTCACAACATTTTAAGTGGTCATAGGAAGTAACAACTGAGAGAAGCATACTGCTTGTGTATATGATCTGTGTGATATTGGGCCCAATGCTAGTGTTCACAGACACATTTATGGGACAATGTCCCAATTTGGAATTTTGTTGATAGATCTCATGTGTATGATTCATACTATTCTCTGTATCTCAACCTGCATAGGAAAATGTATCCTTAAGTTTTAAATGAGCCCATATTATTCCTTAATTTTTGGTTTAGTTCTCCACTTTGCAGGATATCAAATAGTTCTGCTTACAATCATTATGGATTTCCTTGTTGCACATTAGAAAATATATACAATGTTACGCTAGTATATTTGCTCTCAAGCTGTCAGTTTTTTTATTTTTTTTATTTTGGGGGTGGGGCATTTGCATATTGCGGTTGACTCTGCCTCTCCTGCAGATCATGCTCATGTAACTGGTCGGATGCCTGTGAATTGACTATTATTTTCTGGATGTAAAGAGGACTTGCTGTTGCTGAGCAGAAATGGTGGTTGGTTCTGCTTCTGCTGATGACTGTGCTGTTAAGCCTTTGACGAGTTCAGCTGCTAAGTGGGGAAAGAGGCTTTTCATAGGATGTATTCCGATTGAAGCTACTGTTGATAATGTGCAGTTGTATTTCAGTCAGTCTGGCTATGTTTTGGATGTGTATCTTGCCAAGGTAAAAGTAGCTGATTTTTATCTAGTTTTATTGAGAATGTGTGGATGGTTAGCTGATGAAAATATTCCTGCATCATTTTTCATGATAATTTTTTTTCTAAATGCTTCAACCATGCTATGAAGCATGTGATAAGATGTATTGTTAAACCAACATGGGTTCGTTCGAGGTTTTAAAATGGGCTTGCTTGCAGAGCGATACTTTTACCACCTTATCTATATAGCAAAAATCAACATTGTGCAATGCTGAAATTAAGAGGTTGAGATATGACTACAAGAGGGAAAATGAAGACATGATGAACACTTAGAGGTAACACCATTTGAAAAAAGATGATATATTCTGTCAAATTCATCCTGGGACGAGAATTGAAAATTTGTAATTTCTCAGAGGCTTTTCTTGGTAGTAAATGTAATTGATTGCATGGTTTTTTCATGTTGCTATTTGCACATCATGTAAACTCATTTTGTACTTTAATTGCATATTCTGCGTTATATATTCGTAGTTATCAGATCCTTTTTGGGTGTTGCCCATATGTTATTGGCATAACTAATATCACGATGCATTTTGCTTCAGGATGAAAGAAAAATGTGTCATAGGGGGTTCGGTTTTATGACATTGTCTGATGAAATTTCAGTTGTGTTCACTTCTCAGAAAGTACATTGGATACTTTGGGTAGAAGTGTGTCTGTAGATGTTATCATGATATATGAGAGACAGGTGCTTGGGTCCAATAGGCACTCATGTGGGTAGCCGAGTATCAAAGGAAAGAGCCTCAAAAGTTTCTTGTCCAGAGTGGTTTGGTGGGATAATGTCTATCACATATAGTCTTAGAGAAACTCAAGAATTCATGGAGAGGTCAAAACAGAGGAAATCATAGTGAAGAGATTGGGAAAGGATGTCAAGTTTAGAATGATATTCAACGGAAATCAATTATAACTGGAGTGTACCTCATTCCATCATTCAATTTTTTACTGTTTGTAATAGTAAAAAGTTATGAATTTTCCAAGAAAGATAAAAGAATGCTCAATTCCATTTTTTTGTGAGGATGCAACAAAAGTGTCTATTGGACTAAGGACAAACACCCAATCCGTTATTACATTTGTTGTCGTCTTCCCACTTTTAGCACCTTTGTATTCCATCCTAGTATTTTATGTCAAATAATTAATTTTTTTATTATAGATATGATAGTATTTAAAGGCGAAAACACCATTTTTAGTCCTTATATTTTAGAGTCACGGTCAATTTAATCCCTATATTTTGATAACAGTCAATTTGATCCCTATTATTTTCAACTTGCATTTAATTTGGTCCCTACCGTTAACTTACTAACGGAAAATGCTTACATGACAAACAGTTTACACAGTTGATATTCTTAATATTAAAATATTAAATAAAATGCTGATGTGTCTAAATTTTAATAGTTGATGTTGCCACATCAGTGCATAAATGGCCAAAAAATAACCACATCAGCTTTTAAAAATATATTTCCTTTTTTACTGATTTATTTTTTTTAATTTAAACTTTGAACTTTTTTTTTTTTACAGTAAAACGATAGAAGTATATTAAAGAATAAAGAAGAAAAGAATACAAAGATTTAGCACCTGAAGGTTGTACAAGTAGAAAATACCAACTCAGTGGTTATCAACCTCAAGGAAAAACCTAAAGAATAAAGAAGAAAAGTTAAAAAGAAAAAACAGAACTAAAATTGTATAAAAAAGAGGATGAGTTCCATAACAGAGCTCATTGTTTGTGAAATGCAATAAGTCTCTTGTACTCTTGAACTCTTTACTTTTTCATATTCTTAACTTTTTTTCTCCCACGTTAAAATATAAAAATGCATCTGGGGAATATGCGATTAAAGTAGTTGAACACAATTGGAGACAAATTTTCTTATTAAATAGACACCTCTTAGTCTCCCTCTGTCTCCAAATTCAATGGTAGATCTGGGTAAGGTTTGGAGTTTAGTTTAAATTTGGGATTTGGGTTCTTTGGCCATGAATAAGAGATAACAAAAGATGAGAGAGAGAGAGAGAGAGATAAATGAAGGCTTAGAGATGAGCTGAAGGAAAAATAAGAAAAATGGATTCAGATGCATTCTTGTGATACTGTGGATTTCTAAAAGAAAAAGATAAAAGTGAAAAACTAGATAATAGGAAAATAAAAATCAATAAAAAAGAAAATATATTTTTAAAAGCTGATATGGCTATTTTTTTGCCATTTAAGCACTGATATGGCAACATCAGCTATTAAAATTTAGACACATCAGTATTTTATTTAATATTTTAATATCAAGCATGTCAACTATGTAAACCGTTTGCCGCGTAAGTATTTTTCGTTAATGAGTTAACGGTGGAAACCAAATTATATGTAAGTTGAAAGTATCAGGAATTAAAATGTAGAGACCAAATTGACTATAACATCAAAATATAAGAACTAAAATGGCGTTTTCGAAAAAAAAAAAAAAAAAAAAAAAAAAAAAGGGAAAACAAAGGAGCAGCTTTGAGTTTCCACTGACCTTAGTGAGAGCATTGGAATAAGAGTTCAAAGGCTCTCGCTTAGTCCATCACTCCCTGAGCTGAGCGATGGTATCTCCGGCGAGAGCGAGCGAGCCAGCCGTGACAGCTTGCTTCAATGGAAACCATTAACTGGCTCTGCCAATTGCCGTTGCGGAATCGAAGGATTTGGTGTTGGGAAGGTGGGTATCTGTCTGCCATTGCCATTGAAATAGGACAAAGAGATAGAGATTAATCGAAATAAAGAAGAAATTAAGAAATCGAGAGAGAAGGGAGACCTTCGGGCTGAACTGATTGGTGTTGGGAAGGTGGGTACACTTGATGACAATGCGAGCGATGAATTCTTTGACAGTATTTCAGAGAGTGCTTGATGTGGGTATGGGTTTACAAAGGAGTTTCTAGATTTTAGCTCGAGGTTGAAGATAAAAGGATGTATCAAGATTTTCTAAGACACTTACTCTGTTTTGCTGGGAATTTTTCTGGATTTTCAGAGAGAGTATTTGAGTGCTGTTGTTTGGTTGCCAAGAAAGGGAGGGAAAAGGAAATGACAAATTTTCTTTGTGGTTTCCGAGAAAAGGCAAGAAAGGACAGGAAAATGAATGGATTTTAAAATTGAGAAATTAATTAATTTTTTTTTTATGGGAAGGGTTGTGTTGAATTTGGATATGTTGTTTTTGGGTTAAACGGGGTTTAATGGATTTTTAGTTAAAACCCAATAATTATTGGGTCTAATTGGGTTGATGTCTATTTGACCTAACTAATAATTGAGTGGGTTTGAGTTCAATTAAAATGGACGGGTTTGGGTGGGCAAATGGATTTGAACTTACTTTGCCACCCCTACTCCTTATGAAGCTGATTTTGACAATTTAGCAAAAGATACCAAAATTATGTAACTTCTTGATGACTCTGATAGGGATGGAGATGGCGCTGGACCTAGTGGAGAAGGTACCTCTAATGATGTAGACGTACCACCACACCCAAAGTGGATAGAGCACCCTAATCTAATTGAAAATTGGATTGGGAATTTATGCACACAAGGTAATTCTATTTGTGATGAAGAGGAATCCCAGTGAACCTGGTAGCTTTGATGAAGTTACTGGACTTTGTTGGGGAGGAAAAATTGTCAAACTACTAGCAGACAAGAAGAGTGCAATAAATTGTGTGCTCATCATTTTGGTTCAATTATGTTGGTGAGTAAAATCTGCACTCTTGTTGCTCTATTCAATTTTCCTGTCAATCAATTTTTTCAAAGTTGAAAACTGTCCTACATGATCTGTTATTTTCTGTTTTGATTAGATCTTATATGTGTGCTCTTCTGTTATGGACATCACAATTTGATTTTAGATCATATATATTATTCATTGGCATATACTTGAATTTCTTTTTATGTGCCATTCTCCTTTGTTATTTCTTAGCTTAGCTGAAGAGTGAAGTCCAAAAATTGGTAGTATGTGTATCTTCAAACTGTAGGACATGCTCTTCCTGTTAATAATATATCCTTTTTCTTGATGTGGTTTTTTACAGGTTCTGGGAAGGATTTAGGCAGTACATGAGTAAGTTTGGTGAACTGGAAAATGTAATAATGGTGATGAAGGTAATGTTAACAAATAACAAATCATGTATATGATTTTGTCTATTATAGGTTTTTTGCTTAAGGATACTAAAATTTTTGGTTTCTATGTTCAATATTCTTCCTCTGTTAATGCAAAATATATATATATATATATATATATATATATATTTTGCTATTTAATTCTCTCATTTCTTGCTAGGAGAATTACTGTTTATAAAATTTTACCCTCCTAGCCTAAAAACTTAAATCTACTAAGTTTTGGTAAAATTCTACCATAGAAATGAGAATTATAGGTTGATGATTTCCTAAGTTCCTACCTCCTTCACTAAGCTGGAAACTAATATTTTACAGGCATTGGTTTGATGAGCAATTTTTGTTTGACCTCACTTTCAGTGTTAGTTTCTAACATGCATTAGATGGTTTACTTTCGTTGTGTTTCCAGATTGTTTGTATATTGGATGGTGGGTTTCTGCAGCTTGGCGATTAATTGGTTTCTGCCATGGTAGAAAAATCGCAGAACAAGATGTTCTAATGGATTTGGCTTTGTTGCATTTATCTCTTCAGAAGATCCTTAGGTATTGAGCTGCTAGAAAATTAAAATTTAGTTAGTGTAGGTTGAGCAAGTATACATTCTTTCGAGTTAAATTATCTGATCATGCTGTCAAAAAATTCTGAAATAGCCAACCACCTCAAGATGATGTTAAAAGCTGTAAAACAAATTAGGCAATCTTTAGTTTTACAGCTTTATGTTCCCATTGTCTTGTGATATTAAAGCAAATTGATGTTAAAAGCAAAATACGTTTCACTTGTATACCATATGCAACAAAGCTTACCCAATATCATCTTCTCGTAGCACAATTACAGTCTGAAAAAGCCAACCATTTGATTCGCATTAACATAAATCAATGCATATGTGTTTAAATTTGATTGGTCTGTTATTTTGCTCCCAAGTTTTCTCTTTTCATATGTAACTTATGTTTATTAGCTATAGAAAGGAAAAAAAGAGGGTAAAAAAATCTTGGGCAGCTGGTAGACAAAAGCTATAGCTGCTTTGAAATTGAAAATTAATTGGTTGTACTTCAAATAATTGTAAATCATGTTGCTTGGTTTTTGTAATTGAGCTTTAAGAGTTATATCTACATGTATGACGTATTGCCTAATTGTCTTCACTTCCACTATGCTAATATATTGTGGGAAGCTAGAATTTCTTTCAAAATATAGTAATTTTGGTAGAACAACCATAATAACCCATGTTAACTTGTAAAATTATCTCTCCATCCTCTTCATGCTGGCTCATGGGTATTGGTCATGACCAATTTGTTTCAAAGATCAACAAGTTACCTCTTCCCAGAGAACTTTCTCTATTTATCTTTTAATATTGTAATTTATAATTCTATGACACAGTTTATTCAAAAGAGAGTATAAAAGATACAATGCTAAAGAAAAGCTAGCATTGAGTGGACCCATTTTGGATACAATAAGAAACAAAGGAAAGTACAACTTAAAAGGATAGTAAAACAGCATAAAAGACCAAAAATAGTACGAAGACCATGAAGTCCCAATATAGCATCTCACATCTCAGCAGTGAGTGCACTGCTCTTGGCCAGAAAGCCCACCTGCTTTTTACAAGTGATTAGACATACTGTATAAGCTCAAGAGTATAAGCTCATATGTTTTTATGCTGAAATCCTATCCTAACTGATGATCATCTACATTGATATGTTTCTTTATGTCATGGTAAACTGGGTTATCGCAACATAATTCGTTGGTTGTTTATCGTTAGAAATGCCAATAAAAATATCAAGAAAAACTTCATTTTCACCATTCAGCCTTTACCCAAATCTTTTAATGGCTTTTATAGTAAAGATTTGCATTTTATTAGTTTGCATTGTATTATACATCTCTAGCAATTTGGTTTGGATGATGATATAGTTAATACTTAATATACTAATACGTATTTACTCCATGGGGTATGTAGTTGGCTTTTGCCTTGCCATTTTTTCCCCAAGATGATTTATAGCTTCATGGGATAATCTTTTGATATTGAAATTTGTTATATTTTCATGAGAAAGAGCTGTCTCTGATTTACTTGCCTTAACAGAACGAGGACATTAACTCACTGTTTTCAACAGGAAGAAATGGTACTTCCAAGGGTTGTACTTGAGTTTTTGTTGTTTAAATACCTCCGAGTGTCACAGATGATGATATTTGAAGGTATCAAATTATATCTTGATCACATTCACCACCTCTTGTTGTTGCAATTGGCAATATCTAGCAAATCCAAATGCTTTAAGAGCTGCATGCATCACTATCTATTGCTGTAGGATTATAAAAATAATTCAAATTTGATGAATGGTTGATGATTGTTATAGTTACTTTATGAACTAAGCTCCAATTTTAGATGCTTACACATTGAAGGCATACAGTATCCTCTTAACTGTAATGGAGTTGAGTGTTTTTTGTATTTTTGACATTTTTCTTTCAGGTTTAGTAAGTACTTACACTAAATTATAACAAGAAGTCGTTACTTGTAATATAATTAGTTAACTTCTTTGAGTTTCTTGCTTGTGTATTGCTCTACATTGAACTGCCTTCTATCTTTTTTTACATTGAAATGTTGAATTTTAAAGTTGCTTGCATTTCAGAATCCAGTGGCAAAACAACACATTAGAATTGGAGTTGAAATATATAAAAATGCAGGAAGTGCAGCTAGAGTTTTATGAAGTTTATGTATTTTAGTTTTACTCAGGAGAATTCTATTCTAGTTTTATTCAGGTGACAGTGTTAATTTAATAAAGAGATTTTAAGCCAAGTACAGTGTTTAAGGTGTTGTTTGGAAGATTGACAATTGTAGAACTTCATCCTATGTTGTATTCTATATTGTGTATTGCCTGGTCTGTTTACAGATTAAAGGTCCGTTTGGATTGAGCTTATTTTTGCTGAAACTAAAAACTGAAACTGAAAACACTGTAGCAAAATAATTTTTAAATGTGTGAATAGTATTGTGGGACCCATTTTTAATGAAAAAGTTGCTGAAAAGTGGAATTTATGGGTCCGTGAACAATGCATGAGTGCACTGTTCACGGTTGACTTGGTCAAATAATGCGGCTGGGAAAAAAAAAAAAAATCAGAAAACGCAGCCCAGGATTCTGCGGAAAACGCTGAATCCAAACGGGCACTAAGTAGATCGGATAATGTCTTAATCATATGAACTTAAAGGTTCTACAGTTGCTGTGGACTTAGTACCTCCAAAGATGTCTTATTTAATGTGCTAGTATTGAAAATCAGATTCTCTGTTAAGGTGATGTGGTACTCCCTCCTCTCACATTCATGATGAATCCCCTAGTTAAATTCATGGTGAGATCTACTATGATTGTGTGAGGAATGAGCTCCACATCATCATTTTTCAGAAGTACCCAATAATTTTCCTATAACCCGTGAGTTTCTGACCACAACAAAAAGACACTAACTTTACTGAGTCAACCTATGTATTCCTACCATAGTGTCATGGACATTGGATACCTATATGATACAATATCAACAAGTAACAAGAAAAATCTTTTAAGAATAGGACCTGGGCATGGAAGGGCCTAGAATATAACAACATATATATCTGACATTTCTGTTCTCATGAAATTTTCCTTAAATTAATTAAATTAAGGGTACAATTATTGGAAATATATAGAAAAACTACTTAAATGAATATAATTAAATTCTCCTTAATATAATTCAATATTTTAACCACATGAGATTAGTTCAGTTAAAGTTCTGTAACATACCTCTATTAAAAGAAAAGACTAAATATGTAATTTTGCTTTACTTTTATATCTCTTTCCTCCAAAAACACCAAAAAAAAAAAAAAAAAAAAAAAATACAAGATCGAATAAAATCCAAAAGGATCGAGCGGAACATTTTTATCATGGGATTTCAAACCATAGGTAGTCAATTTAAATTTCAGTCAAACCTTAGGTGGGTAAAGTGGCAAATTTCAAACTATAAGTTATTCATGTGGTTTGGCCGAAATTTAAATTTCAGTCAAACCTCTGATAGGTGTCAAATTTTAAACTATAAATAGACAACTTAAATTTCGATCAAATCACATATGAGTAAGTTGTAATTTGTAAAAAAAAAATGAAAGATGAGAATGTGGTTCCTCACACAAAATGACAGTTTTCCTTTTTCTTTTTTTTTTCTTTTTTGGGGGTTGGCTCTAGGCCTGTACACGGTGCGGTGCGGCCGGTTATGAGAGTGTTTTTTGCACCACACCTGTAGGGTGCGGTTTTCCCTCGTGCTTGACCGCACCTAACCAACGGAGGGGTAAAACCGGTCTACACGAGGTGCGGTGTACAATATCGGTTTGGTGCGGTTAGTTCGGTGAATTCCTCAATTTTCTCAGGATCCAAATACAACATAATCACGAAAGAAAACAAACACGAAAGAACCCCAATATTCCAAAGAAAAAACAAACATGAAAGAAAACAAACAAATTCACAATCTCTCTAAAAAATATCCCACTTCAAATCACAAAAAAAAAATAAATAAATAAATAAAAAAATAAAAAAACCTAAACTAAACTAAACCTGAGTCGTAAAAGATGAAACAAAACTATTGAAAACAAAATAAACAATCCGAGCAGAAAGCATTACAAGGAGGAGCTTTAGCTAGGACAAAAAAGGGGAGGGGAGAGGGTGAAACTCCAAGAACAATGGCATCAAGCGGCAGAGTACAGTGACAGCAAGTGGCGAAGGGCTACAGGCTAAGGAGTGAGGGGAGAGAGAGAGGAGAGGCAGAGACGCTTGGGTTAGGAAAACTAACGAGAAGAGAGAGAGAGAGAGAGAGAGAGAGAGAGAGAGGTGGGGAACTGAAGACAACTGGGGATGGGGACTAATATATTTAGGGTTTGAATTGAAACGACATCGTTTCAAGTTTTTTTTTTTTTTTTTTTAAATCTGATACCAAAACGACGTCGTTTTGAGACTCATATTACAATTAATAATAGGTTCGAACGACGTCGTTTTGCTATTTTGTAGTTAAAATTTTCAAACCCTGCAACGTTTCCTATTACGCTCTCTTATTTCTCTCCATTCTCCAGCGCCGTTTCTCCTTCTTCCTTCCTTGCCTCTCTCAAACTCTCACCATCACACATTCTGTATATTGAAGCCTATAGTAACTATACATATAAATTATAGCATATAAATATAAATACATACCGGTGCGGTGCGGTTTCTCGTCGGAGTGCAAAATGGCCGCCGATCGCCGCACCGGCCGCCTTCGGTATGCCCAAATCGCTGCCGACCACCTCTCCGAACACCTACGGTGAAGCTTTGTATCGGTCGGATCGGTTCGGCGCCGGCCGGTTTCGTCGGTGCCGGTAGAATCTTGAACAGGCCTAGTTGGCTCCAGCTATTTTTCTATGGATATGGAGGTCTGCATAGATGGAGCCCACGCGGAGAAAAAGCAGATAAAGTTGGGTTTGGTAGTCAAAAAAACAGAAGAAGAAGACAGTGACCAAAAAAAAAAAAAAGTGTGAAGCATAATCTAACAAATTACTTTAAAAAAAATTTCAAATACTTATTTATTTATTTTTTTTTGCTGAATCAAATACTTATTTATTATCTAGTTGAACTTGTACTAATCATATTTATTATCATATCTATTAATAAATTTTTTTAATAAAATATGTATTAATTTTAATATTTTTTTAATAAATAAAGATATTATAGTTCAATTAAGTATCCCCATATTACAAAGTGACATTATTGTACAATTTTAATAAATTGTGATATTGAGTGAGTGCATTTTGTATTAGATTCCGTCTACAAGTGGCCCATACCTTCCAGGTGTTTTCCTAGCATTTTCCGTTTTCTTTTTGTTTTTTAGTTTTTGGATAAGCTTCCAAGTATTTTCCTGTGCATATGAGCCCACGTCCACGTGAAAGCTGAAAAAAAAAAAAAAAAAAAAGCTGGTTTGACAATAAATATTAAATAAAGAAGGAAGAGTTTTTTTTTTTTTTGATAACCAGAAGGAAGAGTTTATGCGACAACTTATAGTGGGATGCCCTGCCCACTTGCCCACCGACTCTAATAAAAAAAGCAAAAGCTAGTCTGATAATGATAAAACAAAGAAGAAAGACTTTATGCAACAATTTATGGTGGGATGCCCACAGTGCCCACCGACTAAAATAAATAAATTAATTGGTGGACCATAGAAAATGAACTTTCGAGTTTCGACCCCTCTTGTATTGAAGAAAATGAATTTTTACGTCTCTATTCTTCAAAAAGTTTTTTTAAAAAAACATAAGATTAAATAAGATCTAGTAGAATATTTTTATTATGAAATTTCAAATCATAATTAGATCATTTAAATTTTAGTTAAATCTTAATGGATAAAATGTCAAATTTTAAATTATAAATAAGTAACTTAAATTTTAACCAAATTACATATGAGTAAGTTGTAATTTGTCCAAAAATAAAAGATGAGGATATGACTCCTTGTACAAAATGATAGTTTTCCTTTTTTTTTTTTTTTTTTTTTTTTTCCTTCGCATTCCAAGTTTTTTCCTATGCATATGAAGGCCTGCATGGATGGAGCCCACACGGAAAAAAAAAGCAGCTAAAGTTAGGTTTGGTGGTCAAAAAAACAAAAGAAGAAAGTAACAGGAAAAAGAGTGAAGCATAATTTTACAAATTATTCTAAAAAAAAATTTCAAATATTTATTTATTATCTTGTTGAATTAGTAACAATTATATTCATGATCACATTTATGAATTAAAAAATTTTAATAAAATTTGTATTATTTAAAAAATAAAGATATTATTGTCCAATTAAGTATCCCATATTCTACCTTCTTTCGTTAAAAAAAAAAAAAATCCCTATATTACAAAGTGACATTATTGTTGAATTTTAATAAATTGTGACGTGTGCAAGTGGCTTTACCTTCCACGTGTGTTTTCCTAGCATTTTCCGATTTCCTTTTGTATTTTTTATTTTGGAATTTGGATAGCTTCCAAGTATTTTATGGAGGCTTGCGCATATGGAGCCCACGTCCACATGAAAACTGAAAAAAAAAAAAAAAAAAAAAAAGGTTTTTACCCACAAAAAAACAAAAGTTGGTCTGACAATAAATATTAAATAAAGAAGAAAGAGTTTATGCGAATGCGACAACTTAATTGATGGGTCCTAGAAAATGAACTGTTGACCCATCTGCTTACTCTTATTACAAGTTAACAACCACATACTTTCCTATGCTTTAATTTAATAAAGATATTTTAAACTAAGTACAGTATTTAAGGTGTCGCTCGAAAGATTGATCATTGTGGAACTTCACTCTTTGTTGTATTCTATACTGTGCATTTTATTGATATGAAATTTGAAATGTTAAGAACATGAAAAATATACATTCTAGTAATTAAAATTTTAAAATATATAATCATGTTAACTTTTTTTTAGTAGAAATTGTAGTGATTTTGTCCTTTATTTTTGAAAACAAAACCATTATTTAGCAAAAAATAACTTATAGAGGAACTGACATTCACAAGTAATCTATTCAAAGAAACTTGTTCCCTATTTTTTTCATCAACTTATCACTTAAAAAAAAAACACCAATCACCTTTTTTTTCACTATTCACTGTAGACTATTTTAATAAAATGTGATATTAAGTGAGTGGAATTTCTATTAGATTCCGCGTGCAAGTGGTCCTCCTCTTCCATATTTTCCTTTGCATACGGAGGTCTGCTCAGATGGGGCCCATACCCACGTGAAAAAAGCTGCAAAGGAAGAAGAAATTGAGAAATTTCACTCACTCGTCTTGACCTGGGGAAATTTCACTCACTCAGATGGATGCCCACTTGCCCACCATCTCTAACAAAAAATGAGTTAATGGGTCGTAGAAATAGAATATAAAAACTTTTGACCCATCTTCTCACTCTTATTGCAAGAAGCTTTATTGAGTTTTTTTCAGTCACACTTGCAAATTTTCCTAAATCTCTAACCTCACTATTCAAGCTCTTCCATTTCTTTTATGGCTCTTCTTCCATCATCTTCTTCTTCTTCTTCTTCTTCTTCCAAAGGAGGGAAATACGATGTATTTCTTAGTTTCAGAGGCGAGGACACCCGCAAAAGATTTACAGATCATCTATATACAGCTTTGAAACAAAAAGGCATATCCACTTTCAAGGACGATGAAAAACTTAAGCAAGGAACATCAATTGCCCCAGAACTCTTGAAAGCAATAGAAGAATCAAGGTTTGCTGTTATTATTTTATCAAGAGACTACGCTTCTTCAAAGTGGTGCTTGATTGAACTAACAAAGATCATTGAGTGCATGGAAAAGACTGGATTGGTAGTTCTACCTGTCTTTCACTATGTAGATCCTAGTGATGTGCGGAATCATAGGGGGACTTTTGCTGAAGCCTTTGATAGACATGAAGAGAGTTTCAAGGATAACATGGGAAATGTAGAGACGTGGAAAGCTGCTCTAACAAAAGTTGCCAATCTTTCTGGATGGGATTTAAAGGATAAGTAAGAGTTTTTTTGAAATAATGCTATTTTTTGTCAACTTTTCTTTTCTTTTCTTTTTTGAATTTATTTATCATTTCTTTCCTTTGTTTTTTTATTTCTTTTACTTCGACAGTATTCAACTATTTTTAAAATAACCTAGACTAACCCTATTCTAATCCTAGTAGTACTAAATCAGTGACATGCAAGTACATAATTACACAGACTTGGGCCTTATAACAAATTTGGCCCCTAAGAGCATCTCCAACTGAGCATGCATCTCTAAAATATAGAGAGTGAAATTGAAAAAAAGGAGAAAAACTGTGCTCCAACAGTCCCTTTAAAACCGGTTTTTGGCTACTGTTTATTCTTTAAATCTTTTTTTCTATTATAATAATTAGGTGTTGAATAAAAAAATATTAAAAGATGTGTAATTGTTAAAAAAAGAATAAATAGTGAATAAAGAAATAATATTTAAATGAGATAGAGAATTTGTTGGAAAGTATATTTGAAAAAGTTGGTAGATAAAGGTAAAAGTCACTGTTCATTCTTCAAACAGTAAAAAATTTGCTGATTCTATTGAAGATGCTCTAATATCTCTAAAATTTCCCCCATAATACATCTTGCAATGAATTTCTTTGTCCATGTATATTACAAACTTTGGACATTATAATCTCAAATTGGACTTTGGATTTGCATAGTTTGGCATGGTAGTCCCTAAATTACCCAATATGAGCAAAAAGTCATGAACTTGGTAATCCTCATTCTACATGTGACTTATATAAGCTATACCCACCCACCCGTAATGTTTTCATTCGAATTGCTACTTTATGTTTTTGGTAGAATTGTCTTGATAAGCAAGTAAAAATATCAAAGGCAAATGGCTAGGCAAAAAGTAGAATTATACAGTTAACGTCATTTTTTTTATAAGAAGAAAAAAAATAAGCTAGTAAAAATGTCCAAAGCAAGTGGTTAGGCGAAAAGTAGAATTATACCGTTAGGGTTCGTTTGGATTGAACTTATTGTTGCTGAAAACTGAAAATTGAAAATACGGTAACAAAATTATTTTTAAATGTGTGAATAATACCGTGGGATCCATTTTTAATATTTTTTTTAATCTGTAAACAGTGCTAAATAGTGTATGAACAGTGCTCGTCCCCTAAAGCAGTATTGCCTGTAGGGGAAAAAAAAAGTTAAAATGCAAAATGCAAAACGTGGCTTTCAACCGAATCCAAACCCACACTTAGTACTTCAAATGTTTTATTTTTTATTTTTATGAAAAAAGGGCGCTTGAAAATAGCATTCCAAGAAATGTAAAACAAAGAGGACTAAATATAATTAGGCATTCTCAATGTGGCTGAACGAAGCTAAGATTATGATTATATGCTGAATGTTTTATCTTTAAATGTGGCTAGCTTTGCCTCATCAAAATTATTGTTTTGCAATTTTCTTTATAGGTATGAGTCAGAAGTTATCCAAGAAATCATTGGAAGGATATGCACTGAGTTAGATCATAAATTCTCAGGTGTTTATGAGGCCCTTGTTGGAATGGACTCACGTGTGGAGGAAATGTTGGGTTCATACTTAGGTGAAGGGTTGGGTGATGTTCGCTTTGTTGGGATATGCGGAATGGGTGGAATGGGCAAAACAACTCTTGCACGAGAAATTTATAAAAGAATTTCAAGAAAGTTTGAAGCTAGTAGCTTTATTGCAAATGTTAGAGAAAAAACTAAAAATCAAGGCCTAGTTTTTTTACAAAAACAACTTCTTTCTAAGATCCTCATGGAAAGGGAAATAAATATATGGGATGTTTATGAGGGAATCGATGTTATAAGGTGTAGATTACGTAATAAAAAGGTTTTTATTGTTCTTGATGATGTGGATGAAGAAAAACAATTTGAAGCATTAGCAGGGAAACATGATTGGTTTGGTGCGGGGAGTAGAATCATTGTAACAAGCAGAGATCACCATTTATTGATAAGATGGGGTGTGAATGATATATATATAGCCAAGGAGTTGAGTTACAATGATGCTTTGAAGCTTTTTAGTTTGAAAGCTTTTCATAAACCTCATCCTGAAGAGAATTATGTAGATTTGTCTAAGGACTTTGTGAACTATGCTCAAGGCCTTCCTTTAGCTCTTAAAGTTTTAGGTTCTTCGTTGTTTGCTAAAAGAACGAATGAATGGAAAAGTGCCCTAGATAAACTAAAAGAAGAACCTGATAGAGACATCTTGGATATACTTCAAATAAGTTTTAATGGGCTTACAGATTCGCAAAAAGGATTGTTTCTAGATATTGCATGTTTTTTCAAAGGAGAAAAAAAGGATTGCATAAGTGATATACTGGAAAGTTTTGGTTATTATCCAGACTACAATATTGGTGTTCTTAAGGACAAATCTCTCATAACCATTGGTAACTACGGAATTTTGTGGATGCATGATTTGCTGCAAGATATGGGTCAAAAAATCGTTCGTCGCAAATCCAAAGAGCCTGGTGAACATAGTAGGTTGTGGATTTATGAGGATGTCATTCATGTATTGAAAAATAATACTGTAAGTTGACTAGTATAAACCTGAGCTTTAAGAAGTATATATGTTACTACAAAATTTTCTAAGAATTTACCAATTATTCTAAATTCATTGTTTTTATTTATTAGGGAACCGAGGCAATTGAAGGCATAATGCTAGGAGATCCTATTCAAAAAATGGAACACTTGCATGCTGAAGCCTTCTCAAAGATGAAAAATTTGAGATTTCTCAAAATTGGTAATGAGAAATTTCCACAAGACTTCATAAATGGTACTATGCAACTTCCAAAAAGTCTTAATTATCTTTCTGGCAAGTTACGCATTATGGAATGGCATGGATATCCTTTTAAATCCATGCCAACTAGGTTTGAACCAAACAAACTTGTTGAACTTAGAATGCGCTGCAGCCGCATCAAACACCTATGGAAAGGAATTATGGTAAGATTTTCACTCAAGCAAATGTGTATTTTCTTCCTTTTAATTAATACTTGAGTTCATCTAATAATTTTTTTTGGTTTATTACAGAATTTAGATGAGTTAAGACTCATTGACCTAAGTGACTCCCAAAACTTGATTGAGATGCCGAACCTTAGTAGAGCCACAAAGCTTAAGCAGTTGATTCTTCAACGTTGTATAAGACTATCTAAGATTCATGCATCTATTGGAAATCTCAAATGTCTTATTCGATTGGATCTGAATGGTTGCAAGTGCCTTGAGAGCCTTCCAGAGAATTTGGGGAATATGGAAGGTCTTGAGGAGCTATATTTGAGTGAAATCGCTATAACAGAATTACCTTCTTCGATTGTTCTCTTGGGAAATCTCAAAGTACTATCTCTTCGTGGATGTAAAGGCTTATCATCTACATCATCATCATCAAATAAACTCATCAGTTTTCCTTTAATGAAGAAAAGAAGAGTAGACTCCACGGGCATGTTAGAGCGTTCTCTTTCTAATTTATGGTCTTTGACCAAATTGAATCTAAGTTATTGCAATCTTCAGGCAATCCCTGATGGTCTTGGTTGTTTGTCCTCTTTAACAGAATTAGATCTTAGGGGAAATAATTTTGTTTGCCTTCCTGAGAGTACCGCTCGACTATCTAATATGAAGGTTCTTTTTCTGAATGGTTGCACACATCTTCGATTTTTGCCAAAGCTTCCATTTGATGTTAGGCTTATTTATGCAGAGGGTTGTACCTCACTGAAAATATTACCATTAAGACCTGAAGAAGGTCCTCGTCCGTTCCTCTTTCTTCTCAATTGTGGTAAATTTTTTAGCAATGAAGACAACGGTGACGTGTTATTAAAATCGCCAAGACATCACACTCAATTTAAGGTCTCTCTCTCTCTATCTCTCTCTCTCTCTCTTGCTTGTGAGGTTCTAAACATAATGATTTTGTAATTTTGTATGTTTCAGGAAGATGAAGACATTTATCGTATTATAATTCCTAGAAGAGAAATTCCGAAATGGTTTAGGCATCAAAGTGTGGGGACTTCAGTGAATTTGCAAGTGCCTTCTTTAGATAAATTATGGTCTTTGACCGAATTGAATCTAAGTTATTGCAATCTTCAAGCAATCCCTGATGGTCTTGGTTGTTTGTCCTCTTTAACAGATTTAGATCTTAGGGGAAATTATTTTGTTTACCTTCCTGAGAGTACCACTCAACTATCTAATATGAAGACTCTTCTTCTGTGTGGTTGCACACATCTTCGATCTTTGCCAGAGCTTCCATTAAATATTGAGGCTATTGATGCAGATGGTTGTACCTCATTGGAAATATTACCATTAAAACCTAAAGATGGTCCTTGTCTGATACTCTGTCTTCTCAATTGTGTTAAATTGATTAACGATGAAGACTACGGTGACATGTTATTAACAAAGCTAAGACATCACATTCAATTTAAGGTCTCTCTCTCTCTCTCTCTCTCTCTCTCTTGCTTGTGAGGTTCTAAATATAATGATTTTGTAATTTTGTATGTTTCAGGAAGATGAACCCAATTATGATATTATGATTCCTGGAAGAGAAATTTCGAAATGGTTTAGCCATCAAAGTGTGGGGACTTCAGTGAGTTTGCAAGTGCCTTCAGATAAATTGAAAGGAGTTGTTGTGTGTGCACTTTTTGTACTCCGCCAACATCATCCACTTCACGAACTTCCTTCAGATAATGGTTATATATTTACGCATGGGCTTCGGTGGTACTTGAAAGCCAACGGATATGAAAGCCCCTCGATACCTAGCTTTCAATTTTCAGAACAATTTGGTAAGATTGAATCGTATCATCTTTACCTGCATTACTATCCCTATAAATCATTCAGTCAGAAATTGAAAGAAAATTGGAGTCAAGTAGATGCTAATGGATTGGGTCAAATTGAGATTGGATTTGAAACCGATGGTCCAGGATTAGAGGTTACAAAATGCGGGGCCCGTTGGGTATACGAGCAAGACATTGAAGATCTGAACCAAACCATGCGTGGGTGCAGCAGCGGCAGCAGCTGTAGCATCACTCCTTATGAGGATGATTTGGAAGGTTCAGCAAAAGGTACCAAAACTGAGTGAAAGCCATGATGAGTATGATGGGGATGAGAATGGAACCAGTGGAGAAGGTACCTCTAATCTAATTGAAAGATTCATTCCACGTTGGGGAAATTGGATTGGGAATTTAAGCACACAAGGACAATATAACTCTGATTGAGAGGAAGAGAAATCCCAGTGAAAGTGGTGGCTTTGATGAATTTGTACAGCTGATAATCTTTTTCCTCTAATTTTTTGTAAGTCACTGATATCTTTCTCCCTTTTACGGATCTTTTTTTGTTGCTATATATTTCTTTTTTAAATTCATTGGCATATGCTTTCATTTGAGTTCAACCATCTGCATTTTTTTATTTTTTGTTCACTTATGTTGTGGGAAAAAGAAATCACATTGCTGGTCTGAGAAAAGGTGACCTCTCTGGTGAAAAATGGCCCAAATTTACTTCTTTCCATTTGATTTTACAACAATACTGGAATTGGAAAAATGTAGTAAATGCCATAAAGAGAAAACTCACCCCATTTAATTCATTTTGATTTTTTATTTTTTAATGAATAAGAATAATGTTACAATGCGAATGCTCTTAACTCTTAAGCCATATTAGTGGAAATATTTTGTGGACTAGGGTGTTCTTGTATGAGGAAGAGGAAGTGGAGGAACACATAGACTGAAGTTGGAGACAGTAAGAGGGACGAGGAGGCCATAGACACCAAGAATGAGGCAGCCTAAGAGGAAGGATTCAGTGCAGAGAGGAGTGGAGGGGTCAGGGGAGAGAGTTGGGTTGGTGTTGGGGAGGAAAGTGGTGGGGCAGAGGCTGAAGTCCATGAAGATACGGTCGGTGATAGTGGTGTCAAGTGGAGGAGAGGCTAGTGAGGGTGGTTACGGAGTGGTGGTGGTGAGGGAGAGTGAAGTGGTGGAGAGGAGGAGGGAGCAACGGGTGATTATGGGGTTGAGGTGGAGAGGAGGAGGAGGGTGGTGGTTGTGGTGGTGGTGGGAGAGGAGGAGTTGGGGTTGGGGTGTTAAAGAGCGGGCCATGATGGTGGAGTGAACATGTTGTTTTTTGTTTGTGGATGGGAATCATGATGGGTGGGAGGGAGGGAGGGAGGGAGAGTGAGATTGGTTTTTGCTGGAGGTTTGGGGTCTACTCATTTACAATTTGGATAGAATATGAGCTATTCTAAACTTCTAAAAATTACACTTTTTTTCTATTCAAGTGTGGCATTGTTTTAATTTTTGGTTTAATTTTTGTCTATAAAATCTGATTCTGTTTTCAAAATATTCTTTTTGTCCATATCAGTAACTAATGTGGCTTAAGAGTTAAGAGCATGCACATTGTGGTTCCAAAAATTTCTGTCCATCTAAAGAACAATTGTTTTATTTTCATGTTTGTTGTATTAAGAATAGAGCCTAAGGTATTTCTTTTTGACAATTTGGAATTAGAAACTTTTCATCGTCTTACTTGGCTGTCACTAGGAAACTGATGTCATGCTGTTCCGTCTAGGTGAATGGATGTGGGTGTCCTATATATCATATATATGGTGTGCATCGCTTTCAGATTGGTTGAATCAATGCAGTTGCATTGAAGCTTTTAGTTGCCAGCATTTGCCCAAGCTTTGCAGGAAAGAAGTGTGGGCTTTGTCTCATAAGTCATAAAAACACGATGATATGCAGAGTTCTAGCAAACAGTAAGGCACTGCATGGCTTCTTTATCTTACAAATGGGGTCTCATTTATTATTTTATAATTCATATTAGGGAAAGAAATAAGCAAAACTGTAATGGTGTAATATGACCCAGTAGAACTAGAAGTTGTAATCGAGAATTATAACTTGAAAGAATGAAGATATCCGTTGATCCCATGCTTAGGGAAAAAGGGAAAACTAAGAATAATTTTTCATCTACTTTCACTGCTTCCTTTGTGACTTTTGAGCTATTCTTAAGTTAATGGTATGTCATCCACCTCCTAGTCTTCTGTCAATAGTCTTATTTAAAAGAGTTTTTTTTTTTTTTTTTTAAGTAGAATGGTAAGATTTTACAGCTCTTCTCTGTGTCATGCTACAAACAAAAAACTGGTTGTTGTGGCTTTTCCAAAAAGTGGATAGAGCACCCTAATCTAATTGAAAATTGGATTGGGAATTTATGCACAGGAGGTAATTCTATTTGTGATGAAGAGGAATCCCAGTGAACCTGGTAGCTTTGATGAAGTTATTGGACTTTGTTGGGGAGGAAAAACTCTCAAACTACTAGCAGACAAGAAGAGTGGAACAAATTGTGTGCTAATCATTTTTGTTCAATTATGTTGGTGAGTAAAATCTGCACTCTTGTTACTCTCGTAATGCCTATATATATATATATATATATAAAATGAAATTTGCATTTGCTCGGTTCAATTTTCTTGTCAATCAAATTTTTCAAAGTTGAAAACTGTCCTACATGATCTGTTATTTTCTGTTTTGATTAGATCTTATATGTGTGCTCTTCTGTTATGGACATCACAATTTGATTTTAGATCATGGACCCCATCACTTTGCCTTGTCGATTAATCATTGGTAGGATATGGATGTTGGTTATCTAAGATAAGAAGTTTAATAAAATGGGAAATTTTATTGCAAAATGGGTAACCAAACTAGATAGATTAATATTGGCTACATTTATATATTTTCTATTCTTTTGGATAAACATTGAAAACTTAAAGAGGTTTGAGATCATTGTTATTTGTAGGTTATAATTGAATTAGATTTGCACGGACATAAAAGAAAATGAATTTAGAATACATGATTACTAGCACTTCACTTTATTTTGAGTGGTCATAGGAAGTAACAAATGAGAGAAGCATACCATTTTTGTATATAATCTGTGTGAGAGAAGCATACTGCTTGTGTATACAATCTGTGTGATACTGTCCACAAACATTTTATGGGACAGTATCCCAATTTGGATTGATTGATCTCATGTGCATGATTTATAATGTTCTCTGTATGTCAACCTATTCCAGGGACGGACCCAGGATTTTAAGCTAATGGGGATCAAAGTATAAAGGAAAAAAAAATCCAAATAAGTATCCATATAGTATTAAAAAATTATAAATGCACAAAATCGTTATTTCTAAATACATTAAGATGCAATCATCTACCAAAAAAGACAAAAACAAAAACAAAATAATGTTTTTTTTTTTTAATACTAGGCTGGCTAGGAGTTCTATTTTTTTATCACTTCATTTAAAATAATATAAACAACTCATTAAAATAATAAAGGAAGAGAGAGAATTTGAGTTTTTTAATAAAAGGAAAAGATATAATCTTAATAAAATATTGTATTTTATTTTTAACAAATTGCTACAGTCAACTGGTATTTATACCAATTTACTTTAGTTGCAAAAAATTTAGTTTTAGCTTCTCCAATAACACATGTTTTTTTGGTTCTTTGGTGGTAAAATAGTTTTTTGGGGCTAAAATACAATCACCATTGTGAATGTTTTTATTGTTTTTGTTATCTTTTTGGGTTGAATAGTTGCTATTTGGGTTAGACTAACTAGGTTGATTGGGGAGAAGAGGGGCCTAAAGTTTTGGAAGGGGGCTCAACTACAAAAATAAAATATATAATAACTATATATATATATATATATATATATAGACACATATATATAAAAATAAAAAATTGGACCCTAGGGGTGGGGGGGGCGGCTCAGGCCCCCTCCTAGATTCGTCCCTGACCTGTTCTGTATGTCCACCTGCACTGGAAAATATAACCTCAAGATTTAAATGAGCCCTTAATATTCCTTAATTTTCTTAAACTTAAACAATGATTTTTTCTAGTAAGTAAAAAAGTATATATAATGAGAAGCTTTATACTAGCCTTGATGCTAGTAAAACTACTGTTCTTAATATTCTTAATGTTTTGTTTTTTTCATGGTTTATTGAACATACTTCAGTAAATGAATGATAAGAAGGGTGGCTATTTTGGCTTGGTTGATTAATTAGGATGCAAGTTGATTAGAGAAGCTTATAGGTGGATGACACCTATGCAAAAAACACCTAGTTCTCTCAAACAGCACTCAAGGCTACATATTTCATTAACTTCAAAACTAACTGATTACAACAGAAAGTTAAATGCCTATTTATAGAGGCTGTATCAGAGTGCAGCCAAAAAATCAACCTGATCTGATCTTTTCTATTGTTGAACTAGACTAAATAACCACTTAACATCCTGACTAACATACTACAAAAAGTTCTCAATGTTTACTTTTCTCTAGCAACCTTTAGCCTACTGTTTGGTTACAAGCCTAAATAACTTGCCTCTAACTTGACTGTTACAGCTGAGACTTCCAGCCCTCCAAGCTCCTTCCAACTGCTTCCATATGAATTGGCAAAGACTCAGACACTCAGTTAATCTCCTTAAGTGATCACCAACTGGCTGCTGCAAATAACAAGTTTCATTAGGCTAGGCTGCTGGCTGACTGAATGTACTGCTGAACTAACCTTCCTGCTGGATTATTGTTGCTACTGCTGTAATTGAAATCAGACCTTTTGATGCTCCTGCACCAATGAAAAAGCCAAAGAAACTTTGTTGCATATATATATATATTATAACTACAATTAATTTCCCAAGCATCTTTGTGTTTTCTGGTTTGGTGCTCCATTTTACAGGACATCAATTAGTTCTGCTTGCTGTCATTATTGATGTCCATGTTGTAAATTAGAAAATATTTACAATGTTATGCTAATATATCGGCTCTTAAGCTGTCAACTGTTTTTGTTTTTTTTTTGGGGGGGGAGGTGTGCAGATTGCTGTTGACACTGCCTCTCCTTCAGATCATGCTCATGTCCATACTGCATAAGCAAGAGGAGTGAAAAACCATACGTGAGGCAGGGAATCCTCTACCTCTAGTCACTAGTATTACTAACATTGGAAAAAGGTGAACCATGAATCATTTGTTCATGGATGCTATTGG
This sequence comes from Quercus lobata, assembly GCF_001633185.2. Taxonomy (NCBI): domain Eukaryota; kingdom Viridiplantae; phylum Streptophyta; class Magnoliopsida; order Fagales; family Fagaceae; genus Quercus; species Quercus lobata. The sequence continues at coordinate 52,533,846 of NC_044912.1, read as the reverse complement.
ATTTGGTCAAATTGAGATTGGATTTGAAACCAAAGGTCCAGGATTAGAGGTTACAAAATGCGGGGCCCGTTGGGTATACGAGCAAGACATTGAAGATCTGAACCAAACTATGCATGGGTGCAGCAGCAGCAGCTGTAGCATCACTCCTTATGAAAATGATTTGGAAGATTCAGCAAAAGATACCAAAACTGAGTGAAAGCCATGATGAGTATGATAGGGATGAGAATGGAACTAATGGAGAAGGTACCTCTAATCTAATTGAAAGATTCATTCCATGTTTGGGAAATTGGATTGGGAATTTAAGCACACAAGGACAATGTAACATTGATTGAGAGGAAGAGAAATCCGAGTGAAAGTGGTGGCTTTGATGAATCTGTGCAGCTGAATTTTTTGTAAGTCACCAATATCTTTCTCCCTTTTACAGATTTTTTTCTGTAGCTTTATATTTCATTTTTCGTTTTTAAATTCATTGGCATATAGGCTTTCATTTGAGTTCGGTAATTTGTGATTCTTATTTCTGCTAGTTTCCCCACACTGGATACGAAGAAGTTGTTGGACTTTGTAGTTTATTGGTGAGGAGAAACTGTGGCATTGTCTGGATCAAAGAAGATATGTGCAACAGATAGCACACTCACGATTATTTTGTGGGGTAAAGACAGATAGTACACTCTTGTTGCTCTTTTGGTATTCAAAAGGAAAGCAAAAAATTAGGGCTGTTTTTCACCAGAGAGGTTGCCTTCCATGTGTTTGTGTTCTTTTTTTCCTCACTTCATCAATCATTTCAAAGGTAGATTCAAGAGATTTTTCCTTTTGCTTCTTCTAATTAGTTTTTATAGAAATAGGTAGATTCAGGTGATGAAATTATTTGCGAAGTTTTCTTGTTGAATACAATAGACCTTGATTCATTATGCTGTTATATTTGAATACATATGTGAAGTAAAGATGCAATTAAATCAATGGTTAAGAAACAGGGGGAAGGGAAAGGGACCCAACTTTTTTGTTTGATTTATTTTTAAGTTTGTTGTATTAAGAAAAATAGAGCCTAAGGTATTTCTTGATGACAGTTTGGAATTAGAAACTTTTCATTGTCTCATTTGTCTGTCACTTGGAAATCAATATCATGTTGTTGCATCTAGGTGAATGGATGTGGCCGTTACATTGAAGCTGAAAGGTGCAAGTTGTTGCCTAAGCTTGGCAGTGCAGAAGTGTGGGCTTCGTCTCATAATAGCATGATAATATTCAGAGTTCAAGCAAACGGTAAGGCCCTACATGGCTTCTTTATTAATTGATGATTGATAGTATTGAGGAAAGAAATAAGCAAAGTTGTTACTGAAAAGATTACATGTGTAAATATAACATTAGGCTACTGATTGTTGAACTAATATACCATGTTCCACACCATAGCGTTACAACCCTTCTTTGTGACATGCTACAAACTAAAACTGCCTACATTCTTAGTTCATTAGACCCATCATATCAGGACAACCAGTTCGGTTTATCACAGCTGGCCTCGCATTTTGGCTTGCTGGGAGTCTTTCAGTAAACTCAGTCCCGCTTCCAGAATTTCCTACAATGGCGTCTGCATTGGCAGATCTATGTTAGGGCAAGGGGGCAAAATTCTAATAAAATCTTGTGCGTGTGTGTGTATTAAGTATTTAGAATTTAGAATTTTTTTCAAAATTTTGATGGACAACTACTTCTAACAGTTACCAAAAATTTATCATATCCAAATTGATGTATTTCCTTTGTTTAACTTTCTTTCCAATCAAAATTTCCAAAGTCTACATACTATCCTTAGTATCCTATATTACCTTGGACTAAACATTGATTGATTTCATATGTATGTCACTTTAATTAAGAAGTGGTTCTAGCTGAGTCAATATGCATTTGAGTTTTTATTCAATCTAAACTTGATGTTTGTAATTAGATATAAGTCCATTTCTAGACCCACTTTTGTTTATTAACTTGTGTTATTTCTTTCTGCTTGTTTGCAATAGGGAGGACTGAAGTTGTAGTAGTTATTGGTGTTGCTGGCATGGACTGGACGCACAGAAAGCATTGTCATTGATTATGAACAATATACTTCTTCCCTTGTAATCAAATCTGTTGAGATGGACCATGATAAATTTAGCGTGATGTAGTTTGTATTTTTCTTCTGTTTGTTGTCAAATGCATGCTAATTATGTAATCACTTGAAAGAGTTGTATAATACTATAATCTTTCTTGGGACAGATATTTCCTACCCTTTACCACATTGAAGTTCTACATGGCTGTAATTAGAAGAATAGAGTATTTTAATGTAAAATTAAATTGAATTTTTCAAAATCTCACTTGATCAAGATTTAAATTTTCTCTAGCAAAATTTAGTTTTGCTCAAGTGATTTAAGTTCTGCTCCAGCAAAGGACAAGCAACTTTCTGTAAAGATCTTGCTTTAGTGAGAGAAAAGTGAGACTTTTAGTCTGAAATTTTTTTTTCTATTATTGAAGAATTTACTCAAGTGAGAAGGGTCATTCACTCAAGAAACAATTGCAAAAAAAAAAAAGCAAGTTTACTAGAAAATTTTGTAGAAAAACAAGAGAGCCTAGGCAACATTTTAGAGTATTTGTTTCAGCAGAAGTGACCTTTCAAATGTGCATTTTCTTTGGCAATGAAGGTATAGGTCACCTTTCAAATTTGCTTTTTTTATTATTATTACAGCTCTTCATTGCTTATAAATAAACAACCATATTTAGGGGGTCAAATTTTGCTCTCCATATAATGAAATTCACAAAATTCCCCAATTTTGTTATTTGTAGAATCTTGTTGTCTTGAGATGTTGGGATGCATGATACATAACACCTAGACATGCTAATATGCTATAAATATCTTGGTCTCCTAAGAGAAGTTAAGGGAGTTACAAGGCTTTTGGCCCTATATATACTATATAATTGAAGATAAATTACTCATATTTTTCATAATTTCATGATAGTAAGTTAATAACAACAACTTTGATAAGTTGATTTTGCGGAAAATCATATTACAAAGATGAGAGAGAGAACACATTAAGCATTAAGCATCATCAAAACAACCATTTTCTTGTATCCCCATCTACTCATCAGAAGGCTCTTTGATGGTGTACCTATGAGAGGTAGGGACCGTAAGGTGCCCAATTTGTTCAAAATCGTTATTTCAAGTTCTTAGTCTTAATTTTTTTTTTTTTAAATATTTATAAAGATGTGATAAAAATTAAAACATTTGAAAATATATCATGCCCTCAAAAAACTCAAAAAAAAAAAATACCAAAGATGTTTCTCTTATCAAAGGAATAAGTCTGGTGGCATAGATTTTCAAGTACTTTTTGCATTCTACACTTGGATACCGATAGGTCCAAGCACAAAATCTACCATAATCACTTCTTCCATTGATGCAAGTGAATTCACTCTTTTCAATTGTTTAATTACATTTATCTTTCATTTTTTGTTCTTTCTATTTGCATTTGTTGTATTAAATCACTAACACCCTTTTAACTGATACATAACCAAACCTCAGACTAGTAACATTTATCTCACAGAAAAAATTAGTAAACAAAATTATGATATCTGTTCCAGAAAACTGAAAGAGAAGAATAGTGGCTATCAACTAGAACAACATTGGGGTGGACTAACTAAAATTTCAATAGCAGTGGACCAAAAAACAAACCTATTCCATCTACTTTCCCCAATGGCAGGGCCGAATAAATAAAGACCATTTCCTTGAAACATGGGATTTTCATCAACGTCACTAGTGACCAAAATTAACTGCCAAGACTAAACCTTGGTGTCTTTTAGAATTAAGTCCTATCTATATCCCATAGCCTGAGTCTGAAGATTTTGGTTGTCTTCTAATAGACGGTCGTATTCAAGAAGTAGGTCTGCGGCTTGTTTTTGAAGGGCAGCAACATGGCTTTCAGCAGATTCAACTCTCTTATCTTTCTCTTCAGATTCTAGCTTCACCTTCTTCAAATTCTCTGATAGAGAAGCTATTTCTTCTTGCAGCCGCTTTATCTCCTTGGAAGCTTTCTCTTCTTTTTCTTTGAGTTCCGTCTTTTCCTTCTGAAGCCTTTCAACTTCCTCTTTTGAAGCTCCCACACTACTCCTCAATCCAATAAGCTTTTGGAGATAGTGATGCATACGGTCAATTATGAATCCAAGAAATAGGGTAAAACCTGCAAATCAAATTCAGGCTTTCAGAAAACACTGGTCGGACCAATCTGAAAGGAAATTAAAGCATACATTACCGCAAGAGAAGCATTTCTTGCTAACGAAGGAAAATTTACAATCAGCTTATTGCTCACTGTATTTTGGTCAATAAGAACAGCGTGCTCCAAAACATGTGCTATGCTCTGATTGGTGATTGTACAAAACCAGAGAAGCTCAAATTGGCAAACAGCGCTCAAAACTAAGAACAGTTGCCTCTAACCACAACTTATGTTTTATGGATGTTAAGAAATTACATTAACATATGTAATGAAACTGCATTATTCAATCGCTTTAGCCAATGGCGAAAGAAAACATCCAGCATTATTCAAACAAGATTTTAGTTATGTAAACCTCATAATTTTGAGGAATGCAATCATCCAAAAGTAAGCAGTAGACAGTAACTTCAATGAAACTAGTCATTTCGTAAAGCCAAATAATAGTTCGCATAAATCAGAAGCCACCAACAATCAATTTGTAATCTAGATGAGCATATGGTCATATAGGTAGCCACCTAATTTAAATCCTCACAAGTAGATGGGGCTAGTCCCTCCCTGTATAGCTTTTATAATATTTTTTTTTTGATAAGTAATAAAGAAGTATATTAAGAAAACTACCTCATGAAAACAGAGGCAGAACAGAAAGTACAGAGAGAGAAATTTTTATAATATTAGAATGTCAAACAAGACATCCCACCTAGCTCCTACTTTACTATATATATTTTTGAGATCATTAAGATTGCACATGTAGGGTAGCATCTTCACTATCAATTTATTTTTGCACCAAATGACTATTGACTCCTTAGTCATATACATATATGCACACATATGCCTTATATACAAACATGCAAATGAACGAATAGCATTAAACTAACATTTAGCATTTACATTCTTGTAAATGTTTATTGGCCTTTCATATTGTGACCACAGAACCCTCACATCAAACTGATGGAAGTAAGATAAATAACTTTTCCTTTATAAGTTAATTATCAACCAAAAAAAGAAAGGGTATGAAATTTCTGGTGGAATCCTTTGAAGGAACATTTAATGAGTGAGGTCATGGGTTCAACACCCACTGCATGACCGTGTAATGTGCTGATAAAAAATTTATGGTTGACTCCTCCCAAACAACATGTGTGGCCATCTTGCTTAGATGTTAGAATAACAATGTATTAACATTTATTTTTGAGTGTCACAAAAAGGGCTCCTCATAATCGCTTATATAAATCTACCTAGCACATGCCAGATAGGGGACTCACCACACAGCCACACAACACACTGATACAAATCAATCAAGACAATTCAAACAATCTAGGATATCACAATCTCCCCCCACTTAAAATCCATGGCATTCTAGTCAGGGCTCACGTCACGTTGTGGTTCAACCAAGCCACATAGCATTACTAGGTTCATTCTGCTACCATTTGTCACTATTCTAGGAAAATATTAACATCTGTGCTATATCCTAAAAGAACTAGTCAAATTACAATTGAGACCCCTTGTAATCACTTATATAGTAGCCTAGATCCACTTAATACGCGCCTGATGTGAAACTCAATACACACACACTCAAATAATTAAATACAATATAAGCAATCCAGGGTATCACATTAGCCATAAATGATAGGTGTTATGTGGCCTTTCAACCAATTAGTCATACACTATGGCTATCATGACCATGACTAAAACGCATTTTCAAAATAGTACATACACGCTGCAGTTCCACCATAAAGTTAACAATTATTTTTTTAATCATGACTTTTAGACTGATCTAGCATCACTGCAGGTTGTAACCATTACAGTTAAGAGTTCCTTTGACATGGTTAGACATGAATGAAAGAACATCAATGCTTTGGAGATGAAAGCATTAAGTGGGAAATGTAAGTCAAGGTGCAGCTACTTTGGCTGGTATGGACTCTTTGTTATTAGAGATCTGCATTAAATTCCCATTTGATGGGGGGCTTAAGGTTTCCTTGGATTACAGGTACATAGTAGTTAAAGACAATCATAGAAACAATAGTTTCTCTTTGAATTTCAGTGTCCGAGAGAGAAAAAATAAAATAAAATAAAATAAAAATAAAAAGAGTGACAGGTAATTTATATAATAATTGGGGAACAGCAGATAATACTAAGAAATAGCAATCAAATTTACATAGTTGAGAAAAGATTTTTCTTTTCTTTTTTTAGAAAGTTCAAACAATTATAAGGAATAAATTGATCCTAAATTACTCATTAATTTTCCTCTCAAAAATAAAATCACTTGTTAATTTAGTGCAGTGATATTTGCTTGAAGTGAATATAAAACAATCATATATTTACTTGAGAAGCTTATTTTTGGCTTGCCTTAATGATATAAAATAAAATAGAGTTTGATTATCTCATAGGGTTTTAAGTTTAACTCAAGCTTCTCCATTTATTCACACTTCAAGTTAATGCAACACAGGAACACTGCCAACAAAAGTGGAAAATACAAAGTATATGCTCATGTAGTCATGGTTACATCAACATTTCTGATCAATTATCAATTGTTGATGCAACACAGGAACACTGCCTACAAAAGTGGAAAATACAAAGTATATCCTCATGTATTCATGGTTACATCACCATTTCTGATCAATTATCAATTGTGTTAAAAACTTAAGCTGTTAGAAAATGGTAAATTAATCATTTAATCTAACACTCCCCCTTCCGTGTGGCCTAAACTGGCCTTATTAAATGGGGGCCAAACACATGGGAATTCTATAAATGGGATTTAAGATGGAGACAGGATTTGAATCCAAAACCTCTTGTTTTGATACCATGATAAATTTTTTTGATAAGTAATAAACTTCATTGAAATTGAAAAAGGTCAGCTTATGCCTATGTCAGCGGGTTAGGAAGGTGGCAAGCCCAATCACTTGCTGAGACAAGCTCTCCTCCTATTTCTGCACTGCTTCCAGCTGATGGCTATTCCTAGCCCCCTTAGCTTCTAATTCTTATATATACATATATATATATATATATATATAAGAATTAGAAGCTCCCCTTTCATAAGAAGCTGTTGGTGACTAAGCATAATGATCGAGAGAGAAGCGATTGACTGTCTTGAGGAATGATGACTTGGCTAAGGGTGTAGGTGTGAAGGCAAGCTTCCTATGTTTAGAGGTCTTTAGTTGATTTGCCCATTTTTCTACGTTTTTTGGCATGTCATTAATGATAAGAGAGGATGATGAAAGATCTTGTCAAATGATAAAGGAAAATGGCCTGATAATTGACATTCCTCCATTGCAAGATCACGTCTTTCTGTCTCACTCAATCCAAGCATGTCAGGAAGAGACATGAAGGTAACGAAACCCGAAGCATTTGCCCATTCTAACAAAGTCTGAAGGAAAAAAAGCTTCAACTCATGAATTCACCTTTCACCCCCTTCAAAAGTACGTGTATTCCTCTCCCTCCATATGACCCACATAAGAAAATGAGGCATCATACTCCAAAGCAACTTAGTTTTGAGTCTACAACTCCTGCCTGACCAACTTGCTATAAGATCCACAACCCCACATGGCATGACCCAATGATACCATGACAAATTACCAATTGTCTTAAATAATTAAACTAGTACAAAATGGTGAATTTGGTCATTTAATCTAAAACAATTTCATTAATGCATAATGGCGTACTGCACATGTGACATAACATAACATAATGTGCAAGTACAAGGGAGCATTACTGGTCAAATTCATGACTTACGTTAGTCAGGTTACGGCTTCTGGCCTCTATTTCCAAATCATACAATTAATATTAACTAAATTTCTAAAACATAGAACAAAACACCCATATCCTGCCAGAAAAAGCATGGAAATCAAGAGAATTCATCAAACTAGGAACACATAAGAAACAAAACACACAGTATACATGGTTCACTTAACAAATCCATGGACAAAGATACCAACCAATTCGCTATTCACGAAGATTCAAACAAAAAACCAAGCTTGGATGGATCAGTAAAAGGATTAAGCATAAAGCCAATTCCAACCAATTATATACATCACCAAGCAGAACTTATGAATGAATCACATTAAGAGAGCCAGTCTAGTCAAGATCCCATACTCAACAACATTGAAACCACTGTATTATGGGGAAGGAATATTCCTAGGATTTACTACAAACTTCACGGGAGGTACAAGCTGTTGCTACTGCAGATACACTCCAACCAAAAGGCTCAATAAACACACTTCCCATGTCATTGACCCCTAGTAGCTTTTGACCAACGCCAGAAAATCCCTAGAAGCAAAACCCATATATATAGCTTCAAATCTTCAACAATACTACCCTAGGAACTTGAGACCAATTTCAAACCCAGCATTTTCGCAATTAAAAAGAAAAAACAAAATTGTTATGCTTTAATTGTTTTGGTTAGAAATTAGAAGCTTTACTAATCTTATAATAGTTTAGGAACAAAGCATTAGTACTAGACCTGGTTCTTTTTCTTTTCCAGTTAAAATATCTGTCTCATCCTTGGAATATAGCCGGAGCCCATGCTATCATCCTTAAAGTTGAAAATGTTCTGCATTTCATCCTTCCGCCCACTATCATTAAGTTTTTTGCCAACATGTTTGACAGAAGGGATAAAATTAGAACCTTGATGATATTTCAGGGTCAAAAATAAAACCTAAATTCATTTTGTTTCTGAAATTTAGTTCATTTTCTATTTTCATCTCTAAAACATATATTCTGTTGGCCACGCTAACAAAAACCTTAACAAAAGTGGACAAAATGACAAAATCATGAGCATTTTAAATTTTCAAGGACATAAATAGAACTTTTTAAATTTTAGAGATGAAAAAAATTGGTTATATTTCAAACATTAAAAGAAATTTGTGCCTTTTTTATAAGCAACTAAATTTCATTTAAAAAGTGCAAAAAGGGGTACCATTATGTACATTGGAAGTATAGAACAGAAGAGCCAAAAAGAAATAAATATAAGTAAACTATCATCTAAAATTCAAATGAGATAGGAATTCGAATTCAATAAAGTTCAGGGAAGAGAAAGGACTTGTAGTCAATGTCCTCTCATATAGGGATTTCTTTTTATTATTATTGGTAATTTGCACACGGACCCAATGGGTCTTGAACCCACGATCTCAACCTCCACCTAGACTTGCAAGGGGAAGAGGTGCCAATCGAGCAAGAGCTCATTGGCCACTCATATAGGGATTTCAAAAATAGTTACTTCAGCTGCACTATCAATAATTCGTTTCCCTCAAAAGTGCATACATTCCTCTCTCCAACTGCTCCACATTAAGCCCTAAGGAATAACATATAAACAAAAGAATTAGAAACACCAATAGAACGTTATCGAGAGAGGATAGTACATGGGCTCTTTTGGATGAAAACTGGCCTGATGTACTCCATTCTAAGACAGGACTGTCTATGGGCACAAGAGAAGTTGGGGTCTGGCAACAACCACAAGGTGAAGTATTTCATTGATTCCAGCAAATGACTAACCAGCATACAGACTCACAGCCTAGGAATGGAATCAATACCTTGTGCTATTTCATCAGATAAAAATACAGTTTCTTAATTCCCAAGATTTTTTTTTTTCTTTTTTGTTTTCCTTTTTCTCTTTTTTTATTTTTTTACTTTTCTGATTCTTTACTCTCTTGCCTACTCTATTTCTGGACAATATTTCTTTCACTAGCAATCAACAGATCATTACTATACCATCAATACAAAAATGTGGATCTAGCAGCAATTCTCAACTGCTTTATTCCGTAAATCTTTTTGACAATCAACAGGGATATTTCTGGCTAAGTGAAGAACCAAGACCTTAAGTACAAGTGCATATGGTATTAGCCTCAATTTTTTCAGCTTTAGCTTTGGCGAAATATGGGAATGTTTGGGGTGTTTGGTGCATGAAAAAGGAGACAAGTGCATATGGTGTTAGCCTCTGGAGATTTATTAGAAGCAGTTAGAAGTGGCTGGTTGACCTTCTCTAAACTCCTGCAGTATGATGTGGGTGATGGTACTAGAGTGAAGTTTTGGAAGCATGTGTGGTGTGGGGATTGTACTCTCAAAGACACTTTTCTAGATCTTTACTGTCTTAGTAGGGCAAGGGACTCTTTCGTGGCAAAGGTTATGTGTTGGTCTGGTGGGATGATTCATTGGAATTTTTATTTTCGTCGTTCACCGCAGGATTGGGAGGAAGAATCTTTTGACCGGTTTATGGACATTGTTTACTCTTGGAAAGTGCGGAGGGTTGGTCCTGATAAGGTTTGTTGGAAGCCAGCAAGGAGTAGAGATTTTGAGGTTAGAGGTTTTCATCTTTCTTTCCCTTGGAGATTGGTGTGGCAATCGAAGGTTCCTCCAAGGGTGGCCTTCTTTTCATGGTCAGCTTCTTTGGGTACGATTCTTTATTGTTCTTGATTGGTGTTACATGTGTAAGAGGTGTGGAGAGTCAATGGATCATCTTCTACTTCATTGCCCCATAGCTTTTGAGCTGTGGTCTTCGAAATGTTTTGTTTGTTTGGACTTCATTGGGTTATGCCACATAAGGTAATTGAGTTGTTTAAGTCTTGGCAAGGTAAATTCAGGGGACATTGCAATATAGATTTTTGGAGACTTGTGCCACATTGCTTGATGTGGTGTATTTGGAGTGAAAGACACGCTAGATGCTTTGAGGGATGCAAACGGTCCTTGCTAGAGATTAAGTCCTTTTTCTTACATACTCTCCTTGTATGGAGTGTGGCTCTGTCACATTTTTCTTGTTTTTCCCTTTTTCTTACTTGATCATTGTAATTTTGGTTTTTGATTTTTGCCCTCACAGTACATCCCCAATGTACTTGGGTTGGCTCTTTTTTCTAAATAAAATTTCTCATTACCTATCAAAAAAAAAAAAAAAAAATTCTCTTGCCTACTCTACTTCTGGACAAAGTTTCTTTCTCTAGCAATCAACAGATCATAACTTACCGTCAATACAAAAATGGGGATCCAGCAGCAATTCTTAACCGCTATATGCCATAAATCTTTTTGACAACCAACAGGGATATTTCTGGCTAAGTGAAGAACCAAGACCTTAAGTACAAGCTGGGGATTTTAACTTATCCGGCTTCATCCTCTGAGCATAGTCTTTACATTTAGTGCCTATTTGTTCTAGTTACTTTTCTTTCAAGCATAATTATTCTTTCCCTTGCAATTATACAAGAGAACTCCTACTTTTTCCAGTCTACTGACTCTACTCCTTCTGGGGCCACATATAATTGTAAAATTTCATGCCATTTCTCAACATCCCGGCTCACATCAATTTGGTCACAGAGCTACACTTTTTTTTTGCTACATTAAGTTGGGGAGACCAAGAGGTGGCAACTGACCTAAGGGTCATTGGCACAGAACTACACTCTTATCATATTTCAACCACAATCTCAAAATAGTCCACAAATTTTAATCATACTTTCTCCACGTAATTACTTTTAAGACGATTGAAACGCATAATATGAAAATAAATTGAAATTAAAATGCCTAATTTTGCTCATACTTACCCCACATAATTAATAATTTTTTGTCAAGCTATCAAAGCTATTAATTAGAAACCTCAATTTTTTCCATCTAAAACCATATTGCTGTGCAGCATTAAAAGCAAAGAAAAATTAAAATTCTAAACAGTGAAATAAACAAACAAGAAATCACAGAAGGAAAAAATAGAAGACATACCCATGAGTGAAGCCTCAAGCAAATGGGTCCTCCATAAAACCTGATCCATGGGTGACATGGTTCCAAGCTTTGCACCCTTGTTCTGGATCTTAACAATGCTCATAAGGCTTGATAGTAGAATCACAGACATGGTACCAGCTATAGTTTTCACAGTGGCAGGACCCTTCCCAGTCTTCAGCTGATCCAAACTCTTTATCACAAGCTCTCTCAAAGGCCCAATCTTGACTAATAGAAGAAATGCCAAAACACCCTCAGCAAACAAAACCAAGAACAACAACTGAATCATTTCTCTCCTTCAACAAATCAACACAAGCCTTGCTCCAACTTTGGAAAAAGCCTTGATTTTTTTTTTTCTCTCCAATGCCAATTAATATTCACAAAAATTTATAAAAACCCACTTCACCAAAACAAGTTTTAAGCTTTAAAAAATGAGGTTTTTTCAAATCCATAGATCCACAGACCCATCCATTAACAAAAGGTAAGAAACTTCCTTGCAGAGACCCAGTTGTTCTTTCTGATTGGAACAAGAAAAACACACACCAGAACCATATCAGCAGTAAACAAATGCAAAAGCCTTAATATTCCTAAAATAGGTTGAGGAAATAAAGGAAACCCACTTCAAAAAACCTGGTTTTATCTTAAAACAATGAGGATTTAACGCCACAGATCTGTGTATTTAGTCATATGTAGAAAGAAAGAAAGAAAGAGCAGAAACCCATTTGTTCTTTTAATGGCTATTTGTGAAAATTGATTTGGTAATTTTGGTTTGGGGATTAACGGGGTTGTAAATATGCCAATTGGTTTTTTTCTTTTTTGCTTTTTTTAGGCCAAAAGGTATTAAAGGGGCCAAATGAAAAGAATATAGAAGGGTGTCACAGTCAAAAAGTGAGGAACTTGTGTCTAGAAGAGTAGAGGGCAAAATTAAAAAGCATATATAGTTAGGAGTGGAATGCATTAGGGGCACACAGACACAAAGCCTGATATTATTATTATTGTTATCATCATGTGTATAGTATAGACTATAGAGAAGAAGTGTATGACTTTTTAGAGGTGGGGGAGATGATTGTTGTTGTGTACTTGTGTTAAGACTTGAGAGAGAAGTATTGTATATTGTACAGCTTTAGCTTTGGCTTTTAAAGTTTAAACAAACATGGACTGCTGTTTGCTGTGCCCATCTAATTGTTTAAAAAGACTTGCCACTACTTGTACTTTCTCAAGTCTGGCCCCCAGGACAGAAGCTCTAGCTTATTTGAAATGTGGTTTGGCTCTCAATTAAAAATAAACAACTTATTTTACTATTTAGTTTATTTTTACTATTATTTATGGGTCTTACAGCACTTTTGATACTATTTATAAATGTCATTGTACTATTTTAGCTAATGTTTACATTTATCTACAATATTTTCAACAAAAAGTTTTCAATTTCAACAAAATAAACGGATCTTAAACAAACCCGAACTATATGATATATATTTGTGGCAGGAAGCTTCACATTAATCTAAAGCCCAATGTTTTGCCTTAAGGACTAAGACTAAGCCCTTTTTATTTTCCTTAATACCAAGGGTTGCTTTTGAAATTAATCTCACCTATTAATACCAAGTCCTCTAAAAAACATTAGGCAATAAGCCATAATGTCATTGGCGAATGCCAGGGTTGCTACTTACTATGTTGTCTTTTCTTTCTTTTTTTTTCTTTCTTATCTTCTTTTGTGAGTTTCTTTCTGGTGGGTCCACAAAAAAAAAAATTAAACAAAAATAGACCTAATCACCTTTTTCTATGGTAAATTAGTAATTTGAGCAAATCCCTTTGGCATTAGTTTATAAACAAAGTAGAACAAGTTATTCTTGACAACCATTTATTTTCAAAAAGAAACGTAACATTATTTTTGTATTTCAATTTTTTGATTTTTTTTCCCTAGGAAATGCCTTCTTTTAAAGACTATTTTATATAATTATTCTATAAAATAATTTTTTTTTCTGAAAAATGATATATTTTATTCCTATATTCTATTTTTATTCTAGTAAAGTCTTCAAAAAAAACATGTTTATTAGAGAGAAATAATAATAACAAATATCTTCATATATATATATATATATATATAATATTTGCCATTTTTTTTCAATTGATTAAGTGGGTGATGATTCTAGTAAACATTATTGCAAGATCCGGAGTGGAAACTACAGGTTAATTAATTGTAAGCAGTTAGGATTAGAGATAGCAATTATAGGCGCAATAGTGGTCATAGTGGTAATAAATTGCTTAAGGTTATCATCTCTTTGCACAGTGCTTAAAGCTAAAGCCTTAAGGGAGTCTTCATCAAAGAATTAAGTAGCTGCAATCAGTGTTCTTAGTTAACTTAATTTTGTTTCATTAATCCACTTTTCAATTGTTTCAAATGCAAAATCATTAGAGACATTGAGTTTCCTCTTCATTTTTTCTTCTTATTTTTCACCAGAGTAATTTTCCCCTAATTTTCCTTTTGCATAGCTAATATTATAGTACTGGGGCCTTCGTTTTCTAACATTTTTATCTTATAGTTGAACCACAGAATACTTTTCTCTTATCCTAAGCTAAACTCCATCTTTTGATGTGAGCAAGTTTCTGTAAGAATTAGTCTTATATTTATTGAAATAATTTTGTTTTCATAAAATGAAATGAATGTGACTCAGTTTATACATTAAAAAAACCGTGAACATGTTATGGTCATATACAGAAGTGAAATAAAAAAGTTTTGAAAGCTATATTTTTCAAAGATAACATTCGATTTTTTTTAAAAAAAAAATTAATTTTTAAAGTTACAAATAATACTAATTCATATGTTAATTTAAACTAATGAGAACTTGACATTATGATCAAAGCAATCCAAAAATTAAAAGAAATCTGATTAAATTAATTTTTTTTTTCTTATTCAATCACATTCTAATTAATTAATGTAATCATTTTATTTTTCTACAAATTTATCTGATTTAAATTTTTATTTATCGAGACTTATTAGTTAAATATATATCATAAATAAATATTTGTTATTAAATTCTTTCTATCATTTTCTTAGTTAGAGATCGGCTTATACTTATTTTCCATCTTTAATCATACATTACATAATGACAAACTAACATCTTCTCAAGTCTTTAGCTTTTTCTAGTTTTTTTTTTTTTTTTTAAATCTTAGCATTAAAGACATCAATACAGTTTATTAATGTACAATATATGCCCCGAGTTTTATAACTCAATTTATACGTTATAATACCTAATTCAATATTTTGTTTCAAAATATTTGGGGGAGGGCGGGAGGAATGGGCTCAAATAAAGGGCCTACAGATATTTGGTAGACCCATATGGACAAGTAACAAGGAGCCCAATGGGCTACTGGATACAGCAATTGGACAAGCGGAATGACTAGCACTAGCAGAGAGCACCCGTCATTTGTAGAATTCTTGCCAAATGTCTTCTTCTTTTTTCTTTCTTTTTTCTCTTTTCTTTTCTGGGCTGAGTATAGCCAAAATTCCACTTAAATTACTAAATTCATAGACTAAATTAACATAATATGAAAGTGAAAATAGTTGTGGAACAGGCAAATTTTGTATCTCTTACACAACTTTTTTTCTAAATAAAGCCTTTTGACATAATTGTGTGTAAGAGAACCAATTTTTGGAACACAATTTTTGTCATAAGGCCTTAAAAAAATAACCCAAAGATATGAAATAATTAATAAGTCATAGATGCAAGGAGGGCTTTTGGGTTTTCTATTAACTTTTTATCATGTTTCATGTATAACATGTATACATGTTTTATTTTTCTTCTTTTGTATAATTAATTACCATAGTAGTGGACTATCCTAAATTAACTATCCGACTATAATTTTTTTTATTCAACATTTATTTTTTAGTGGTTTTTTAATCTTTTATTTATATGAAAATAAACACATAAAAAGAAATTAGAAAGTATGTTAAAGAATTTTTTTATGCCAAAAAAAAAAAAATTACGAGCCCTTTCAAGCTGACCCTATCCTTCAAAGTCCTAATAAAGATCATAGGAATATAGAATACCAACTTATTTTATTCCAATAAATTTAAGACATATACCCGATTTATTTGATCCATTTGCTAATTATATTTTTAAAAATGAAGATTAATCAAACTTTACATGAATTTTCCCATAGAATTTAAGAGATTTTAGTTCTACTTGTGATTTAATAAATATAAAAAGGGTGCGTTTGGTTCACCATGATGTTACCTTATACCTTAATATTACGTTATTGTAATCTCAATACAAGAATACAACATCAAATTCTTTATGAAGGTGATGAGATTAAGATAATATGATATATTTCATAATTTTAAAAAATTGTAATGTTAGAAAAAATAAAATAAACAAAAAAAAAATTTTATGTCAAATCATTGTAATGTGCATCACATTAAAGGTACATCACCGCAAACCAAACGCTATAAGTTATAAATTAAAATAACTTAGTTTGTTTGGTCATGTTAACAACAAAGAAGAAAAAAAATGCGTACACCACAAGCACTACACATTATGCATATCTTTTAGCGGCTTAGCCAGAATCTCAAAGAATGTGATTTGAACCGAGAAAGCAGGTCCAGTCCACTTATGGTTTGGGCATATCATATGTATTCAAACCTAAACCTCTGCTTGATCAAACATTTCTCTTAATTAGTCAATTGTAATATTCATCTTGACTCCTTTTTCTTTTTCTTTTTTTACCCTTGATATTCCTATACCATCAGCTAGTGATAAACTGTTTATAAACTAAAATATAACTAGAAATTGTAAGAAATTCAAAATCATAACAAAATCAATTAGATTAGAAGCATGAAAATAAAAATTAGAACAAAACCAATTACTTAAGTATGGAAATCTTTCTATTTTAAAGGAGATAAGCATTATATCATTGGCAAAGCCTACAAACTGATACATTTGATCCTCATTTCACCTGTACCCTCCAAAATACAATACCCAACTAAATCATATTACGACTTAAACTAATTTTACAATAATGATTTATCCCAAAACTCCACCAAATAAAACTATCTTTCTTTGCCCCAAACATTCCCAATGCATACCTTTGTATTATATATAATTCACTTGATATATCTATTGTAGTGTTTTTTTTTGTTTTTTAAAGGAATAGTACAAATAGGCTTATTTATATATAGGCTAATGAGATTTACAAAAGATTTGCGAATTATAGTAAAACTATGCCATTTTGAGTTGAAGTGACATTTAACGGACACTACATCCTAATACATAAACATGAAGGCTTAAATCCAAATTATATATAACATATAAATTTTGAAACTTTAAAGTGCGAAATCAAAATTACTCCAAATTTTAAGAGTATATATATATATATATATATATAAAATGAAAAATAATTTTTTTTTTTTAAAAAAAAACCAAATAATTGAAGGAATCAAAAGTTTTTGTCATTTAGTAACTTCACTGCAGTATGCGATTGTTACATCTATTAAATTGTCACGTCCATGTAAAGTGGTCCACACAGCCTTTACATAGTAACATAGACAAAAACAAACCTACATGGCTTCTTTTTACACACATAAAATATAAATACAATCTCATTATACGGGTTATATGGACAAAAACAAATGGAAAAGAGCTTCAAAAAAAACATGAAGGCAAAGTTTCTAGAATGAGCACAAAATAATTAAGGTTTGTGATTGATTTACTTATTTTCTTTATTTTAATTTGTCTCGGAATTGTTGAGAGAGAGATAGATGCTTAATGAAAATTTCTAAGTAAATGGATAATTTAATTAGCTAATATTTGGGGCTTTACGCAATTGCTTAACTTGCCTAAGGGTAGGGCCGGTCAAGCCTGAAGAAGACCATCACTCATTTACATTCGCATTTATTACATTCCATCAACCATCATTTGCATTAAATGTGAGGGAACATGGACCTTCAGATCGTGTCCCTAAGTCGACCTCCGAGCTCTGAGAAAGGCATGTCATTAGGATGTTATCTTGAGTTCATGGGGAAATTTTCACCAACTCCACTAACATAATCCCATAAATACTCCTTAAAAATAGTAAGAAATGTATGCACCATTTGTTCTCATATCTCTATTATTTTTCTTTAAGTTGGCTCTATGTTCTTCTTTACTAACTTGCTCGTCGAAATTTTCCCAACCAATTCTACCAGTTGGCCTCCGGTCTAGCGATTAGGCTACTCTTCTTCAGATTGCCCATTGATGAACCTCAACACGTATAACCTCTATATTGGCTAGATTCCCTATTGCGATTCCTATTTTCTATCTCACCTATCTATAAAGACCATAGAGAGAGCCCTATGTCC
Source organism: Quercus lobata (assembly GCF_001633185.2). Classification (NCBI taxonomy): domain Eukaryota; kingdom Viridiplantae; phylum Streptophyta; class Magnoliopsida; order Fagales; family Fagaceae; genus Quercus; species Quercus lobata. The sequence continues at coordinate 52,515,615 of NC_044912.1, read as the reverse complement.
ACAATTCCATCTTCGATCAACTATAAAAAGTTGCCTCACTTAAAGTTGGAAATTACTTTCATTTTGATAAATTATTGTTTGTCTCAAAAATCTAAACCGTTAAGAAATAGTAAATTTAATCTTTTATCTAACATGTCGTATGCACGTATCCTTGAAAAATTTGCTACTGCTAGTTGTTAAATATTAACTTTGATACCATGATAAATATGCTAAAATATATGTAGAAGCGGAAACATAAAATAGAAAGTAATACAAGAACACAAAAGTTACGTGGTTTAACTTAATAGACTATAGTTACGAAGAAAACCCTTAAGGATTATATCTTCTTCTTTTTTTTTAGAAAGAATTTCAACCTATGGCGTCCATTCATGATAATAGATCTTTATTATCAGACTAAGACACCAATCAATTTTAATTTGGTGAAGGCGGGAATTGAACCCCAGATCTTTTATTCAACTATCAAAAACTTTACCAATTAAACTAACTGGAACCTACCATAATGACTATGTCTTATTATAAGAGTGAAGTACAAATATCGTGTTATAATAGAACCAACATGAGTATATATAAAAAGTTAAATCCTAGACTAACCATACATTAACTATGATTAATAGACTTGTAATAAAGACTCAGCTTGCACACAAAGTTGGATTGAGCTTGTACCTGCTCTGTTGGGCTATTATATCTCTAAGTCTAACACTAATGAGACAACCCAATTGTCTTCTCAAAAAGACCAAATTACCATAATGAATTTCCTGCTTTACAGGCAGCCCAAAATCTAAAAGAAGCATCACTAGATCTGCAATAAGGCTTAATCTCTGTTGGGTCAAATACTTAGCCTTGATTTAATGAACTTATAAGGCATCTAGCTCCCTGGTTTATTAGCCTTGATGATACATGAGTTTATGCATTTCTTGCTTAAGCCGAGTGGAGCCCAAGCCCTCCATTTCTTTTGGTAAGATGACTTTGTTCCAGTTTAATCATTTAACAATTATTGTGTTTCCTTCTAATACCTTTTTTTTTTTATAATAATTTCCTTTTGATACTTGATTATGGTAAGTCAAATCTATATGTTTTAGTTGAACATAATTAGTCTAAAATAGTAAAATTTCGTCTGTGAACTGCAAACCATGACTTTTAACTTTTAATTCTTCAACCTCTAAGTTCACACTTAATCCCCAAATAAAAAAGGGATAATCAATGCAGGAGTCTGATCGAATGGTAGCTCAGTCATTTTGTTATTGCTGAAATTGGTCAAACATAAGCAAATTCAAAGCTGAGAATATTCTACATATATATGTAGGCTAATCCAAACTTGCACTTTAATTAGCCGAAACATTTGTACGCAACGCAAGCTTGTCTTATGACTCATAATATGGTAAATGTTCAAAATTTACCTTTTAATAACTTTGACTAAATAAATATTATATTCCTTCTCAAAAAAAAAATTTATATTAACCCAAAAAAAATCAAGTTTTACCAAAGCCATCATTAAAAGGTTGTAAATCCCGAACAGCTGTTTTAGAAGGGAAGATTTATTTCTTAGTCATAAAGATTAAAGACCATTGACAATTAATGTTTCTTTTAATGGATCTAACCCAGTTTAATTTATATTAATAAAAGAACTAGAAAACAAAAATATATAAGTCAATGTTATTGCAGCCTAGTTATAATGATATCTAAAATGCGTGCAAAGCTCTTTCATTCGATCCTCACCCATGCATGAACATAAAGATTAAAATAATAATAATAATAATAATAATAATAATAAGTTGTTCATTATTTTCAGTGTGAACAGAATACATGCGACTTGATACAATGGGAGAGAGGTTGGGGCACACTTTCTTCGTTGAATATTCTCTTAAACATAATTTACTCCATATATAATTTAGGTTTAGAATGTTCTTCTTTTTTTTAGGTATAGGAATTAAATACATGAAGCAATAGGTAAAGCTTATATGATAGAGTAGTAGAAAGAATATTAAACTACTAAAAACATTTCGTCCAAGAAAAAAATAGGTTTGGTGGAGCCATATTTGACACATTTTTATTTAGTATATATCTAGAAATGAAGCCAAGTGTATTGACTATTGAGGTATTTTAAAAGACATACAAGCTGGTTTCTTTTTTTCTTTTCTTTTTTAATAAAATATATACAAACTAGTTAGCCCTTAAATTATTTTGAGATATAATTACAACATGCTGCTCAAATTCTTTCCTCCCTAAATTATCAAGCACTGCATGAGAATATGTCAATTCAATTACAAAGCTTTTGGCAACTAGCGCTTAAATAGAATACAAAAGTGGAGCCAATATATATAATTATTCCACTACATATATTCTACCCAAAAAAAGTCCACTATGTACAACGTAGTTGAGCATAGTGCTTTATGATATGTCATATGTGCTTCATTCTCATTAGAAATTGAGATTAGGATATAATTTATAGATATATAATGTTTGAGATGACAATATTGTGCAATAAAAAATTGTGTTAATAATAATAATAAATTCATGTAAAGATGATATTCTACCAATTATAACTGCACCTTAACAAATTGTTAAAAGATATGATTTAAAATATATAAATATATATATATATATATATATCTCCAACATTAATCATTGAAGTCAACTATAAAAAAAAGGCTATTGTGTTTCGATGAAGTCATGGTTCTCTTTGTGTTACAATATATTGGCTAATATATAGTTTGTGGCATCCTGTGTGTCACTATTTAATAAGGTGTGCAAATATTGTTGCACAATGGGGACACAAGAAGACCAGTATTTCTTTCTCAAAAAAAGAAGACCATTATTCATTTCATTTGCCGCAAAAACAACAGTGCTTGATTGATGGTGATGTGTGATAGTTTCCAATACATGAAGGAAAACTTTTATGTTTTGTTTCTAAATTTGACCCGAATTCAAGAAGTTGGGCTTTGAGGAACAATTGGATTGATTTGAATTTTGTAGGTAAATTTATTGTCATTATGAAGATTTATTGTGATTCAAATTAATCCTACTTTCTAGAGAGTAGGATTAATAAGTCCAAGCCTTGAGATTGACTAAAAAGTTCATCCTTATTAGTCCACTTAGGGGGATATCAACAACTCATTTGTTAATTACTAATTAACTTTTTTTAATAATCATTTGTTAATTACTAAATGGAGCTTATGAACTATATATTCACTCAATATATCAAAATTTTAAGGTCTCTAGTCTAGAACCCATATTATGCTAACTTGGTGATCCAACTTGCTTCCTAATAAGTACAAGATAGAATGCAAGTTGTGCTCTTTTCTCATTAGTCTTCTTAACTTTCATTTGAGAAGCTAAATCCATACATTTTAAATTACATAACATTTTTTTTTTTAAATTGCATTATTTATTTGCCCAATTGTCGGAACTAGAAGTTTAGAACGACCTAACACTAACTTGTAGCCTTTCCAAACAAGTTGGGATTTAAAACATTAAAACTAATCTTATTTTTTAATTATGAAAGCATTATTGCCAGGTTAACAGATGCCATATTAAACTACTACTTAAAAACTATATATCTATATAGATATATAGATAATGGAACTCCAAGATTTTTATTTTTGTGAGACTTCTGAGGCACTGGTGCATTTTCTCCGAAAACATTTCTCCATTCCATATCATTCATGGTATAAAATATTTCATTAAATGAAGGAAAACAAAATAAGACTAAAAGCCAACATTTTTTTTCATAAAAGTTGATTTGATCTGTTGTCATATTCGTGGATTAAGAATCTTGAAATTGATGTTCCACTACAAAATTATTTATTTATACTACCAAAAAAAAAAAAAAAAACTGTTGTGATATGTGGTGGTGGCAATGATAAATTCACATAAAAATTATTTAAAAGTTTGTTTAGCAACAGTTTATTTGCGGTAATTTATTTGTATAGTGTTTATTAAAATATATAGTTTTTGGTAATGTTTACTATAAATGTTTGATAAAAAATAAAAAAATTAGTTTATTAAAAAAATTAAAAGTGAAATTATTATTATTTTTTTTAAAAAGACCAAAAGGTTTTTATAATTAAACAAGTCAGTCATTTTAGTCTTTCTAACACATTCCAGCTAAAACATATCAATGTATATGAAAAAGTATAAGAAATTAAAGGTATATTCATAAAATATAGACAAATGCTATGTTCATAATATCTTCACAATAAATCTTACGTTTGAAACTACTTTTTTTGCTCACTAATAACAGTAAGTGACAATCTACCACTTAAAATTTATAATGAAAATATTATAAACAATGCGTTTCTATGAATCACATCAAAGTATTCTCTAAAATCATATCAGAGTACATGAAAAGGTGACATGGTTTAACATTAAAACCAAGAGAGCTGGTGCGCTATTTAGGTTTTTCGTACCAAATGCCAGCCAGGAGCTAGCACAACATGGCAATATTGCATTGACTTTCTGAGGATGAAACCAACTTTCTATTAAATAAAAATAAAAACAATCAAACTTGGTGCATAGCACGTAGGTCTTAAAAAAAAAGTGGCAATGTGATCTGTCAAACAAGCCGGCCTTTTTTGACTAGGGTGATCAAACGGGTGTATTTGAGGTGAACATAATTAAGTTGGGTATATAAAACTCATTTACCCATTTTAACTGACAACTTTAGAAAGGATTAGAAAAATTATATTTGTGAAATACTGAATAATATTTCGGATATATTTTTTGTAAATTGGAAGGCTTTATATTCTTATTCGGCCAAAAAAGAAAAAAAAATTATATATTTTTTGATTTTTTAATATGTATCAAATGGCACAAATTAAGATTATTTGAGAGTTGTATAATCCACAAAAGGGAGAGAGGGTTTAAATTTTTGTCTTTGCATTTCTTCAAAATAGCTTCTTCTTCTTCTTCTTCTTTTGGTAGATGAAGAGAGATAGGTAGGGTTTTAAAATTTAAAATTACTAATATAAAACAATACAAGAAATGTCATTACCACTAAATTATCACTTGAGCCTTTTCAAAATAGTATTTTAACAAGTTATCTTATAGAATAATTATTTTCTTTGTTTAGAATACTATGGAACGAATTTTGAAGGAGTATATATATAAAAATTTCAAATTTAAAAACTTATTTTTAGAACGGAATGTGTATTTGAAATAAACAAAATCTAAAAATAGTTTTTTGGGGAATATATCTGGTCTGATTGTGAACCAGCTTAATGAACAACAAAGTTAACAAAATTAAAAACTATTGTTATGTTCCTAATGGACCAGTTTTTATGAAATGCATACCATCCCTTTTAAAATTCAAATTGCAAACCCACGATAGGATGAACTTTCAAAAAAATATATAAAACTTAGAAGTCTATGATGCCTTTTTTTAATAGGTCATGTTAACGGATATCCTTAAATCAATTGTTAATAAATTATATTAGAAAATTCTTAACACAATTTTCATGAGAAATATAAAAAATTGTCATAAATATTTATTATTTTTCTATAAAATGTTTTTAAAAGTAGTTCTTAAACCAATGCCCCCTAGAGCATTCATTAATATTTTCATTTTTTAATTTATTATTTGCTATATGAAGTTATCAATCCCCATATAGATCGACCATTTGCCATTAGACTACAATATCTTTGACATTAACGAGATCATTACTTTTTTATTTATTTCTTTTGATCCTTCATTCATTTTATCTATTCTACCATAGGAAGCATTAAACCACTTTGATGGACAAGTTGAATACCCATAGTTTCTCTCTCTCTCTCTCTCTCTCTCTCTCTCTCTCTTAGCATTCTAACTATCGCATATTTTCTAAATATAATTTTTATAAAAAAAAAAAAATCATTTTTTAATTGATATGGGAGAATTTAAACTTTAGATGTCCTTGTTAAAAATATCAAAATGTACCAAATAGACTCTTGGTAATATTTTAATTATAAGTTTCTTGTAATTATAGATTTTGAAAACTTAAAGCGATTGAGAAGTAAGGACCAATGATGGGTTCCATCCAAGTTTAGAAAATATTTAGAGTAATAATTGCAGTTCCTCATCAAAATGTTAATTATTTAATTCATGGACAAAATTTAGTTATAATTTCTTAGGTGCAGTATGTTAGATTGATTTAAACATATAGTTGCATTAACCAATAAAACACAAACAATATTATATTTTTCTAAAGAATTAAATTAAATGAAGTTATGTATTTGCATTTAATTAGAGAACTTTTTTCCATGATTGAATTTAATACAATGTAACTAAGAAGTTATTCCTAAGTTTTGCCCACTTCATTAGTCAATAATACCAAGTGTGTTTGAATTTCATTAAAAAAAAAAAAAAAAAACTCAATGTATTACTATACTTTTTTTATTTTTTTTAGAGAGTTTCAGCTTATGAGCTATCATCAGACTAAAACACCAATCGGTTTTTAGTATACTTTAGATCTCCTATTCAACTATCAGGAACTTTACTAGTAGAGCTAATTAAAACCTACTTAAAGAACTATATCCAAATTGGCATTAAATCATAATACAGGAGGTTTTAGATATTATTTTATGGCAGCAAGGAAAAGTTAACAATCAATTTTAATGATTTCTTTTAATATTTTTCATGAAAGTAATATCAAAACATTTGTAAAATAGTTAATTAATAAACACCTTCAGACTCGTTAACCGAACCAATATTTTATATAGGTACACATTTGTAATTTAAATTTAATGTTAAATATTAAAGTAAAATTACCCCAAAAAAAATAATAAATAAGGTTGTCGGCAGTAGCAGCACTGTGCTTACTATATATACTATTATATAGAATGGAATGTTCTATGCCTAATTGCTTCATTCACATTATTTAATATAAAAACATTATTAATGGGCTAATGGCAACTAAGTATTTTTGGATTAAACAAAAAAAGTGTTGACCTTTGGAGTAGTTCCTAAACCAATGCCCCCTAGAGCATTCATTTATATTTTTATTTTTTAATTTATTATTTACTATATGAAGTTATCAATCCCCATATAGATCGACCATTTGCCATTGGACTACAATATCTTTGACGTTAACGAGATCATTACTTATTTATTTATTTCTTTTGATCCTTCATTCATTTTATCTATTCAACCATAGGAAGCATCAAACCACTTTGATGGACAAGTTATATTTGTTTGAAGAATACCTTAAAATCATCCCATTAAAAAAATAGAAATAAAATCAATGATAATCTCATCAATGACTTTTTATTTCATTCATCTTTGAACCATAGTTTATTCTTACCAATCAACTTGAGGATATTTCAATTTATATTATTTATTGATGGGTAAATAACGTTTTGGAATCGGAACCTATTTGTTATTGTTATTTAAACAACAATTTTTAATTTTTAAATAATATTATACTTATTTTTACACACTTTTTTATTCACACATATTTCTGAAAGATATAAATAACATTACAAAAAATCTCTCATTAAACGGGCCAAAAAGATTTGGATTAATATGTGCAAAATACAAAAATCATCAAGCATATTCAGATATTCTATTCAGTATTTTTTTTTTTTTTTTCTCTCCTTCATGTTAATGTGACATTGATACGATAGAGTCAAATCATTTGCGTAATTGACTATTAAAAAGTAGTCTGAACAAATGAAAAAAAAAAAAAAAAAAAAAAGTAGTCTGAACACACCTCAAAGAAATGCGTGCTCTTTGTATTTTCAAGCTTCCTTTGTTTTTGAAAATATTTCTTTTGAGGTGTGTTCAGACTTCAGAGCTTTAGCTTATAAGTTTTAACATTATGGCCATTTGGTAACAGTGTTTAGGAATTATTATTCAATTTTTAATATTTTAGAAATATGTATTTAAGTATTATATAAATATATGTTAAAAATGTTATTATTGTTTAAACAATAAAAGTTATTGTTTAAACAATGGTACCAAGATAAGGTAATATATTTAAGTAGGATATTTATAGTTAAGGGTTTTGTAGTTGAAATAACACATCTCCATATACAAAATATTTAGAATATAAGAGAGAATATGTTTAAACTTTGAAATTAATTATCATCGATAATATAGCACATTTAATACTTTTTTCTCTAAAATGGTTTCAAGTAGGTTTCTACTGGTCCAATATTTTTAGGCTTTTATTAGAAATGTAAAAAATAGTGTACAACCATTTTTTTAAAATCAATTATTATAATAAAATTTATAGTCTCGAGGGGTGAAGCTGTTTTATAAAGCGGAGGGGCCTTTTTGTAGTGGAGACCTTAGGGGTAGGCCTAAGCTGGCCGTGTGGGACCATCAAAATTGTGATATATGTAAGGAATCTTTTGATATAATCATATTCGTGCTTTTTTTTCTTTTTTCTTTTTTTTTTTTGGTTGAGAAATGTGATCTATTACATTATTCTTTAATTGAAATCGCATGATTCTAAAAAAAAAAAAAAAAAAAAAAAAAAATTGAAATCACATGTGTTCATAGGTCATTACCTAACTTCTAAATATGGAAGAAGGCCCCAAAATAGATTCATACTAAATGATGCTAGATTGGGGAAAAAAAAAGTCTTATATCTCCAATAAATTTTCAGATATGATATTGGGTATTTAGATTTGTTTTCAAATATAATTTTTTCTAAATAAGTTTTACAAATAGAAAATAATTTACTAATATATATGTGTGTATAGATTAGGTTTTTTTTTCTAAATGTATGTATCGCATACAAAACTCTATTAATAATACTTGTTACAATAATTTAAGTAGATAGAAGTTTGAAAACTAAAATTGGTAATATTCTACCTAAGGTTGATTATGTCACAATAAAGATTAAATAAATTCATATCATCAATTAAAAATAAGATGTTAGCAAAACTTGAATAAAAAATTTAGGATTTAAGAATGCAGGAAGAATAGATTTTAAATAAAATTATTTAGATATAAAAAAAATAAAAAATAAAAACTTCTTAGGTTTTAAATCATGTTAATTAATTCCTTTGTCAAAACACGTATTTAGGGTTTTATTCAATTAATTTGGTTATGTATTGAGTTGGATCAATAAGCATTATTGAAAAAATCAAGGGCCCATTTGTTATTGTTGTTTAAACAACAATTTTTAGTGTTTAAACAACATTATACGTATTTTCACACACATTTTTACTTATTCGTATTTTCAAAAAATATAAACAACATTATTAGAAATTTCTTACCAAACGGGTCCCGAGTTTCGAAAGACTTGCTCAAGGCACTTTACTCTCGTTCGAGCAAACTCAATCTATAAGTTTGCTCAGGTGAGATTGCAATAAACAGTAAACCAACTTTATCAAATTCACATTTTAACCTACTTTTTGCCTATATATATAAAACTAACCGTTAATGCATAAATTTTATAGGGGAGAGGCTACCACACTACCTTTGTGAGAGCCTAACTTTCTTAAGCCAAAACTTCAAACTACCCTCTCCCTTGAGTAATCTAATTGTGAGTACATTACAAAGTTTATTTTAGAGTTTCTCATTTAAACCATAGATTTGCATACCCTTTACTATTGTGTTCATTCACCATTGCCACACCACCACAAAGAGTTTTTTTTTTTTTTTTTTTTGGATTATCAGATTTCTGGTGGTTGTAGACAAGTTCGTTCATGGAAGTTCTCAAGAGAGTTCTTAAGGCATGGAGCCACTATTCTATCTATATTTGTAAAGGTTTTGTAAGTTTAGAATATTATAATTGTTTCTTCTAGTGTAAAATTTTATGTGAGAAGATTGCCTCGGAGTGGTCTTTCCTTTTAAATGTTTATTATAAAAAATAAAAAATCACTTTGTCATAAAATCTATGTGTTTGTTTTTTTATTTTATTATCTTTATTGCTTTTGGATTGTGATGACATACTCATGGTTGCATTATGTGTTTGATTGTTAACTATAGAGTCTAGATTTGAGTAACGCCTTTTTATTTTTTCTGAGTAATTCTTTCATTTTTTTTTTCTTCTGAGTAATTCTTTCATTGATAAGGAAGAGAAAATGATATGATAGTGCCAAAAAAGAGGGGATTTACTGCCGTCTCTATCTTGTGGGGAATAAAACAACAATCAGTAATAGATGAAATGGGGACCAATCCCTTATAATTACAAAAAAGGTCCAATATTTGGGGCAACAAAATTTGCTTCTCTTAAGCTATGGACCAAAAAAAAAAAAAATACCCACCCTGTAAATGTGTTAAAGATCTATGCTTTTGGCTTCTTTTATTAGATGTTCAAGTTACTTATTTATGAGTTTGGTTTAGCTCTAGTATTTTTTTAATTGGAGGTTTCATTTTGTTTTAAATATATAATGAAAAATAATAGTGGATTTTAATTTCTACATTTTATTTAGTTAGTGAATAATGTGACAGTTTTTCATTAAAATAAAAGAAAATTTCAATTAAAAAAAGTACTAAAAGTAAATCAAATCCCTTATATATATCCCAAATCAAATGCCTAAATGGCTAATAAGGTTATTGCACTCGCTTTATTTCTAATTAGATCTTGAATCTTCATTACTTTTGTCCAAGCAAAAACTATGTCTCTCCTGTCTTACTGGGGCATCAAAATTTATTTTGACATGCGAGGGAATGGGTGGATCCAATGTTGCTTCTAGTTATTATCACCACACTCAAATTCCCAAAAAGATATATGATCAATGGATACCTTTTTTTTTATTTGGAAAATTAAGAGTAAAGGATCAAGTAGTACCCTTTATTGCTGCTTGAGAATTTTGTTTCTGACCATTTCTATCATGTCACTTCTGATTGCCGCAAAAGGTGTGAATTTTCTTTTAGCCTAAACTTTTTGGCAACGTTCAACCCTTCTAACCTGATTAGGCATGGAGATTGAGGCATTGAACCCACATAATTCTTCTTGTTATAGGATACTTGATGAACTGTTGCTCAAGAATCTCCTCCCCTGCATTACATAATGCACATTCCATCTCATCTATACATTTTCTTTTATTAGTAACAAAACTTGCTCCCTTCAAAAAAATTAAAAGAAGAATCCTTGTAATCCATTGATTTTTTTTTTTTTGGTTGTTGTTGTTGTTCTTTTTTTTTTTTGAAGTGGTTGTTGTTGTTGTTGTTGTTGATAAAGTGTAATCCATTGATTTGACTAGCATTGAAAAATGCTATGCTATACTATTATACCATCTCAAAAAACCACTTTATTACTTATACCATCCCATTTTACAATACTTCTCACATCCTAAAACTCTATTCTTATTAAAATATTATTCTTTAATCTTTTTTTATTATTTCTTTTTAACCAATATTTTTTTTTCAGTTCCACTTTCCTAGGTTTTCCAACCGTTTTTTTTTTTTTTTCCCTCAACCTCCCTCAACCTCTAGCACCAGTTCATCTCGCAGAACCACACACACAGAGACCCATCAACAAAGCCACACACACACAAACCATCAAACCAGAGCCACACACACATCCTCTGCTTTCTTTCCTTTCTCTCTCTCTTCATAAGCAATACCAGAAAATCTCTCTAATAAAAGCCCTAAGCCGAATTTAATAAAAAAAAAAAAGGGAAATTGATTTTAATAAAAGCTGCTAGCATTGCTCTGTTTCTTTCCACTCACAAAATATAGACTTCTAACTTAATCTTTAGAGGATGTGTGATCAAACTTCACAGGTTGATCCCCGATCTAGGAAGTAGATTTGTGTGAACTACAGGCGTCCTGGCCATCAGTGGGAAGCCATAATCTTCCTCTTCCCACTTTCCATCGCCCCTTGCAAAATTACCAAGCCATCCTTCCCCTTCAAATGCTTCCCCTCCAAGTCCTCCACTTGCATGTTCACTTCCAACACCTGCATCGCCCCTCCCACCTTTCCCTCGCACGTGACTACCACTGCACACTGGACTGCCTCCGACAAGTCCTCGCCGCCGGAGATGACCATCGAGTACCGGAGTTGCACTTCTCCGGTCAGCCACTGTCGCTGGACCGAGACGAGGCTCCTACTCGAGACGTTCGCGGCAATGTTTCGGGTTGGGTTGATAAGGATCCAGCTTAGCTTCAGGTTCTCCTCGAGGTGGTCCAGCCAGGCTTGGTCCTCTACGACGTGTCGTATTGGTGTCTGAACTGACTCTTTCTGTCCAAGTAAGCCGAACCGAAGCGGCGAGCTGAGAAAAGAGAAGAGAAGGAAGAGAGAGAAAAGAATTGTGGGTTGTGGGAAAAAATCGAACTGAATAAAATATATATATATTTTTTTTAACATTCTGCTACAGTACAATTCTAAGTTTAGAATTGTACTGTAGCACTATTGCAAAAAATTTTGCAATAGTGTGATTTAGCATTGTTTGATGCAAGTGTTTTTACCCTCTAAAATGTCAAAAATACCTTTGTGGGGCCCAAATGATTTATGGGCCAGGCCTATCTACCCGGGGAGAATCCGAAGGCCCAAGCCGAGGAGGGTTATGGCCCAAGCTCGACAAAATAGCCTATGGATACCGTCGAGGACAGCTCAGTCCTCTGCAGACCCAAAGTTCCCCCCCTGAAAGAGAGGTAAAGACGGTATAGGACTGAAACTTGGAAAAAAGATCTAAAATATCCAGGGAAAGCTGCTGTTACTGCCATTTAATGCTCTGAACCTGACAGAGCCGCATTCTTTGGCTTTTACAACCATCCCTAACGACTTTGAGTATGGACTGATGGGACAAGTATCAATCTTGGAAAGTTTAACCCTACGCGTGGACGAAGGACAGTGGACGCGAGCTAGTATAAAAGGAAAAGTAAGTAATCTATAGAGAGGGGTGGGAAAAATGGCCAAAAACCAGAGCCTCCCAGCCCACCTCCAGGAGAAAGTCTCCAGGGGTGAAGGAAAACTTAAACTCGTACGAACAACGCGAAAACCCGCCGCCTGTCAATCAAGGCCTAGCCTTCCAAACCCACGCTCTACAAATGATATTGTTAGGGGCCTTTTTACGTGCGAACCCGACACTGTTACGGTCCGCCACGAATCGCGTCCTTACAATTGGCGCCGTCTGTGGGAAAGGCTTATGTGTTGGTATAGGATGTGGGTCGATAGAGTTTCTTCGTTATTTCTAACCGTTGGTTATAGAGTTCTAGTATAAAGTTCTGCTAGGGGCTACGTTTCTTGACTAGGGGCTTGGCTGAGGAGCTAACTCCCTTAAAGCCAAGGTCTCCCGTAAAGAGCAAACTAGGCACTTGATAGCGTTAATCGTATGGATAAACTCTAGGGGCTTGGTTGAGGAGCTAACTCCCCTAAAGCCAAGATCCCACACGATGAGAAAACTAGGTTTTGGACAGAACCAGGGCATTGTATGGTCCACGGACTCAAGCTTATGGGGAAACCAACTACCTGGATGATGAAAAACTAGGTTTTGGACAGAACCAGGGCATTGTATGGTCCACGGACTCAAGCCTATGGGGAAACCAACTACCTGGATGATGGAAAACTAGGTTTTGGACAGAACCAGGGCATTGTATGGTCCACGGACTCAAGCCTATGGGGAAACCAACTACCTGGATGATGGAAAACTAGGTTTTGGACAGAACCAGGGCATTGTATGTCCACGGACTCAAGCCTATGGGGAAACCAACTACCTAGGTTTTGGACAGAACCAGGGCATTGTATAGTCCACGGACTCAAGCCTATGGGGAAACCAACTACCTGGATGATGGAAAACTAGGTTTTGGACAGAACCAGGGCATTGTAAAGTCCTCGGACTCAAGCCAATGGGGAAACCAACTACCTGGATGATGGAAAACTAGGTTTTGGACAGAACCAGGGCATTGTATGGTCCACGGACTCAAGCCTATGGGGAAACCAACTACCTGGATGATGAAAAACTAGGTTTTGGACAGAACCAGGGCATTGTATGGTCCACGGACTTAAGCCTATGGGGAAACCAATTACCTGGATGAGGAAAACTAGGTTTTGGACAGAATCAGGGCATTGTAAAGTCCTCGGACTCAAGCCTATGGGGAAACCAACTACCTGGATGATGGAAAACTAGGTTTTGGACAGAACCAGGGCATTGTATGGTCCACGGACTCAAGCCTATGGGGAAACCAACTACTTGGAGGAGGAAAGCTAAGTTTTGGACATTGGTCTAGCGTGCATCGCGCAGCACTCAGCAGTTATCCCGGTTAGTTCTAAGAGTTTAATTTACTGAGGATTACCATTGTTATACTTGATAATACTTGTGAGTTTAAACCAATAGGAATCTGTGTTAAAGCATTTTTCTGCCCGGAGTATCATTAAGGGCAAGCTTATATTTAATATTCATGCATAAAGTAGTTGTTACGGAGAAGAAAGATATGTATAGAGAAATAGACACATATTTTATTAAGACAAAGGAACAGTACAGTGTACAATGAAAAGCTGAAACAAAGCCTACACTGAAGCTAACTACGTATGTAACGAAAAATACAAGAGAGTGAAGATAAAGCCGAGGAGGTAGCACAGAGGAGAAGTTGGCTACTGCCTCGAGACCTTATTCCTCCTCAATGCCTTTGCACACCCATAACTCAGGCAGCAAAAGAACCCAACTCGGGGCCTGCACCGGTGGAGAAAAGGTGCAGGGAACCTGACCTCAGGCTAACACCATCTACAGAAAGGGTGCAGGGAGCCGGAAGTTGGGGAACCCCCGCAAAAATTTGCCTGCCACAGGGCAGACGGCGCTGATCGCGGAAATTCCTTTTTTGACCTACCAAAAATCTGGCGTGACCAGAACCTGCTTCGGATTTTGACTAAAAGAAAGAGGAATACCATCTTCCTCCTGTCAAGACGGAGGACTGGCTTGAATCTGTGCCGTCCTTGTCCGTACCATATCACCTTGAGGATTCGGTGCCTTTGGAGCGTGCGGAGACCTTTCATCCCCATCCGCGCCTCAAACATCTTGCTTTGAGGCAGTGGCACTAGAAAGAGAGATCGCGGATATGGAAGAAATATGGTTCTGAAGGGAACAGGAAAGGTCATGTGCAAGGGAAGTGATCCTCTATCCCATTTATACCCAGAAGTAAACCGGTGGCATTTAATTCACGCAGCGTCCCAAGGAACGCTATAGACAAAACGTCTCTGACTCGATTTCCCACGTCATCTGCAACCCTGAGGTTAAAGGAGTCTCGAGAAGGCGCACCTCGAACACTGGGACGCCAAAAAATACCGCGTGATCTAAGACTATGGAAATACCTCTCAATTCGTGGGCCCAGTAAATTCGCAGCCCAGGCCCGTTCAGCATATGGGCCCAGGGACAGAACCAAGGCCTTGCATGGTCCTCGGACTCAAGCCTATGGGGAAACCAAGTACAAAAAAGAAAAAATTACAAGTTTTGGACAGAACCAAGGCCTTGCATGGTCCTCGGACTCAAGCCTATGGGGAAACCAAGTACAAAAAAGAAAAAATCACAAGTTTTGGACAGAACCAAGGCCTTGCATGGTCCTCGGACTCAAGCCTATGGGGAAACCAAGTACAAAAATTATAATTATTACAAGTTTTAGACAGAACCAAGGCCTTGTATGGTCCTCGGACCCAAGCCAATGGGGAAACCAAATACTTGGATAAGAAAGGGTTTGAATTTCGTAAGATGAGTTACTTGATAAAAATGTCAGGTCATTTCATCCACGGCTTAAACACCATAAAAGGTTAAGACTAACAAAGTTGTAAGGAAGGTGGTGGAACGCCCCAGCATTTAGTCGTATAAGAAGGCTGTTCATTTGGTGGGTGATATATCTTCAAAGGGTTATTCCTCACACGGCATCAAACATTCGTTTTACTCCTCGGCTAGCATGGGGTAAGTATTACTTTTCACTGGTCGGCCTTATTGTGCCAAGCATTTCTATTAAAGTTATGGCGATATCTTTTTATTATCAAGTATTTTGGTCTTAGTCGTCATTGATTTAGATGCTATATTATTGTGCCGAGCAGCGTTTGTAAATTTAAAAAAAAAAGAAAAGGCATAGAGACAAAACATGCGAGATAAAATAACAACAATTTTTATTAATACGAAAAATTATTACAACGTACAAAGAGGGGCTCAAACGAGCCTATACAAAATGAGAACTGCCTAAGCAACAATTACATCCGTAGTACATATAAGTAAACTGTCAGGCGTCTTTTAAACTCGTCTTCAAAATCCCTCCAATCTCTGTCTCAATACTGCTCATATTACGATAAGAACATGCTTTAAAAAAGAAGAAGAAGAAGAAAAAATGGCGGAGAAGGAAATAGTAAGGAAGAAATCAATGAAGAAGATGGAGGAGATGAATGAAGAAGATGGAGGACATGAGTAAAGAAGGAGGAGAAGAAGAGAGAAGAGATGAAAAGAAAGAAAAAGGAGCAAAAGAGGGAGAAGTGAAAGCACCAGGATGGATCTGGTGCTGGGAAGACTAAGAAAGGGAGACAGAGGATAGCACCAGTGAAGGAAGAGAGGAAGAAGTAGAGACACTTAGTCCCTGCCTCGATCCTGACTCCCAACACACTGGAGCCATACTAGGTATGCTCATAGGAGAGCGGTTGGTACTGATGATGGGTGTCCTCGACTCGATCACGCCAAAAGTTTGACGTGACGAGTCCCTGCTTCGGATTTTGATTGAAAGAAGGATGAGGTTGATTTTGAGTCTTCGCCATCCCTGTCCCGATCGAGCTATAATGAGTTTTATTGGAACATGACGTTTATGGGAGGGGTCTGGCTTCCGCATCACTCGTTGTTATGATAAAGAATACCACGATTTAGTTTGTGAACCAGTGGGTAAAATGAACCCTAGGGGAGGCCAAGTATTTCAAATCTCAGAAGGATGAGAAGGAATTCTTTACGAAAACAATAACCTCCTCCTTTTCTTCTTATACAGAGGGTGGAGCGGGAGACATTTAATAGGTTCAGATCTCCAAAGGAATCTGCCAACACCAACATGCCGGTTCCGTTTCTCCACCCCACCAAAACAAACCGCCGAATTAAAGTGGTCTCGTAAATAGTGGTCATTAAAAGCACGTTTTGGGAAACCCAAACGATAAGAGCGCATTAAGCGCGAAGTCAAAAACTGTCTCATAGACCGGCGCATTTCTTGGACAGATGAAGAGAAGCCAGCATTATTAATGGGCCAAATTGATTGGGCCGTAGGAAGAGGTTCGGCATCACCAAAACCCTCCTTTCCAACCAAGAGGTTGGACAGCCGGGTTTTGAGGGGCTATTGTGGGGCCCAAATGATTTATGGGCCAGGCCTATCTACCCGGGGAGAATCCGAAGGCCCAAGCCGAGGAGGGTTATGGCCCAAGCTCGACAAAATAGCCTATGGATACCGCCGAGGACAGCTCAGTCCTCGGCAGACCCAAAGTTCCCCCCCTGAAAGAGAGGTAAAGACGGTATAGGACTGAAACTTGGAAGAAAGATCTAAAATATCCAGGGAAAGCTGCTGTTACTGCCATTTAATGCTCTGAACCTGACAGAGCCGCATTCTTTGGCTTTTACAACCATCCCTAACGACTTTGAGTATGGACTGATGGGACAAGTATCAATCTTGGAAAGTTTAACCCTACGCGTGGACGAAGGACAGTGGACGCGAGCTAGTATAAAAGGAAAAGTAAGTAATCTATAGAGAGGGGGTGGGAAAAATGGCAAAAAACCAGAGCCTCCCAGCCCACCTCCAGGAGAAAGTCTCCAGGGGTGAAGGAAAACTTAAACTCGTACGAACAACGCGAAAACCCGCCGCCTGTCAATCAAGGCCTAGCCTTCCAAACCCACGCTCTACAAATGATATTGTTAGGGGCCTTTTTACGTGCGAACCCGACACTGTTACGGTCCGCCACGAATCGCGTCCTTACAACCTTAAATATGACTTTAGTATTTTTCAATGCTAGTGCTGTTGGGGTATTATAAGATTTTTCATGTTTCACTTAAAATTGTTGCTTTATACCTAAAATGTTATAAGGTCAACTCTGTGCCACAATCAAATTAAATTAAAATGAGGCTCGTATGAAACCTACACAAATATAAAAATTAAGTAGAAAAAATAAGAAGAAGATGAACTTTGCCCACTTGCTTTAAAAAAAAAAAAAAAGCCAGTAGAAGGGGAAAAAGAGAGGTGATATTATTACATTTCAAAGAACAAAGAAATATCACTTTCATTTCAATTTAGCCTCATGCAAGTAATATATGTATGTAGCATATCTCTTCTCTGTAAATTAATTAAAAAAAAAAAAAAAAAAAAAAAAAAAAAAAAAACTCCATTCAATCCGCATAGATTGACCTCTTATTTTGAAGAAGTCTAAATCTTCTTAGAACATGTGCTATTTTTTTTTATTAGGTCTAATTTTCCTTGACCCCTTTGATTCTTTCAAGAAGTCAAAAATTCTAAAGAGGCAACAATTGCTGTTGGCTAAATTATAAAGCTTAAAAAAAAAAAAAAAAAAAAAAAAAAAAAAAAAGAGCCCACGTAAAAGCAGTCAGAAAATGTTTCAATGGAAGAAGACAAAAAGGGATCCCATTGAAGCAGAAGAAGACACACAAATACAGCTATAAAAACCGCACCTCAACGGTTAACAAAAAGTCGGCCGCCACTAACAGTGACGGCGTTAACTCTCTCTTCATCCCCATCCAAACTCCAACAACCAACAAACCGTCTCTCTGTTTTATTAAATGGTACCATAAAATATATCATAAATACCATGATTTTTCTTGCTTTTACTTCATTAACTATAATAATAAATAAATAAATATTAGTTTAGTTTTATGGTCCGTTTGAATTAAAAGAAAGAGAAGAGAGAGAATAGAATTGGTCTAAAATTAATATATTTTCAGCTAATTTTACTTTATTTCTCTCCGTTTCCCCTTCTTCTTAATCTATATAGGCCTCTCCGTTTCCCCTTCTTCTTAATCTATATAGGCCCTTACGGTTTACGTGATTAGGATGTGAGTGCTTGTCTTAGCTACCACGTCATGGTTTAACTGCACTTGCATTAATCAAAGTGTAGTATGATAGGTAAATTTTGGATATTCAACTTCAAAATCACTCCTATCAATTTGTGTAAAATAAAATGTGAGCTACAGTAATCGCGTAAATATGCACAATTACTATTCACTTGCAAATTTATTTTTTAATACTTCTTTACTCATATACATAAGAAAAAGACTTGATTCAAAAGAGTAATAAAAAAATTTGATAAAGAGATAATATTTTAATAAAATGTAGTGTAAAATATATAATTTGATATAAGTGTTTTTAAAAAGTGGTTACATAAAATTAAAAAAAAAAAAAAAAATTCTTATGTTAAACTATGTAGGAATTCTTTCACGAGCTGATGCGAGTACTCTTCTCTCTAAATGCAACACCTAGGAAGTGTAGGAATCATAAATGATTCTTTAGTTTATTTTATGATTAGATTAGATATTATAAATCTAAATATATATTAAGTGTAACATAAAGGGTGAGATTGGAAACCGTTTATTTGTGGTAGCTTATTTGCATAGTATTAGTTAAATAAAGTATTTTTTGGTAACTTTTATATTAAATGTATGACAAAAAGCTAAAAGTTAATTTATTACCAAAAGTTTAAAAGTTAAATTATTTGCACACAAAAAAAAAAAAAAAAAAAAAACTGAGACAAAAGGTAATTACAAAAAAAATCAAATAAGTTAGAGCCCAGTAAACCCCGAGTTTCCGTTATACAAAAAGTTTTTAGCTTCTTTCTTTTACTTTTTGTCGCATCTTCTTTTTTAATAAAAAATGTAACAAAACTAGTTTTTTTTTTTTTTTTTTAATTTAACTTTTAGTTTTGTTGTTGTTATATATCTAACATAAAAGTTACTAAAAATATATATATATATATATATATATATTGTCTCGTATTTAATAAGTAAGCTAGCAAAAAACCTATGGAATACCAAACAGACACTTATAAAATTTTAAATAATGTAATAGAGTTTATATTGTTATATTAGAAATAAAATATGTCATTTCAAGTGAAATAGAGAGGATTATGTTCCACCAAATGCACGTCCCCGCCTCTCTTTTTTCCTTATAAAATAACTAAATTGTTTAAAATGAAAAAGGAAAAAAAAAAAAAAGACTAAAGTGAACTTTTCTCTTAAATTTTGGAGTTATTTTCATTTTGATCATTTACATTTCAAAATAGTTACTTTAGCCATTCATCTTTTAATTCATCATATTCGCCTTACTGTCCATTTTTGTTCATAATTTAACCCTTAATACTCTTTATGGGGGCCAGATAGCCAGAAGGTACTGTTAAAACTGTATATATTGGGCCTATGGCCCAGTCCGAGGATATTTGCTTGTTTGAGGATGGTCAAATAATGTTACTATAAGAATGGTAGAAAAGGAAGAGACAAGGATTGTACATGATAGTTCAAATGATGTTCGAGGAGAAAAGTCATATCGAAAGTGTGGATCCGAGATCAATAGAAATGTCCTATTGTTTTGAACATTCTTCCAGGTTGCATCACGGTTAGAAGTCAGACATTGGATAAGAGAGGAGTAGAGGAAGGCAACAAATATCTTCAAAAGTTACTACCTCCACATTAAATGCATCTCAGCTAACTCTTTGGCCGCATTAATGTAGAGGTGATACCTGAACAGTGGTGAAGCAGCTATAGTTGAAGGTTTTGGGAGGTGTTGGATGGGACAAGAAGAAGTTCCTGAAATCTAATTTCACTTGTATGGTGGGGATGATGCCAAAAATTATAGTATATAGCATGGAAAGGTGGCTTGAAAGGTGAGAGAGAGAGAGAAATCACTGTAATGAACCTTTTAACTCTTGTAACCTTGATCATCAACTGGACATTATAACAGAGCTCCTCGGACTGTGCCGAGGATAAACTTTTCTTACCTTACTTGTGTTTGATTTTTTTAAATAAACAACTGTTACTGTCTTTCCTATTCACTAGAACTAGTTCTTTCATTCACGCTCTACAAATTTATTGTTTGGGCTAAAACTCAATCCTATATTGGGTCAAATCCAAATTCAATCCTTACACTCTTTATGTTTAATTATTTTATTAAATACTATTTCTACAATGTTGTGTAATGCAGAAATTTCATCATTGTAGACAAAAAATAATACTATTATGGATGCTCAAATCACAAATGAAAATAGATAACAGAACTAATATGAAAACATAGTCAAAGATGAAGGAAAAAAAAGAGAGCCTAAGGGTGTGTTTGAATTGGGTGAAAACTGTTTCCGGAAATCATTTTCCATAAAACCGGAGTGTTTGGCTGTCACGGAAAATATCATTTTCCGGCAAATGACTTCCAGTTGACCAATATTTTCACCTTTGACCCGGAAATCATTTTCTCCCCTCATTTTCACTTCAAATCACTTCCGGAAAGAGAGAGAGAGAGAGAGAGAGAGAGAGAGAGAGAGAGAGAGAGAGAGAGAGAGAGAGAGAGAGAGAGAGAGAGAGAGAGAGAGAGAGACAGAGACAGAGATAGAGACAGAGAAGAGAGAGCCCAGATCGCACTGCGCCGCGCCGACGAGTGGCGCGATCGACAATCGCACCGCTCGTCTGACAATCGCACCACGCCGACGAGCGGCGCGGTGCACGATCGCGATTGATAAGATAGCGCTGTGCGATCGTCGATCAAGCGGCGTGATCGACGAGCGCGCTCGTCTCTCATCGGACGATTGCACCGCTTGTCGATCGACGAGCAACGCGATCGCGATCGTCGATCGCACCGCTCGTCGGACGAGCGTTTTGCCGGATTTAATACATTTTCTGGTAAAATGAACCAAACACCAAAATTAATTTTCCGTAAAATGAATTTTGTGACAGCCAAACACATGAAAACGTTTTCCTTTTCGGAAAATAGCATTTCTGGAAAATAGAATATTTTCCGGAAATGGTTTTACGCGAACTAAACATAGCCTAAAGTGCACTTTAATATGGGAAAAAAAGGATATATTAGTAAGATATAAAAGTGTGAAAGACTGATAGGTAACTTTAATTGCAAATGTATATTATGTTATGCTACTAAAACCAAAATTAGATGTTTACCAAAAACAAAAGTAAATTACATTTTTAAGAGTTTTGTAATTGAATTAGTACTTTTTATTATTTTCAATGAAATAGCTAAGATTCAAATTCGCCATGCTTCATTAAAAAAAAAAAATTTAGATTATGATTAAAATCTTTCTAGTTCATTAAAAAAGAAAGAAAGATTACAATTAAACCTAGTTCTTTCCTCAACAAGTAAGCGTATCTTTGCATTAATTCCTACTCAATATATAAGATTTATTATAGTTACTTTAAATAGGGTTTTTAGAGACCCAAAACTTGAAAAGGTGTGCTTGAGGGTCACTGCATTGCATGGAAGACACCACCCCAGCTAAGCCATCTTCTCAATTTACTACTATTAAATGGAAAAAGAAAGTCCAACCACCAAAAAGGCCAAGGGTGACTCATCCAAAATGGAAAATAAAAAAGAAAAAGAAAAAAAGAAATAGGAACCTAAACTTATAATTGCCATATTCAATTCCGGTTCCTTCCGCGTCAGTCTCAGCGTGTCATTGCATTAGTCAACTTTAAATTCCTCTAGATTCAGTAAAACCCTTTCCAGCAAAAGCAATTCACGTTTAAAAATATGAATTGAAATAATAGCAGAAATACTTTTTTTTTTCTTTTTTACTTAGAGCCCAAATATAATTATTGTCTAATTTTTTTTTAGAATACTAAATATTTTAATAAACATAGGAAAATGTAAGGAGGTTTTAAAGAAATTGACAATAATATATATATCTAAAATGACCGAACTCTTGAATACACAACACAAATTTTAAACTTTTTTAACTCACACTCATTTTTCGATGTAAGATTAATTCATTATTTTTTCTTTTAAAAATACTAAATATTTTAATACACACACGAACTTTTAGTGTGTGTTCATTTGGGTACTTTGCAAATATTCGGTAATTTATTTAAATTCTAATATTTATTACTAGAAGATGTAATTTGCTATAAATTTAATATTAAATGTGTGATAAAAATCTAAAGATTAATTTATTATTAAAAATATTAAAAGTTAAATTTTAAGTAAAAAGATTTGAAATAAAAAGCTTTGCATTTTTTCAAATGCTCTGAGCTTATTGGTTCTTAAAATTTCAATGAACACTTTTATTCCCTTTATCTTTTGATTTTTGAAGTTTCAACCGATTACTATTAACCTATAAGGATTGTTGGTTACTCATTGGTTCTAGTTTAAAAAATGAGTTCAATTGGCTCATTCCTCACCTTTTCATTAGTCCTATAGTCTTGTGTTTTCACCGATAAATATGACTCAAATATTTTTATTATATTAAAAAATAATAGGTACGGAGGGATGAGGTGGACGGAGAGTCTGAGAGAGACGTTTGAAACTGAGAAGAAAGAGAGACTTTTAACAGAGAGAGAGAGTGAAAATCAATAAACAGCCATAAGAAGAGAATGGTCAAACATGACCGGTGGCGCCGGTCAATGGTTGATAAACCTCTCTACAAAACACAACTCTCTCTCTCTCTCTCTCTGCCTTTCTGTCTCTCTTTCTCTCCTTAAAAGGGTCCTGTGTGAACTTTCAGAAGCCAAAACAAGGAACAAGAAGGAAATTTTTTTTTACTTTTTGATTGGTTTGTCTGAGTTTTTTGTGGTGGGTTTGAGCCCAAGAGCTGGAATTTCTGGAAGAATTGTGCCTTTTCCTTTCCAAGTTTGGTGGATAGAGAGCAATGGCAGTAAGTTTATTGGTCTTTTGCCTTTTAAAGTAATTCTATTTTTGTTTTGAATGCATTAGTTTGAGAGAACTCAGGGAAAGAAAAGAAATTTGAAGATTGAGTCTTTTTCCTTAAAGGGTTCTGTGTGAACATCTTGAAGGAAAAAAAAAAATAAAAAGAAAAGAAAGGATTTTTGATTGGTTTGTGTGAGTTTTTTGTGGTGGGTGTTGGATTCTTAAAGATTTTTGCCTTTTCCATTCCAAGTTTGGTGGATAGAGCAATGGCAGTAAAGTTTAGCCTTTTGCTTTTTTGGGTCATTGTGTTTTTGTTTTGAATGCATTAGTTTCTGCTTGATTGATGAGAGAATTGAATCTTTTTGCATTGTGTTCTCTTAGGCATAGACTACTTAGTTGAATGGAGCTTTTATGTGTTTTCTACAGAGTCTGATAAGTTTTCAAAATTGTAAATTTGTCATCTGTTCTTATCCTCTGTCAAACTAGCCCCCCAGTAGGCCATATGTAATTCTGTTCTTTGCTTTTTTTTTTTATTTTATTGTTGATATTGTGTGGAAATGGATTTTGTGTGATTGTTTTATTAGATTTTCAAAGGGTAGACTCCTTTGTGTTTGTGCTGTTTTGTTTTGGTTAGCAACGCTGGGACTTGTATAATTTTGTTATTATTGTAGTATTATCAAAATTGGGGATTCTATTGATCTGGGTTTGTTTTGTTTATGGATTTTTGGTTTCAAATATTTTGGAAAATACGGATCAAGGAAATAATCAATCACTGTTGCTTTCTCAAATCTTTCTTCAATTTAAGCTATAGTTATGTTAATAAAAGGTTAAAAGTTCAAATTCTTTTAGTCTTTCATAACAAAAGAAAAGAAGTACGTACTCTTGCTTGAATGATGAATGTGTGTGGATTAAGCTAAAAACAGAAAAACACATCTGGCAGTTGGGGTGTTTTGAGTTTTGCTGTATTGCTTGATGTGCTTGCTTAATTGATTTTGTAGGTTTAAGTAAGCAGCTATGCAGTTAAGCAGGCTTATTGATTTATTTGGATTTGTTATATTAATAATATAAGTTGACATGTAACAGTTTTTACTGTTTCGTTCTTGGAAATTGAAGCTCAGGTTGAGTCATTATGGGATTGCATTGCATTTGGTTTACAATGTGGGATGTTTTTGTTTGAGGTTTTTATAGAATGATCTTATTTCTAAGAGTTATGGTGAAATATAGAAAAAATTTTCTTCTTCCTAATTAGTTGGTCATAGGAAATTATGTACCCTGTACTCTACTATGTTTTCTACTAACCTGCAGTCTCAACTGTGGTCATTGTCCCATGCTACTGTGGCAAACCACTCCCACTCCCTTTTCATTAGGAACTTCCTTTTTGGTACTAAAATTGATTGATTTCTTAGCAATGCTATCTGACTTGAGTATCATGGAACCGAAATATGGAATTCTTGCCCTGTGCTCATTCTATATTCACTCCCTTAGAGGCGAAGGACTCAATTTAGATTTTTATTGGAAATATAGGGTTATAAATGCAAATTTTGGTGAATATCTGTAACCAATCAGTAAAGCTTGAGAAAGCTTAGTCAATTGCTTTACATATATTTCTGTAAACAATGGAGAGGAAAAAGTGTCCCTCAAAATGTCAAGATATCTATTTTGTGGCTGAAGTTACTGTATCTGCTAGCCTCCATCTAGAATAACCTCCTAACCTGGACTTGGACTTGACAAAATATGCAGCCAAGAATAACCTCCTAACCCTTTATATTTTTAGGGAAGTCTCTTCATGCAAAGCTGTTGTTCTTCCATAATGGATGCAAAGGTCTATGGCCTTGACACCCTTTCCTATTGTAATCAAGAACCCTTTCAGCTCACCCTTGATTTGTTTTTCCGTTTTGGATGAACCACCCTTTATTTGTTTTTAATTATTCTTTATCTCATTTAATGGTTTCTTTTTAACTAAATGAAAAATTAAGGTACCATTTGTTGGTTATTAACTTCTTGTTGTCCACACAGAAAAAAATAAATCACAAAAGAATAGGTTGGAGAGATTGATTCCTTATCTCACCTTTGACACATTGCTTGTGTATAGGGCACTTGCCAGCATTCCAAGGTCCAGCCTCTAAAAAAGAAGAAATAAAATCACAAAATACTAATGATTTAAAATTTTAAAATTTAATATTGTAATTCTGTATTTCATACAGACTGCAAACATACTATGTTAATCTAATCTTTTGAAGCCAATTTTAAGCATCATACTGATTGCTTGGGCTATTAATTATGTGATGGATGATGGATAACATATTGCTATCTAATGCCTTGTTCATTATATAGTTGTTCCTTCTATATTATGATTTAATTTTGAGTAGCATATTTGTTTTACTCTTTTGATACTGTTTAGTTTAAAGTTACAAGGTTGACTGCAAAATCCTCTATGAGATATTTGCACATGCAAAGAAATAAAATGATTGGAGCCATCTGGTTTAATTCTGTGCCAATAAAGAGTATGTCTAACATTAAGGTTGAAGAACATCGAGCTTGATAGTTTTGAATTATTTAATAACAATTTGTCTGATTGGGGTATTTCTTCTTGGCTCAGAGATGATTAAATTTGTTGTCAAGTTTGTTTACTCTACACAACTTAATAGTTATCGAGTTGGTATGACTTCTCATATAGTCATCTAGCTAGTCTTTTTGCCCTGGTTTAACTCAATGGGCAGTCAAAATATCCAATTATTTGAGTTGGTATGACTTCTCAAACGTGGTGTGTTGAAAGGATCTTGATGCATAACTACAAGAAGTTGAGGTCATAGTGATATAAAGAGTGATGAGGGATAACTTTGTAAGGAAGAAGCGATAACTATGTCTCTTTGTTCATGATCGTTCTTTTTTGTCTGTATGAGATTCTTTTAATATGACACTTAAAAAATTTGTAAATACTCTCTTGGTGTGTTGATGGCACGACTTCAGGTAGACTTTAAGCACATTGTTTGAAGGTCAATTTGTATTCCTTTGTATCTGTTCCTTTTTGCTGAATTTAAGATGTCACAGATATGTGGAATAATCTTATATTTTACAATTTTTATTGTTAGGGGCTAGGATACAGTCATTGTAAGTTGAAGTCATCTAAATATGTTTTTTACATGCATAAGGACGTTAGAAATGCATAAAACTTGTCTACAACTATATGGCATAATGCAATTTGGTTTTGTTTGCTCAGTATTTTAGCAATGTAATTTGCAGGTCTAATGCATCTTTCAATCTACCATATGTGCACCCACTGTCCATTAAAGAATAAATGTAGTATTTAATACAGTCCCTTCTCAATGTTGAATGAGGTAATCTAGTGTTTGTTGCTACATAAGTGGACTGGTTCTCATTTTGTAATTGAGATTTTTTTTATAGATATTAAGTGATCAACAAGATGGCTCTTTTCTACAAGCAGAACATTATAATGAATCAAATGTCTTATACTGCTCATAAGTGTAGAACCATTGTTATACTGTTTTTGCCAATGTTGTCGTAGTGAAATGGTAGGAGCATCATTTCAGAGAGGTTTTTATGTTTGTGTGTATTGACACTTCAACAACTATTGGGTTTGAGACTTGTCAGACGCTTCTTTCACACAAATTTAAAAAGAAAGAAGAAGATAATAGTTGAAAATGAGCTGCACACCTGAAACATGGTCTGAACACACTCTAAACATTAATTAACCAACTTTAATAATGGTTTTTCTTTTATTTTATTGGATTTTATTGGATTTTGTTTTATATCTTTTATTTATCATTTCTTTATTTTCAGTATTGGATATCAAATAATTTAAACATAAATTGTAACTTAAGAATTGATTAAAATAGAGTTGTGTACATATCACATACCATGATATCATATGTATTAAAAAAAAAAGACATTTATTTGCTCCTTTATCTTGGCCATTTTAGTCCCTAGTTTTTAGGATTTTTCCATGTCTTAGTGTGTTTTTGTTCATGTCCATTTGTGTGCTTCATAACCCAGAGATTCAGAGTTAAATACCCATCTGTATGTGTTTTGTCGTTGTCACGACATGATTTATGGTTTCGGCCATGCCCACTTATTTTGCTTTTCTTCTTTTTTGGGCTTTTTTTTGTTGGGGGGGGGGGGGGAATTGGTAGATTATGTCTTGTCCCAGTTCCTGGTTTCTTTTGCTTGCTTGGCTGCAATGACTTACCAATCCCTTTCCCCTCTTATAAAATTGGGAGGACAAAGATCAATATCATCCTTTTCTGCCTAATGAATGTGATAATGGTTGACGAAAAGGAATGTGTAGATAGATAAAATAATGGGATTGGCTTATATATGATGCACTGGTAGATATAACAAGCTCTTTTCAATGTGGCAGCAACGTTCACATGTACCAAAGTTTGGCAATTGGGAAAGTGAAGAGAATGTTCCTTACACAGCCTTTTTTGATAAGGCTCGCAAGGGTCGAACTTCTGGGGGCAAGATGATAAATCCAAATGACCCTCAAGAGAATCCTGATATACTTAATTATAATTCAGCATCAACTCAAGGTCCTACTTCCAGAGGCAGAGCCGAACCAGCAGAACCTATAAGACAGGGAGCAGGAATATCATCGCATGAACGGGGCACAAGTAGGGAAGATGGTGACCTCAGGCAGTTCACTGAATCTCCAGCCCATAATGACAATTTGGGGACCAGAGCTACCAACGAGTCTGCTTATCAACGCCATGGAGGGCGTGGAGTTGGACCTGGTGAAGCCAATAGAAGAGCTTCAAGGCCTAGTACTGGATCTGAGCACAGTGTTGAACGATCACCACTCCATCGCCAGGCAAGGGCTTCAGCAAGAGATAGTGGGGTCAATTCACCCTCCTGGGAAGGAAAGGCTTCATATGATAGCACTCATGGTACTCCTGGAAGATCCCGAATGAAACCAGTGACTCGTGGCGATGAAACAGTGAACTTTCTTCCTCTCCTATTATTTACAGCCAAAAGTAGCATAAACTTGAAATGTGTGTTTGAGCATTTTTATGTGACTAGCTGAAAGAAAAGAAAGAAAGGAATGATAGATCATGAAGTAGGTTTCTAGAGTAGTTTAGTTTCATTTTTCTCAGAAAATAAGTTAAAATGCTTAAACTTAGCTTACCTCTTAAATTATCTTATACTGTTCTTTCTTAATATAGAGGATAACTCTTTCTTTAAAACTTAAACATTTGATTTGACACGGGAATCATTATGGTTTTACCATTTGCATTTTGAAACAACCAATTATGTATGGCCTTTTCTCAAATTCTACAGGTACATGATTCCTATTCTGACAGAGACTGGAAATTTTAGTTTCATACAATCTTTTTATTTTATTTTACTCTTTCCTAGATATATTCAGTCTTTTGTTAGAACTTATTCCTATTTGGGTTCTTGTCTGGCAGCCTGAAAAAGGTGCTGCTGTTCCAAAATTTGGTGAGTGGGATGAGAATAACCCTGCATCAGCTGATGGTTTTACTCATATTTTTAACAAAGTGCGGGAGGAGAGGCAGAGTGGGGTAGGAAGTGCCCCAGGGCCTAATGAGACACCTTATGCCAACACGCGGAGGCAAGATGCTAAAGACAGTGTTAAGGTTGTTATCACTCATCAACTCCTGCTTTTTGTAAATGGTGTATGTTCTTGTGCATTTTGGTTTTCACGGAGCTGATCTTTTGCTTTTCTATTTTCTTGCTCAATGTTCCAGAGTTGCTGCTTTCCATGGCGGCGCAGAAAGTGATTTGTCTTCGAATTTGTGGATAAATATGAGGTGTGTGGACCTGTAAATACCTTTAAAATGCTCTCTCCAAGCTGAGTTTCTTCTTTGCAGTGCAATTATATTCGCTAAGTGCGCTACTTGTATTAATAAACATGTATTTCTGATGGAAAAGCATGCCGTCTTGCTGCTCTTTTTTTTTACCCTTAGCTTCTTTAAGGTGTACTATTTATGTTCAGTTTTTCTGTTTTATTTGGATGGGGGAAAAAAAACGGATACACATTCTTTTATTATATTGCTCATATATTGAAGTGATCATTAAACCTGTTCTTAATTTGATGATCTTTTGTAAAATCTTGTTAACGTACTTTAAAACCAATCTCCTATGACCTGCTTTTAAATTGAAGTTTTGCTAAGAGTGTCAGTTCTAGTGTTTCCAACTTGACCTATTTATCATGTTACTAGACCGAAAGCAACCCTTATTTTCTCGTGCCAGTGTCCACAATTTATCATTTTGATGGAATTTTATAGGGATGGCATCAGCTAGTTGGCATATGGATGGTTTGTTGTAGATAGGGTTTATCTTATTATTTAGTTGCAGGTTGGCATTTCTCCAGCCAATTACAATTTTTTTTTTTTTTTTCCAATACCAGTCCCGTGCGAGTGTCACAAACTCGCCGGAGGACGTTACCTTTTGGACGGCAAAAGGGCCGCAAGCGTCTATTTGGGCTAGTTGGTGTGCAGAGCTAAAGTTTAAGTACTAAATTGGCTAAGTTAAAAGTATAGAGGGTAAGTGCAACAACTCCAAGTTAAGATGCTCAAGTGCATTTTACCCAATAATTTTCTCTAATTTCACCCCACTTTTATATCCCTAGATAAAATGTGGCAAAATGGATTTTCGGGTGAACCCTCTTAAAAAAGGGGGTGATATATATAAGGGTATGTAAGGTAAGAATGATGGAAAATAAAGGAACGATAAAAAATAAATGAAGGAAAATGTGTTTTCTTTGTATGTGTTTGGTTGAAGGGATAAGATAGAAAATTAATATACATTTCATTGTTTAGTTGAGAGGAAAATATGTATATTACTATTACACCCCTATTATTTAAGAAATGAAATTTTATTATTGTATTGTAACCATAAAATATTGTATTAATAAATTAATATTAGGATGAATACCGTATTTCTTTTAAAATAAATCTCAATAGATTATGATGACATTATAATTAAATATATATAATTAAAAATTAGTAACGTTGGATCGTGTATACATGAATGAACTTGCCATACTTTTGAACTGTGGTAGTGAGGTGGTAGCTTTTCCAATATTTTGAAGAGTGGCTCAGCTCTTAGCCTCAATTATAAGCTCTCTTTTTTTAATATTTAGAAGGATGATTGACTATTATCGAACCTTAGTTAATTATAAACCTTTCTCACTCCAATATTTTGGAGGGTGGCCCGACTCTTATCTAGCCTATAAACTAGAGTCATGTTCAAGAAGCCCAAACATACTGTATAAGGTGGATGGTAACTTCAATGAACAAACTAGCTAGGCTAGATAGTATTAAGTTCAAGACACACATGCATGGTAATTTTACAAATCCATCTCCCTAGTCTTAAATTTCACAGTAATTGTATGCTTGAAATCAACATTAAAGTTTCAAAATACCATCAATACGTATCATGATTTTTGGTCGTCCACATGCTAGAGTGGATTCCTTTCTGCAGTTCAACTTTTCCGCTAAATATCTCTCTTTTACGTAGAAGCAATCAGAACATCTCATTCTCAAAGGAAATGTCATGTTCACCCATTTAAATCCGTGGGGTCATGAAGCCACCAATAAATTTACTACTTTCATGTATTTGCCATCAGAATATAGTGCAACTTGTTACAAAAACAGCAGAAGAAATCATGGCCCATGCAAAATATATACACCATATTTCTCATCATATTCAAGTTCTTAGGTTACTGATTTACAACAACCTCTTAGCTAGTTCCAAGCTAGTTCCAAGATCAGTTTCTCAACTATATTACCATGGTCCACCTCATTATTCTTTTCTAAAAGCACCAAGCCTCCCATGCATAGACCATTAAATTTCATTCCCAAAACAAGTAAGAAACCCCTCATTTTCACAAGCTGCACTATAAATTAGAGTGGTCATGAAGCAGTTCTCTCCACATTAAACACAAAGAAATTAGAAAGATAGAATATAATGGAGAAGAGTACTAGTAAGGCATTGCTGCTTTTCAGTCTATTTGTCATGGCAATTGCCGTTGGAGCTGAAGGAGGAAGAGACATGCCAAAGTCATACGATCAGGTCTATCAGCAGCCTCAGGGTCCTTGGGGCTTAATTTGGCCCTTCTTTCCTTTGCCTTTGCCTGGTTTTGGAGGCAATACTCCTCCTGGTTTACAACCTTTTGAAGGCATTCCTGGCTTAGGTCCTCTAAACTTTCCTACTTTTGCATTTCCTCCTCCTCCCTCTGCTCCTAAATATGGTATTGGAGGCCCTCAAGCTCATACAGAATTCAAAGAAATGGCCCAAGCCAAATCTCCTTAATTGACCAAATGGGATTGGGAGCTACCATGCATGTTTCTAAGTTGTTTAATATGAGGGTGTGTTTTATAATTCTAAATAAACGATGAGCCTCAAATAGGCTGTGTGCCCTATTTGTGCTTGTTCAGTTATATATCTATGCATGTGGGCTAGTGTAACAGTGTCATATTTTATGAAATAAGAAGTGTGCTTTAGCTATGTTAAGTCTTCCACACTTCCTGATCCAAAAAAAAAAAAAAAAAAATGTCTTCCACACTTCCAATAAATTAGGACCCTGACTCATGGGGTTTCTGTCATAGTGAAACTCCAAGCTATGCTTTTTTTTTTTTTTTTTTTGGGGGGGGGGGGGGGGGGGGGGGGTGGGGGTTTGTAAACAAGAATTAGCTTTATTGAAATCATGCTGGAAACCAGCAGCTATATACATCCTAGGCAGACAATACGAGGATAACAACACAGCTAGATAATAAGCCACACTCGAGATAAAATTCTAACAAGAACAGTCCAATACAAAGAGATTAATCATCCATCTATAAGGGTTTTATAGTGGTTTCCCTTACTCTATAAGCCAGAAGTTACAATAAATTCTCTTATATAGATAAAATTATGTTATTCATATACTATTTGACATCTAATTTCAAACACACACAAAATTTATTTTTTAAAAAAATATTTGAGAACAAAATACAAAAATCAACTTTGAGAACCATAAAAAAATTGATAAAGTGATGACTTTGGTGATAAGAGAGAAATTAAATTTAAGAAGACAAATAAAACCAAGCAATTTGATATAAAATTGCACATACAATTTGACAATATACATTATGTTATACTCACCAAAATTACATTAAAAAAGAAGAAGATGAAGATGATTTTCAAATCATAATTGTTCTCTATTCTCTTAGATAATTATATTAACACCCAAACATACATACATACATTGTTAACCTACACCTTTATAATTTTATAAAAAATTTATTCTTACAACGGAATTTAGTAAATTAACTAAGAAAAAGTTAAACAAACAATATAATTTTCAATTCTTAAGTTTAAATAATTTATGGTCAAGAAATAAAATCATTAATAAAATTGATCCAATTTTTTTTTCTTTTTATCGAAATTAATTATAAAGAGAGAGAAGGAATCCCCCCCCCCCAATTTTCTAAGAATGCCACTTCCCCCTCTATTCAACGTTAAAATTTTAAAATATTGAATAAATTTTAGGTGATATAAATACTCTTTAATTTATTGTTGTTTCATTTATTTTCCTTTTAATATTGACTTTTTTGTAATATATAAGTCATTAATTTCAGGAGCATTTAAAGTATAAGTTAATAAAAAAATATATAAGTAAATCTTTTTAGCGAAAATTTTTTGTTGTTTTTAAAAAACAAAGCCATATGGACTTATATAGAGAGCTAAAGTTACCTGAATACAATGATACATTTAACTTGACCCTTCTTAAGAAAATTTTTTGACTGCACCACTGCTTACCCCCACCAACATTGCTAGTTAGCAGAGGAGTTGGCAATATTTTGTGCATTGCTAGTTAGTAGAGGAGTTGGCAATATTTTGTGAGATCTTGAAGGCGCCCCTATCTAGTACAAGTACAACTTTCCTTATTTACATTTGAGCAAGTGTAAGATCCATTATTTCTCTCTAAACAATACTTCACCTGCTTCCCTATAGTTTTTATTTATTGTTCTTCGCACTTTAAAGCTCAAGGACAAACTATGACTAGGCTAAGGAGGATCATGTCCCCGGAATTTAAAAATATTTAAAGAAGATATACTAATTTTTTTTTTTTTTTTTTTTTTTTTTTTTTTTTTTTTTTTTTTGTTGCTGAATATATACTAATTGATCATACTTAAAAGTTTTTGGACAAAATGTATATACCTGCTCCCTCCAAAATTGAAAACCAGCCCCAAAACTTTCCTTAAGGTTAGCCCAAAATACTTAAAAATTAAAGTGTTCATTAGCTCATATCTGTGTTCTATGGTCCCATTCCAAAACAAAACAAAAATCCATTATTACTAATAAAACAAAAACAAATCCCTTATGCCTTATAATAAATAAATAAAAATGCTAAAAAGAGGAAATGATTTTATGCCCCTTGAAAACGTGTTTTCTATAACACTCTGATTGCTTGTTTTTCTAGGACCAAACCAAAAAAAAAAAAAAAAATTACGAATTTTGGATTTCAGTGCTATCATTGTTGTCTGCCTCCACTGAAAAGATTGTTGAGGTGCATGTTCCCCCTCCACCACCATTAGTAAAATGACTTTACAATTATAAGTAACACTATCAATTACAGTTTTTTTTTTTTTTTTCCTTTTATGTTGCAATAAATTATCAATTATAATGACTAAAATAAATTTTTTTTATAGAGAGTTTCAACTTATGACATTCGCTTCTGATGATAGCTTTTTATTATCAAACCAAGACACCAATCAGTTTTTGGTATAGGCGGAGTTTGAACTCCACATCTCTTATTCAACAATCAGAGACTTTTTAAGTTGAAATAACTGAAACCCACATAATAATTAAATCATTGATTAAGTAACCATGCAGGGGAGTTGCTTATTGTTAAATAATTTTTAGATCCTCAAGAAGCATATGAATTTTTTCAGAATTGATGAAATTTGATTGTCACTATACAAGTTTTATTGACAAGACATCACAAATCAAGAAAAACTACTTTTTTTTTTTTTTTTTTTTAAATTTCACTTTTATGAGCATAAAATAATTTGACATCTAGACTTCTTATTCTCTTTTCTTCTTATTTCTTTATTTCTTTATTTCTTTTTGGAAATGTGTCTATGACTAATAAGGACTAGAAAATCAATAGCCTAACCATTTGTTTATTATATCTGTAGAATGAGTATTTTTTTCCCACAATAATTGGGTATACTTAAGGCGCGATATTGATAATTTTGGTAGAGATTAGGGGTTTACTCGTCAGCAGGAATGAGGACTAGTGCAACAAAATGATGCACTTTGAATATAAAATAAAAAGACAGTCCATGAATCATAATTATTGGATTTTTTTTTTTTCCTATTTGGATACCATAATTATTGGATTAGAATACACTATAATAAGTTTTTGAGGAAGAACGTACCTTATTTTATTAAGTAAAATCAGCTATGTCAGCCAATACAACAGGAAATAAAAGTAGTGGAACATCCTCCATCCACACTGCAAAATCCGAAACATAAATAGTATGACGAACTAACTTGTGAACAACATTATAATAAGTTGAGAGACTCAAAATTTATTATTGACTATTTTTCACAACTTTCTGAGATGGTTTACTATAATTATGCTAATAAAAATTTGTCTTATTAAAGAGCCCATATAAGGTAATGTTGTTCGGTCACATTGATCTTCAACACTATAATCAATAAATATCTTCTTTATCCCTTTTTTTTAATAGAAAAATAATCAAATTTGACTCACAAGCCAATTTTCATGTTAATTTGATGTTATTTACTATTTGATTCATAAACTTAACTTAAATGTGTTATTTTAAACTACAAAAACTTGAATTTAAACAATTGATTGATGACATGGATATTAAACTTTGATCATCTTGAAATTTTAAAAGTATGAAGAATATATGAAGATAATGTAATCCAACGGTGTTGTGGGGCCAGAGAATTTATGACCCCGGTCCACTTCACATTAGGGTCCAAAACCTGAGCCGAGGAGAGGCATTGCCGAGGACATACATTGAAGGTCCAAATGGCCTAGGGATATAGCTGAGGACGATTTTGTCCTCGGCATCCTAGAGCGCTCCTAAAAGAAAGAGCGAGCACAGTGTAAGAGCGGCCCAAGTAAAAGGTTGCCAACACTGCAATTAAGTACTCTGTGCTTGACAGATCCATACTCTCCACCATGCTCTTCAGTTTTTACAACCACCCCCAACTACTTTGGGTATGGGCTAAAAAGACAAGTACCACCCCTAAAAAGCGAAACCTACCACCCCTAAAAAGCGAAACCTACCACCCCTAAAAAGCGAAACCTACATGTGGACCCATAAGAGAGGGGAAAAACTAGTAATAGGAGGAAGAAGCAACCAAGAAGGGGGGGGGATAGATGGTCTCCCGAACCATGGTGCCCTAAAAAAAGGAGAATAATAAGAACATGAAGCTCCATGAAGCTCCTCGGACGAGGTTTAAGGACCGAAGCCATTCAGGTCACGCCGAAAAAAAGTCTTATTAAATACACTATGTTCAACTCCGTGCGTCCACTATGAAAACCATGATCAACCACCGTTCGGTGACCAAGGCCTAGCCTTTCAGCCTACTCTCTACAAATTTTATTGTTTGAGCCTTTAACGTACGAACCCAACACACCAGTTTGGGGATCGTTACAAATTGAGTCCTTACATGCCCTATTTGTGCTTGTTCAGTCATATATCTATGCATGTGGGCTAGTGTAACAATGTTATGTTATATTAAATAAAAATTGTGCTTTAGCTATGTTAACTCTTCCACACTTTCAATAAATCAGGACCCTGACTCATGGGGTTCCTGTCATAGTTGAACTCCAAGCCATGGTTTTTTTTTTCTTTTGGGATAAACAAGAATTAGCTTTATTGAAATTGTAAGGACTTAATTTGTGACGGCCCCAAAATGATGTTAGGTTCGCATGTTAAGGGCCCAAACAATATAATTTGTAGAGCGTAGGTTTGAAAGGTTAGGCCTTGATCACTGGACGGTAGTTAATCATGGTACTCATGGTGGACGCGTAGAGACGAGCTAAGGTTGTCCGTGGATCTTGTCCATGAAGTTTCATGTTCTTATTCTTCCTCTCCCTTTTTTGGGTACCCTGGTTCTTGGCCCCCCCTATTTTGGCGCATAAGCCTTTACATTATATAGCCCTTCTCGGTTGATCCTGACCCTCCATCTGTTGATCGGGCAGGTACTTATTCGAGTACCTGTCCCATCAGCCGCCTCCCCCTACTTTCTGTTAGTCACAATAACCGAAACCACACTGTTCAGGAGTCTTTTCCCATCAATATGGCTAGGACGTTTGTGGGCACATTCAATGGGGAGGTGACGTCTTTTCCTTGAACCACTCCCACTCCGTACTCTCATGTGAGCCCCATTCTACTCGCCTTTTCTTCTGGGGGCGCTTTGGAGGCTGCCTTTGACTACATGTCGCTCTTCCCTTTGAAGTCTTGGGATGCCGAGGACAAGGTCATCCTCGGCTGCATCTCTAAACTATTTGGTATTTCACTACTTGTCCTCGACAACTACTCTTCTCGGCGCGGGCCCTGGGTCCTAATGGAAAGTGGGCCGGGTCATAAGTTCTCTGGCCCCACAGAAATCATGCTGGAAACCAACAGGTATATACAACCTAGGCAGACAATACGAGGATAACAACACAGCTAGATAATAAGCCACACTCGAGATACAATTCTAACAAGAACAGTCCAATACAAAGAGATTAATCATCCATATCTATCAAGGTGTATTTAATTTTATAATGGTTTCCCTTACTCTATAAGCCAGAGGTTACAAGAAATTCTCTTATATAGATAAAATTATGTTATTCATATCCTATTTGACATCTAATTTCAAACACACACAAAATTTATTTTTTTAAAAAATATTTGAGAACAAAAAACAAAAATCAACTTTGAGAACCATAAAAAAAATTGATAAATTGATGACTATGCTAATTAGAGAGAAATTAAATTTGAGAAGACAAATAAAGCCAAGCAATTTGATATAAAATTGTGCATACAATTTGACACTATCGGAATTATGTAACATTATGTTATAACCACCAAAATTACATTGAAAAAAAAGATGAAGATGATTTTCAAATCATAATTGTTCTCTATTCTCTTAGATAATTATATTAACACCCAAATATACATACATAATTAACCTACACTTTTATAATTTTATAAAAAATTTTACTCTTACAACGGATTTTGGTAAATTAACTAAGAAAAAGTTTAACAAATAATAAAATTTTCAATCCTTAAGTTTAAGTAATTTATGGTCAGGAAATAAAATCATTAATAAAATTGATCCTTTTTTTTTTTCTTTTTATCAAAATTAATTATAAAGAGAGAGGAGGAATCCCCCTCCCCCCCCCCCCAAAATTTCTAAGAATGTCACTTCTCCCTCTATTTAACATTAAAATTTTAAAATATTGAATAAATTTTAGGTGATGATCCCCTTTCATCTAAAATAAAAGTATAAATACTCTTTAACTTATTGTTGTTTCATTTATTTTCCTTTTAATATTGACTTTTTTGTAATATATAAGTCATTAATTTCAGGAGCATTTAAAGTATAAGTTAATAAAAAATATATAAGTAAATCTCTTTAGCAAAAGATTTTTGTTGTTTTTAAAAAATAAAACCATATGAACTTATATAGAGAACTAAAACTACTTGAATACAATGATACATTTAACTTGACCCTGCTTAAGAAAATTTTCGGGCTCCGTCACTGCTTACCCCCACCAACAATATTGCTAGTAAGCAGAGGAGTTGGCAATATTTTGGGCATTGCTAGTTAGTAGAGGATTTGGCAATATTTTGTGAGATCTTGAAGGTGCCCCCATCTAGTACAAGTACAGCTTTCCTTATTTACATTTGAGCAAGTGTAAGATCCACCATTTCTCTCTAAACAATACTTCACCTGCTTCCCTATAGTTCTTATTTATTGTTCTTCGCACTTTAAAGCTCAAGGACAAACTATGACTAGGCTAAGGGGGGTCATGTCCCCTGGAATTTAAAAATATTTAAAGAACATATACTAATTGATCATACTTAAAAGTTTTTGGACAAAATGAATATACCTGCTCCCCTCCAAAATTGAAAACCAGCCCCAAAACTTTCCTTAAGGTTCGCCCAAAATACTTAAAAATTAAAGTGTTCATTAGCTCATAATATCTATGGTCTATGGTCCCATTCCAAAACAAAACAAAAATCCATTATTACTAATAAAACAAAACCAAATCCCTAATGTCTTCTTTCTCAAAAAAAAAATCCCTAATGCCTTATAATAAATAAATAAAAATGCTAAAAAGAGGAAATGATTTTATGCCTCTTGAAAACGTGTAACACTTTGGTTGTTTGTTTTTTCAGGTCCAAAAAAAAAGAAAAAAAAAATCTAAGAATTTTGGATTTCAGTGCTATCGTGTTATCTACCTCCACTGAAAAGATTAAGGTGCATGTTCCTCCCTCCACCACCATTAGTAAGATGACTTTACAATTATAAGTAACACTATCGGGTTAAAGTTTTTTATTTTTCTTTTATGTTGCAATAAATTATCAATTATAATGATTGAATCAATTTTTATTTTTTTTAGAGAGTTTCAACCTATAACGTCCATTTCTGATAATAGCTCTTTATCATCAAATCAGGATACCAATCAGTTTTTGGTGTAGGAGGGAATTGACCTCAAATTTCTTATTCAACCATCAAAAACTTTACCAGTTGAACTAACTGGAACCCACATAATGATCGAATCATTGATTAAGTAACCATGTAGTAAAGTTGCTTATTGTTAAATCATTTTTGGATCCTCAAGAAGCATATGAATTTTTTCAGAATTGATGAAATTTGATTGTTACTAAACAAGTTTTATTGACAAAGACATCACAAATAAAAAAAAAAAAAACTGAAAAAAAAAATAGAAAATTCACCATTATGAGCATAAAGTAATTTGACATCTAGACTTCTTCTTCTCTTTTCTTCTTGTTTCTTTCTTTATTTATTTCTTTTTGGAAATGTGTCTATGACTAATAAGGACTAGAAAATCAATAGCCTAACCATTTGAAACTCCAAGCCATGTTAAGTCTTCCACACTTTCAATAAATCATAGTGAAACTCCAGGGGGGGAAACAAGAATTAGCTTTATTGAAATCATGCTGGAAAACAATACGGGGATAACAACACAGCTTGATAATAAGCCACACTCGAGATACAATTCTAACAAGAACAGTCCAGGTTATCAAAAAAAAACAAGAACAGTCCAATACAAAGAGATTAATCATCCATCTATCAAGTTGTATTAAATTTTATAGTGGTTTCCCTTACTCTATAAGCCAGAGGTAACAATAAATTCTCTTATACAGATAAAATTATGTTATTCATATCCTATTTGACATCTAATTTCAAACGCACACAAAATTTATTTTTAAAAAAATTTGAGAATGAAAAACAAAAATCAACTTTGAGAACCATAATTTTGTCCCAAAAAAAAAACTTTGAGAACCATAAAAAAAATTGATAAATTGATGAGTATGCTGATAAGAGAGAAATTAAATTTGAGAAGACAAATAAAACCAAGCAATTTGATATAAAATTCCGCATACAATTTGACACTATCGGAATTACGTAACATTATGATATACTCACCAAAATTACATTAAAAAAGAAGAAGATGAAGATGGTTTTTTTTTTTTTTTTTTTTTTTTTTTTCAAATCATAAATGTTCTCTATTCTCTTAGATAATTATATTAACACCTAAACATACATACATAGTTTTCTTCTTTTTTTTGATGAGCAACATACATACATAGTTAACATACACTTTTATAATTTTTTTTAAAAAATTATTCTTACAATGGAATTTAGTAATTTAACTAAGAGAAAATTAAACAAATAATATACTTCTTCAATTCTTAAGTTTAAGTAATTTATGGTCAAGAAAAAAAAATCATTAATAAAATTGATCCAATTTTTTTTTCTTTTTATTGAAATTAATTATATAAAGAGAGAGGAGGAGTGGGGTTAGACTAATTGGCAATATTTTGTGAGGTAATTAATGGCTTCGTCTCTGACTGCATCCCTTAGCTCTCCTTCAACTAAAGATCTTGAAGCTGTACGAGTAGAGTACAACTTTCCTTATTTACATTTGAGCTAAGTGTAAGTAAGATCCACCTTTCTCTATAGTCTATACAAGACTTCATGACCTGCTTCCCTATTTTATTTATTTATTGTTCTTTACACTTTATAG
The DNA here is from genome assembly GCF_001633185.2 of Quercus lobata. Taxonomy (NCBI): domain Eukaryota; kingdom Viridiplantae; phylum Streptophyta; class Magnoliopsida; order Fagales; family Fagaceae; genus Quercus; species Quercus lobata. Next base: position 52,474,642 of record NC_044912.1, on the reverse strand, counting down.
CTCAAGGACAAACTATGACTAGGCTCGTGCCCCCTGGAAATTTAAAAATATTTAGGGTGCGTTTGTTTTGGCTTCAAACCATTTCAGGAAATCATTTTACACCTCACTGTGTGTTTGATTGCACATGGAAAATAGAATTTTCTGGAAAAGCATTTCATTTGACCGTAAAATAAAGGCTTTGACCCAGAAATTATTTTACGTTTTTATTTTCACTTCAAACCATTTTTGGACTCAGACACGCAAAGAGAGAGAGAGTAGAGAGTCTTCGACTTCACGCAACCAAACACGCCTACGAGATCACGCCCCAAACCTAGACGCGCCGGCAAGATCGCGTTGCCGACTTCGCGCTGCCAAGATCGTCCTGCCGAAATCGCGCCACATGAAGCCTGCCGCCGCTTGACCGGTCTCGTCCTCCTCTAGGTCAGATCATCTCCTCCTCTAGGTCGATCTCGTCGTCCGCCACTCATCGATCTATTTCCTCCTCTAGGTCGATCTCATCACCGATTTGCTTTCTCTCTTTGATTTTTGATTCTTTTTTTTTTTTTCTTTTTTTTTTGTTGTTGTTGTTGTTGTGGTGGTGTGGGTGGTGGCATTTTGGTGGTTTTTGTGTTGTGTGGTGGTGGGTTTTGTGTGGATAGTGGTGCATTTTCTGTGGGTGGTGGTGGATTTTGTGATATAAAATTTGTTTGGAAGTTGAGAAAATGTGAAAAATTTGTAGGAAAATAACATTTTCAGAATGTTACCAAACACTGAAAATAGTTTTCTAATATAATTTTTAAAATACAACCAAACACTAGAAAATATTTTCCTTTCTCGAAAATATTTTCACTTGAAAATATTTTACACTCGGAAAATATTTTACACTGAAACAAATGCAGCCTTAAATGAGATATACTAATTGATCATACTTTTGGACGAAATATATATACCTGCTCCCTCCAAAATTGAAAACCAGCCCTAAAATTTTCTTAGATTACATTATTTTTGTATATTCTCTATAATCATGCTTGTAAAATTTTAAGATGATAAAAAATTAATATTTATATCATCAATCAATTATTTAAATTCAAGTTTTAGTAGTTTAAAATAATGCATATAAGTTGAGTTTATGGAATGAATACATCCAATTAACATCATTTGTTTAGGAACAACTTATCTAGTTTTTTGTTGAAAACTTTTTGCTAAAAGTGTGCTAAAGTATATTTGTACCTTGAAAAAAATTGAAAAAGAGAGAAAAGAGAGAAAAAAGTGGAGCTTTAAAAAACTGTATATAAAAGCTAAAAGCTGGTGTCAAACACATTCAAAAATTGGCATACTTATTAAGAACATATAGAACATGTAATCCAATGTGTGATTTTCAAAAATATGAAAACAAACGCAGCCTTAAATGAGATATACTAATTTATCATACTTATAAGGTTTTGGACGAAATATATATACCTGCTCCCTCCAAAATTGAAAACCAGCCCTAAAATTTTCTTAGATTACATTATTTTTGTATATTCTCTATAATCATGCTTGTAAAATTTTAAGATGATAAAAAATTAATATTTATATTATCAATCAATTGTTTAAATTCAAGTTTTAGTAGTTTAAAATAATGCATATAAGTTGAGTTTATGGAATGAATACATCCAATTAACATCATTTGTTTAGGAACAACTTATCTAGTTTTTTGCTGAAAACTTTTTGCTGAAAGTGTATTAAAGTATATTTGTACCTTAAAAAAATTGAAAAAGAGAGAAAAGACAGAAAAAAGTGGAGCTTTAAAAAACTGTATATAAAAGCTAAAAGCTGGTGTCAAACACATTCAAAAATTGGCATACTTGTTAAGAACATATAGAACATGTAATCCAATGTATGATTTTCAAAATATGAACTCAATAACAAGTTATTAGGTATGTGTAACTTGAACATAAGCAATGTCATATTACTCAATACTTTTCATAAAATGTGAACTTTGACAAATCTATTGTTGAATTATATTTTCTTCATATATTTTTTATGCTTAAAATTTTTCAAGACGATGAAAAAGTCAATAGATATGCCATTGATCAAATATTTAAATTTCAAAGTTCTTATAGTTTAAAATTATGTATAAAAAATGAGTTTATGAACCAAATACTAAATAATATCTTATTTTTTGACAAAATTTGACGTACATTTTATGAGTATATAAGGTTGTGTTCAAGTTACACCTGATGTAATTTAAAAAAAAATGTTACATTACTTAAAATTTTACTATTCGATTTAAAAGCTCATATTTTAAGAATAATTTTAAATACAAAAACTTGAAATTTAAAATTCGATCAATGACATAATTATTGATTTATAATCATCTTGAAATTTCACAAGCATGTAAAGTGTAATTAGAAAATCTAATCCAACGATAGATTTATTAAAATTCATGTCTAATCAAAATAAAATTAAGTTGTGTAACATCGATTTAGAGTTATATTATGTGTAACTTGAACTCAACTCAAATATATATATATATATATAATTTATGATATTTTATACGAAATATTTTATTTATTTATTTTTTGATGGGAAATATTTTATTTTATCGATCAAATGAAAACAGTTGTTGTAGGATATTGTTAGTTTGATTTATATAATTTATTAAAATTTTTTTTTTTCGCTAAAAGCCTTAAGTGGTGTTTGGTACATCCACTTAAACACACATTTTTAGTTTTTAAACAACATTACATGTATTTACATACACTTCATTACCCACACATATTTTCACACATATTTTTAAACAACAAAATACATGTTTTCAAACACATATACCAAACATCCCCATATATTTTCAAGATTCAACTTCAGCATATATGTCCATTGTAAATTTGTAATTAAGAAATTATAAATAAAATTTAAATAAAAATATGAAGTTCAGACACGCGAAATCACAATCCCAAAAAAAGCGCGAAGATTTGGCGGTCGTTTCGAAAACATTCAAAATTTTCACTGAAAACATTTCCAAACTTCTAACTTCTTCTTCTTCTAACAAAATTCAAAATCAAAATATTCACAACTTTAATTTACAACCTCTCTCTCTCTCTCTCTCTCTCTCTCTATCAGATCTGATTGTTTTGGAGCTAGTACTGAACACAGAGAGAAAAAGCTCCACAATTTTCCTTCGTATTCCTACTAATCTCAGGTACTTCTCAATTTCAAAACTCTTCTCTTTAATTTCTAGCAAATGCTTCTCTCTCTCTCTCTCTCTTTCGCTTTGTTTCTGAATCTTAATTAACAATTAGCACAGGTTTATTATACATTCATCAATAAATCGCTTAATTAGCTTATTCATCATGTTCAACGAATTGGGTTCTCAGTAAAAATGTCTTATTTTTCCATACACTTCTCTTTAATTTCTGGCAAATGCTTTTCTCTATCTCTCTGTTTCGCTTTGTTTCTGAATCTTAATTAACAATTAGCAGAGGTTTACTATACATTCATCAATAAATCGCTTAATTAGCTAATCCATCATGTTCAACGAATTGGGTTCTCAGTAAAAATTTCTTATTTTTCCTTAAAATCTTTGTTCTCACATAGCAATTCGTAGACCCAGTTGAGCATTTATGTGAAAAATAGCAGAAACAGCTTGTGGGTATTTTGTTCTGATTTTGGGTTTTTTTGCTTTGGTTTTGCTTGAAATTCATAGGTTGCAGGTGTTTCTTTATGAAAATCTACCATTTTCTCTGAAACTCGTGGACCCACTTGAGCAATTATGTGATTAAAGCCGAAAACAGCTTCAAATCTGTGTACCCAATTGAGTAATTTTGGGTTTTTGTTTCATTCAAAAAAGAAAATTGGGTACAGAAAGTGTTGGGTTTTGCTTCAAATCTGTATACCCAATTGAGTGATTATGGTGAGGGAGCAAAGGGTTGATTTGTTTTACTCAAAGCTTCGCGAATCGGTGACGGCTTCTTCATACTCTCCTTTGCTTATATTCCCATCAACCTCTGATGTGGACTCACTCTGTGCCCTCAAGATTGTTTTCCATGTCCTTGAATCTGATTCAATCCGGTATGCTTGTTACCCAGTCTCTTCGTTTCAGGAGATTCACAAGTATGCCGGGCCTAATCTGTGTTCTTCTGATGAGCCCATCTCTATACTTTTGATCAATTGGGGGTGCCATAGGGACTTAAGGAAGATCCTGAATTTAGGCCCCGTGGCGCGTGTTTTTGTGGTGGATAGTCATAGGCCGATTCACTTGCATAATTTGAGTGATCAGAATGATAGGGTGGTTGTGCTTTATACTCAGGATGATGAGCACCAGGCTGATTTGGCTTATGATTTTGATGTTTCGGCTTTGGCGAGTGCTAGTGATTTGAATAGTGATGATGAGGTTGATGAGTTGGATAGTGAAGATGAGAATGATAGTGACAGTGAGGAAGAGGAGGATGGGAGTGGATCGAGGAAGCGGAGGAAGGTTGCGGGAGAAAATGAGGAAGATCCAGTTCAGCTTTTTGGGAAGCTCAAGAAAGAGTATTATCATATGGGTACTTTTCATGGAAAGCCTTCTGGGTGTTTGATGTATGATTTGTCTCATTCTTTGAGGAAGAACACGAATGAGTTGCTTTGGTTGGCTTGTGTTTCATTGACGGATCAGTTTGTTCATGAAAGGTTAACTGATGAGAGGTACCAAGCTGGGGTTATGGAGCTCGAGCAGCATATCAACAGCTCGGGGAATTTGGAAGCAGTGAATTCGGTGACCCTCAAAGATGGGACAAAGATTCGAGCTCCTAATGCGTCTAGAATTGCATATGAAGATGAGCCAAGACTAATGTTGTTACAAGAGTGGACTTTATTTGATTCAATGTTGTGCTCTTCATACATTGCGACTAAGTTGAAAACATGGAGTGACAATGGAATGAAAAAGCTCAAGCTGCTTCTAGCCCGTATGGGATTTGCACTTGTGGATTGCCAACAGAAGTTTCAGTACATGAATCTTGAAGTGAAGCGGAAGATGAAAGATGAGTTTGAACGGTTTTTACCTGAGTATGGACTTACTGATTTCTACTACAGGAGTTTCTTGCGGTTACATGGTTATCGCTCAAGGGTGTCAGCAGCGGATGTAGTATATGGGGTTACTGCACTGCTTGAATCATTTGTCAAAACAGATGGCTCTTGTGCTTCAAAGCAGTTTGGTGTAGCTTATGATGCACTGTCCTTGGGTAACCTTGATAAGCTGAAGGCTGGAATGCAAAATGCAATCAAGATTCAGAGGGCAATTCTTAGGCAAGGAAGCACGGCAATAACTAAGACTGGTTGTATAAGAAGTGGAAGAAAATTCCGGTGGTTAAAGCTTGAAGATTCAGTGGATACAAAGCTGCTGGGTTACCCCCAGGCATTGACTAAATTTTGTTATTTTCTGATGGATGCCTTGCGAGAGAAGGGAGCTAGAATGAAGCCTTTGCTCTGTGCTTGCTTATCACAAGAGCCCAATAAGGTATTGGTTGTAGGAGTTTGTGGGAAGCCTCGACTTGGGGCTGTTCAAGGAAATGCATTTGGAATTGCATTTAGAAATGCAGCTGAGGAGATTGGATCGGAATTTTTCCATGAGTTATTTGATTCTTCATGGATATTCTTGGATGCAGCTGCAGTTAATTCATTTATGGTCAGGTTGACAGAAAAACTCTGATGTACAATTATAATGCATGTATGTCTAACACAACCCTTCAGCTTTGTTGAACATTTTTCTTTTTGTTTTATGTTATAGCATTTCAGATTATTTGTGTGACAAAGTTTACTTCTGTTTTTATCATGATTATTATTTAACTGTTGCCCAGCTGAGTTTTTCTGATATGTAATGTACTGCTTTCAGGCCCTTTTTGTGAATTTCTTCCATGTTGGCATATGATATCTTTCATTACACCTGGGTGCCCCAGTTTAGAAAAAAGTGGTCTTCTGGACAAACTTATTCCATTAATTTTCTAATTATTAACTCTTTTAAGTGCCATTGTGCAATGCTGAATGTTTCATTTTTGTATGTTTTCATGTCTTTCCTGATTGAATTCTATTGAAGTATTCTGCCCAAAAACTTGAATTGAAATCAGTAAAACATTTGCGCATCAGAAAGTGAATGAGATGTGCACTGAGTCTTGCTAATAGAAGGTAATGATTGAGGATATTTCTTGAAGCAGCACTTATGTTACACTACCATTTTCTTGGTGAAATTAATAGTGATCAATATGAATGTTCAAAGGGTAACAGTAATCCCTCCTCTCTCCCTCACACACGCGCATTTGTGTTGCTTTTGGTTACATGTTCAACAGTGTCAAAAGGGTAAGAATGGTAATTTCCTTGTTGCGTCTAGAAACACTTCGAATAGTGTAAGGGTCTGTATTTGTTCTTGTGGTGGCTGTAAGAAAAGGATACACCATTGAAAAGAAAGACAAACATACCAAAGAATAGGGAGCTGAACCAAGAGCATTAGTAGTAACTACCTCAGGAAGACCTATTTGCATCAGGAACCTGTTGTAATAGAAGCCCATTTGGCAAGAGAATCATCAACCGCTAAATTATAGTTTATGCTAACTCAGCAAAAAACAAAATGGTTAATTGGTTATCATTACTTGCAGAAGTGAACAGCACACGAATGTCTGCAATAAGCTGAGAATCTCCCACGCCACTTTACTTGTAAGATCTCTGGTTTTTAATGGCAACATAATCTTTTACTTTCCAATAGCTCTGGCAATTGCAATGGTTTTTGGTGTCAACATAGTCTATTACTTTCTTATTGCTTTGGCAATTGCAAGTAGAAACAATAGTTTTCTGGTAAGAGACTTTTTCTTCTTCTCTTTAAAGAATCAATATCATTACCCAAGTTTTAAAAATGCTGTGAAGATGCTTTTGCGTCGTCCAGAGAGAAACCTAATAGTGGTACTGTTATTGGACATGTTTTGAATCTAGTTAATTTTAATGTATAATAGCTTCATTCTAACTTTCAGAGAAAAAGAAGTTTTACTTGTTCATTTAATCATATATCTGTATAATTGTATTGTATGAAGCAATATAACCGTGGAAGTAATTGCAGGTGTAGGAGTAAAACATGCTTGGTGAACTGAGCATTTTCATTAACGAATTTTCAGGAAATATCCTTGCAACACTGTGTTTTGACCTTTATATTAAGCATTAAGAGTATGGACACTTAGTGTAGGTATTTTATTTATTTAGTCCATTAAGAAAAAGCAATACCTGATTTCATTGGAGTGAATATAATCCAGTTCTGCCACTTCATTCCTGGTGTCAATTTTCAGCGAAGTGGCTTATAGATTGTGGCAGAAAAGAAGATCAAGTTCCTGTCTCATATAGCAATAAATGGGGTGATTTAAGATGGATGGAAAAGGAGGGAAAATATAATAGGGGATTTTGCCATTTTGGGTGAGAGGGGTGTTTGATTAGAAAGGAAAATGGGGGATGAGATTTTGGTGGGAGCCAGTTGTTTTCTCTTCAAGCTTACCAAAATCTTTACCCTCTAAATTGGAGAGAAAATGGGGAGAGGAGAGGAGAGGGGTTTGATATGAAATTACCCATCTACCTCATTCGTCATTCCTTTTCTACTATGAGTGCGTTTTTCCTCTCTTAAATCAAACATTTGGTATTTTTTCTTACCCTAACAATACTTTTTTTTATACATATAAAATATTTTTATAAAAAAATTGTATGAAAGTAAATTTAAATAAATTGTATTTTCTATCATTTCATTTTCTTCTAAATCAAACAAAAATTGTTTTTCCTCTTTCCACTTTTCACATCAACCAAACATATATGAGGTTTTTTTTTTTTTTTTCAATAAAACAAAGCATTAGTTTCCCAAGTTCAAAGGTGAAAATCCATCTTGATGGGTTTCTAAGGCCAATTGATTATTCATTACTACAATTTTGAAAAAAAAATAAAGTTCTTTAGTACTACAACACACAAGTACATCAAAAGACTCTCATGCGTCTTTCAGGATAAAGAAGAATGGGTTTAGTTCTAAAATGCAAAAGAAAAAGGGGTCTTCAGCAAATAGGATGCCTTTGTTAGGGCACTTTTGCTTAGATTTGGATCTACCGTTCATGATGACCCTGTGGAATGCCTCACAAGGTTAAGATAGACTTCAAGTGTGGCTGCTAGTAAAGCTCAATTTGAGGTACTCTTTTTTCTTTTCTTTCATTTTTTTTTTTTTTTTTTTGGGAAGAGGTGTACTTTCAAATATGTTAGATTGTTTAGACCCTTGTTGATTGATTTTATTTTTACCTATTTAATACTAATCAATAATTAATCAATTTATGCTTTAGAGATTTAGATTAAATTAATCCTCGCACAGAACCAATATTGCAGTAATCAATAACAGAAATATAAATGTGACAACAATGTAGTTATGAAGGGAAACCTTTGATGAGAAAAATCATTCAGAGGTCTAACACTTACTCTCAATGGTAGAATCTACTAACGAAATTGAAGTTTACTATTACAGATAATATTTTAAATTATAAATAATGATTTAAGAAACCTATTTGAAATTCTTACCACACAGATTTAACTAAAAATAAAAAATAAAGGAATTCCATTATATAATATCCTTGATTATAAATAATAATTTAAGAGTTCTATTCAAAATTTTACTGAAATAGATTTAACAAAAATAAAAAAAAAAGAAAGAAATTTAATATCGAAACACATAAGAAATTACATTATTCAATTTAATTTTTCTACAATGACAATTTTTACGTCAACTTAAAAAAATAGTTGATTATGAGTATTGGATAATTACTTTTACTGTTCCACGTGAAGACTTCCAATTTTTTTAACCATATCAAAATTATGAACAAAAGTGATGACATAAAATTGTAATCCATGTCCTTAAAAATGTAAAAATTTCATTTTTCCCCTCCAAAATTCAGAAATGATTATTTATTTATTTATTTTTTCAAAATTACAGTAAGTAAACTTAACAGACGCCCACCACCACTGCAAGTGATAGAAAGAAAGAAAGAAAGAAAAACACGATTTGTGCGTATACTCTCACTGTACACACAACACGTGTCCAAGTTACAGATCTAGGGCCACGTGGTCACCCCTCAGCCCACACCGACCACCCTGGTTCGCACTTTAAAGTCACCCCCTCTCTTTCTCTCTCTCTCTCCCTATAAATGCCTCTCCCATTTCTCAGACACACATGACACACCTCTCTTTCTCTCACTAAAAAAAAAAAAAAATACAAATATTAAAAAAAAAATTATAAATAGAAAAAAAATTGTAAGTGTTTATTTTTAACATTTTTGTTTTTTGGTTCTCAAAAAGTCGCAGAGTAAAGGTACGGTTTCTTATTCCGATTCCAAATTCGAATCTCTATTTTTCGCTTTTTGCTTTGATTTTGAGTTTCAATTAATCGGCTAGGGTTTTTGATTCGATCGCATTGTGTTTAATTGATCAGGTTAGGGTTTTGTGTTTTGCGTTTTTTATTTTATTACTTTGGATGCTTTTGTTTCGATTTTTGATGTATCTGTGTTAGGGCTTTTCAATTTCGTGGTGAAATTTCGAATTTTTTTGTTTCTTGGATGATTGAATTTCAGTGCTCATCTGAGCTTTTTGTATCTGGAAAATGTAAGGAAAATTTTGAATTTTTTTAAAAGTGGAATCAAGAATTGGAAACTTCTACTGTTTGACTTTGATTTTTGCTTATTAAAAGAAAAAAAAGATTATATTTTGTCAAAAAAATATAATCTTTTTATACTTTAGTTTGATTTTGTTGACCTTCTTAGTGTTTTTTTTTGGGGAGATTGTGGAAGCAAGAAAGTTCTGGGAAAAAGCTCAGAGTTTGGGCTGTTTTGGAATTTTATTATTATTATTATTATTTTTTTGATGTGTGTATGTGAAATTGAATAAAGTTTGTGTTTTTAAAGTGTGTTGTTGGGTTATGGAGAAGTAGCAATGAGTTAGAAATGATGGTTGTGTGATGTAGGCATAAATGTACAGATTAGGTGTTTGGAACTTTAGAAATCGTGAAAGGACTACGTTTTATTTGGGTTTTATGGGATCAATCGTGCATATTCGTGAATGGGTTGATTTGGGATTTTGAAAAAGAAAAAGATTCGTTAATTATTTTATGGGGGGTGAATAGTAAGTATATCGTGATAGTATTGTTTGTCAAAGGAGTTAGGTTCATGTTACGCTTGTTGGATTAATAGTTTGAAAACCTCATCATTGGATTGTAAGTTCTATTTTGTTTGTAACATGTACATTGAATTTCATGTCAATCGAATATGGTCTTTCTAATCAATTCATAATCTAATGTTCTATGTATAACCGATGAAATAGTTATTGATCTTTGATCATCATCTTCAAACATTGAAGGTATATGGAGAATGTAATCAAATGACGGATTTGTCAAAAACCTTATTTAAAGCAAAGTTATTAAGTGGCTCAATAACAATTGGGGTGTAATTTGAACTCAACTCATGCCAAGTATTGGGTCAAAGCTCTAAACATAGATATAGGCATTCTGGGGACGTGGGTTTTATCTTCCAACGTTGACATAGGGTTTTCTGCTTGAAGAGATGCAAATTATAATTTGTAGCCTTGAGGGAATGGCTATACTGCTTTTATGAATTCATGATAACAAACAAGTTTCTAGTATGTACATTCCAGAAAAAGATGATATTTTTCTTCTGCTTTAGGTTTTCTGGGTTTTATCATGAGCACTCGGATGGCCAAGGGGACTCATGTAAGAGGGTATCGTCGGAGGAAGGCAGGACTGGATTTAGACCTCAACAGTGCACCACCTAGTGAGAATCGGGACCAGGAGGGGACTTCGACTCAAGTGGGGCATAATGAAACTCAAGCTGGTCAAGTGGGTCAGTCTGTACCACCTGCTACTATTGATGTGGAAGCCTTTGATGATGATGTTATTGAATCCTCCCCCACGGCTTTTGCTCAAGTATGCCTCTTTGGTTTTGTGTCATTTTGTTTTATTTTTTATTTTATTTTTTTAGTATTTGTGGTTCAATAGTTTTTCAACTAATCTTGCTAACTCTGTAATTTTTCTTGTTAGGCCAAAAACAATTCCAGAAGGAACCATTTGAGGACTGTTGTGGATGTAGAATTAGGTAACCTTAATTCTGTTATTTTTGCTCTTTCATAGTTGGAGGCTTATGGATATTCTGTTATTCTGTTGTGCTATACAGTACTTAGTGTTGTATATTTTTCCCCCCAATCAGTCGTCCCAAGTTTGAAACAAGGAAGAGGGTTGTGACACGTTGATGATCAATGTAAAATTTAGTCACTTTTTTATGAATCTTTCTGTTAGATAGAAGTTGGGGTGTCCCCTAGTGGCTAATCTCAATTGGTCTATTGATGATCTTGTCCATAGCTGATATCCTGAAGGTTTTGGCCTAAGATGTTATTGTTCTATTTTTCCCTTGAAAGTATGCTCTTTATATATATAATAATGCCTTTGCCATGACAGGATTGACTTTCTGTAGGACAAAAAGAAAACAGAATCTTTCTTTCTGTCTTGCCCTTTCCTTTATCATAGTTATAAAAGAAGAAAATAGCTAAAAGGGGAGCTGAATATACAAAGAGGGTATCAGTAGTTGGATTTAATGTACACTTTAGAGAGATGAGCCTTTTCATCACCATTCTTCTGTGTATATGCATTTTGTGTTTTTGTTTTGAGTCACTACTTTCTGTTGTACCATTGATGGAACTTACTTATTTCTAATTGAGCAACTTATGAGAAGTAAGGGTAGAATCCTGGGGTTTCCTTATTTCTTGTGTGCTTTTGGTGGGAGAGAAGCATTATGTTTTGAGTTACAGAAACGATCAATGTTATATTTGACTACCCTATATAATTTAAAAAACATGTTTGATTAATTCTTTATTTATATTTGAATGGCCTTGTTTTTCAGGATTCTATCTTTAAAGAGCCTTTGATACCAAATGAGCTGGACCTTCTATCAATTTATAGTTGCCCCATTCTGTCTCTATGTTTATTATGTTTTTGCTGCCAAATTGGCTATTGGTCATTTTGTTCTAAGCTGCATCCATATATTTATTTGGTATTTCAAGCGTTACTCACGTCTTTTTCTCTCTCTCTTGGATCACTACAGAAGAAAGGACTAGGGTTACCCAGAATAATCGCAAGCGTAGAAGAGCTCCACCGGACCCAGCAATTGTCAATAGTGATGATTTTATTAATTTGGAAAGCAGTGGCAGCTCTACGGTAATAGCAATCCTTCTTGTTATATGTTATATTATTTTATCATCATTTGATTAATTATTAATTTTATGTTTTTGGGTTGACCGTAATGGTTTATGTTTCCGTTTTTTTATCTCTGTTCCTGTATTTGCTGAAACTTTTATCCTCATCTCTGTAATGAAGACATATCTACATGTTCCCATTTTTTTTTTTGAAAAATAAAACTAATGGCTTAAGTAATATAACTGAAGTTGCCATTGCTGTAAAAATTCTTGAGTTAAAATACATGTAGTGTATGGCTTTCAGGTCCATTAAACTGGTAATAAATTGAAGGAGTAAAAAGTGGTTAGTATCGCAGAAATGGTTTTTGTTACAACGAAGTTGAATGCCTGTCTTTTACAAGAATGTGTTTGGTTAGTTGGGTCTGCATCTAAATATGCTTGATTTTGACCTGATCTAAGGTTTTGTTTCACGAGACATTGCAACTGTAAGGTACACGTCCTTTGCAACTTTGAAACTAATTTAATGCAGTGCATCTTGGTGTATGCTTCTTAACTTTCAAATAAGCCTATGAAAGTTGAATATGCATCTCTTTTTATCATACACATCTGGAATGTGTGCGGGCACCTATACCATCTAGCCACCATTTGATGCCATGTTTGACATGGTTGATGGCACAGATGCAGTAAGTGATCTCCACATTGTTAATAAAATTTCTGTTTTAAGTGATTTCAAAAGCCATTCCAGATTGAGTTCATGATGCATCCATTTTCTTCTTGGAATGTTAGACACTAGTTATGAGCCATTCAATATAATACTTATTGGACTTTCAAGTTATATTGTGGACAAGAAGTATCTAAACTTTGTTTAATTTAGAGCTTCTACTGTTTGATTTGTTTAGAGTTGCATTGCTAAATAGTTGTCACAGAATTGATGTGCTTTGGTCTGTCTGTTTGGGATTAAAGTTTGACTCTAATATTTTATTTGCAGAGAGAGAGTGTGCTAAAGCCACCTCCACCACCACCACCAAAGGAGCCTACTTTTAGCTGTCCAATTTGCATGGGCGCATTAGTTGAGGAAATGTCGACAAGGTGTGGTCACATATTCTGCAAGACATGTATTAAGACTGCAATAAGTGCGCAGAGTAAATGCCCCACCTGTAGGAAACATATCACTGTGAAAGAACTCATTAGAGTCTTTCTACCTTCAACCAGTTTGAGTTGAGGCTGAGGCTTTAGATTATGTAAGTTTTCTCAGGTGCAATCTCTTTGAATTTATAGTACTGCCAGATTAGGACATTGTGGGGAATGTGTATGTTTATGGCACCATTTGTATTGGTAGTACTGCCATGCACACTAGAAAGGAAATATAATATAGTGAACATCAAATTATGTTTAAAATCCATTCAGGAAAAGAAATGAAATCTTGTGAAAATCAAATTGCTTTAGGTGTGTTAGTGCACAATCAAATACCAACTTTTAAAGAAAGCAAGATAGTGTAAAATTTTATTTGAATTTTTTTAGGGTGTTAAATTAACTTTGCAATTGTATGATTTACCACAAGAATTGATGATTCAGCATAGTTACATTATTTCAAAAGATGGTTTTAATAGGTGATGAATAAGCTATGAGGATGATAATCTCAAAAACTACTAGAACAATGGCCAGGCCTTAATTTCAAAATTTTGGTGTCAGCTATGGATTCTCAATAGACTAGTTAGGGTTCAAGTCACATTTATCCGAAATCATATTATTTGTGACTTCCCTAATTAACATGTCATTTATCACTAATATTATTTAGGTCTTTCTTTACATTTTCCCGTTCTTTGGCTTGGATCAATTCACTTTTCATTGGCGCGTGAATCCCATTCCCCAGCACGTGACCAAACTATCTCTAGTAAATTTTCCTCATTTTTTCATCAATAGGGGTCACCCCTATCTATAAGCGAACTTCCTCTTTACCTGTATTTCCACTTATTCACCACTTTTCATTTCAGTTATAACTACACTCTTTTTGTGAACATGTTATGGCCAGATTGGAAATATAATGCATGTATTTAGCACATGTATGGTGTGGTTTTTGTGCTCAGCCAAATATTGGTTTTTAAACAAAGGGGGGAATGATTTAAATTTATTTGAAATTTTTTTTAGGATGCTAAATCACTTCCAAATATAATTACTAAGTGTATGATTTACCCCAAGAACTGATGCCTTAGTGTAGTAGTGCCATTGTGCCAAAAGGTTATTTCAGTATGTAGGTGATAGCCTGATAGGTGATGAAAATGGAAACTTTTAAAAGGTTTTTATTTATTTATTTGTTTTTTTTCCTTATTGAATGAGCAGATTTCAAAAAAGATTATGGTCTGGAGAAATATGCATGTATGTGCTCTGAAACAAAGTTTCACTTGAAAACAGAAAGTAAATGATATTTCAGCACACATATAACCTATTTCTCCGTATTTTTCCCCCGGTTTAGGGGCTTAAGATGACATATAGTGCATTCTCAATCTCATTGATTAAGATTGGGAATTATACGCATGTTCGTCCAAAATTGCTGACATACAGTGTTTCTCCTTTGCCTTCAACAGGGTTTATACAAAATGCTTGGAGGGAAAGGGAAATGCAACAATTGTTTTGGCATGTTAGTAGACAATCTTTCATACTTCTGGAATTGTCTAAAAATATTGTGTAGTTCAAGCTAATTTTACTAATGACAATGGTGGGGTTCGGTCAAGAACAGTGTGGGTACTCTTGTTGGATAAACCCCTTAATGTATGCTTATATATCTTTATTGATGTCGTTAGATGTTTAAAATCTGGTACTGTATAAGCCGTCTTGTTTAGGTATTAATTGGAATTAGTGTTTGGAATGTCAGAGCGTCGTAGAGTTATATATATTAAGTTATATTTATATTTCTTCAAGTCTAGAGGAAACTAAATTGCCTTTGTTGATTTAGTTGTCAGTCTCAAAACAGTTCATATCCTACAATGAAGCAATACTGTGTATTATACCGTTCCCTTCCTTACCTCTTTCTTGGCCTTACTTTATTTGTACTAGTTCCAAGAGCTATCTCCCATTTAATGCAAGTTAAGAATTTTTATCTTCTAGTCTAGGGTGAGCAATGTGTTTGGGGTACCGGAAAAAGTTGTTGCCAGACTCCATTTGATTAACTGGTCTCTTTGGATTGTTGATTAGATTTGTTTGAGAGAAGGGTAGTGTGAGGAAGATCGCATCTCTTTGGATCGTTGATTAGACTTGGTAGGTGTAATGTGTTGAAAAAGAGAAGGTAGCAAGTGTTGCATCCTCCCATGGTTGGATCTTCATGTCCGTAGACAAACTTTGGCATCCCATATTCTACTTTGCAATGGCCGGTGGGATCGAGGTGGCTTGGGTTGGGTGTCACTTATCTTTATGCAGCCCTATTGAAGTTAGTATATTAGTAAGGAGTTAAGGAATACTAACATTTATGCATAATTGGTTGTTTGGTATTAGAAAGTTACTGCTACCAAGCCGAGATTGGAGAAAGTAAGACTTAGTGGGTGTTTGGATAAAAATGAAAAATTAAAATTATTTCACTGTTTAGTTTATTTTTGCTATTATTTATGAGTTTTACTGTACTTTTTAGTATTATTTATAAATTTTACTTTACTATTTCAATTAACTTTTACTTTTATATACAGTACTTTTAGTAATAATTTTTCAGTTTCAGCAAAATAAATAGTATTCAAACATACCTTTATAATTCAAATGAGAAGAGCATAAGTGTTATAAGAAAAACTTTCATGCATATGGAAACTTTTCCAACCCTTTCTCTTCTAGATGCAGTAGTGAGTTTTTCATTTTCATTTTCAAAAATGGATTTTAAAATTCCAGATTTGAATTCTCATCACATGGGGTTATGGCTTAATGGTAGAAGTCTTTGTCTCAATACTCAAAGAAGAGTGGTTCAGGTGATAGTTATAGTAAGGTTTAAATGGAAACTATTTTTTGTAATGGTCGTGGGATTGATAAGTTTACACCAAATACCTCTTTTTTATTTATTTATTTTATTTTTATTATTATTTTTATTATCAAAGAAAAAAGAAAAGAAGAATGGTGATTCTCTCTCCCGAATCCCAACAAAATCAACTGGTTGGAATCATCTAATCTAACTGTATTGATAGTAGTATTTAAAAAAACATGCATAATCTAATTGGAATAAATTTTTTTATTAAAAAATCTCAAGAAAATTTACAAGGAACAAGGGAAAGAAAAGTTTGCTATTTGATGCGAAAGGGGGCATGGGTCAATATAGGCGGCTGAGGACCTCCTGAATATAGTATAGAAGACTGGAGTTTGGAGTGCGTGTCCGGATACAATGAACAAGGGGGTGTAGGCTTATCACAAAAAGTTGACCTTGACTAATCTCTTTGGTTCGAAAAAAAAAGAAGCCTGTAGAACTGAAAACAACTAACGAGTTGGTCATTTGTATGGCAAAGTTGGTGAGGGCTAGAGTTGATAAACTGGATTTCGGTGAATTAAGATGATTAAGCTTACAAATAATCAAAGAATGAGAGTTGAAAAATTGTATGACCTGTTCTAGAGATTGGAATTTATTATTAATTTTTTTTTGGGGCAAAAATTCAAATTACATTTTATAAATTTGGTGAATTATTGTTTTTATCTCCTAAGTTTCATTCTTGATAATTTAGTCCCTAATCCCTCAAGTTATGGTAGTTGCCAATTTAATGTTTTTGCCAGTTTTTGATAAAAAGTTATTGTTAAACTTAAACCCACTTTTGACTTTATTCTAAATTTTTATATTAAAATATTTATTAAAGAACTTGTAGTTTTAAAAATTGACAATTTTAGGTGGGTTGGATTAATCGAGTTTCTAGATTCACGCCATTTGTCTTGAGATCATTTGGTTACATGGATGAGAGACTTGTCGTTGACTAACTATTTACACTTGAATTGAGTGGTAGTCAACTTGGGTACGTTTGAGTTGGGTGGACTCTTAGGTTTGGGTGTGCATTGGACAACCTTGATTTGGACTCGGGCAACAAGTTGCATATCGACAATTTTCTTCCATGTATATTTAACATGGGCTTAGGTAATTTATCACCCATGTCATCCGGAAAGACAAGGGTGCAAGACTTCCATGCTAAACATGATAATAATCAACATTTTTTTTTTCCTATTGTAGTTCTGTTAACTTCCTTCTATAGAGATCACCCTAGACTATATTCGAATTTTGAAGCAATATAGAACATGCTAAATGTGATGATTAAAACTTATAAGAAATTCAACCATCATTGATATGAGAGAATCCAAACAATTTGCAGCTAAATGCGCAAAAAAACTTTTGCTTTGATTGTTGAGACAAAACACCTAGATCAATATAGAAGGCTATCTAGGGCATTTTGTAGTGGTACTTTGGATTAAGTAATGTGTTTGAGTTTAGTGAGAAAGTGTAATTAAGTGTGTATATTTAGCAGTTAGTTTATTTCTCAATATATATATATATATATATATATATATAGAAGGCTAGCTGAAGGTCAAATTCTTGATCATAATTAACTCAACTAATTAGAGAGTTTGAAGCAAAGAGTTCAAAGGAGATGGAATATCCATGCTTCTAAAAATTTAAGGGCCACAACCTGTGGATATAATCTTGGTGGGATTTTTTATTTTTATTTTTAAAATTACTTTTTTTTCCTGCTACCAATAGAAGAAACATTTGACACCATTTAACACAGGCGTTAGCCCAAAATAAGGTCGTCTAATAACAGACAATATAGTTCAAAGTCACTAAATTAACTATAGATGCGGTGTCCTTGTTACATGAAACTGGCCAAAACTAGACTATAGAGGAGTTTAGCCAATGGAATTATACGGATCCTTGATGTGGTCGATGACTTAGTGTAAAAACCAATCATGGAAGCACATAATTTTTCTGGAGTCATTCATTGTCTAAAGTATCACAACTTTCTGTCATGTCTTATTATAAGCTTATTTCTACCAACTATTTTTACAAAAAATTCCGTTTGGATAATTTATCATAAAAATTGGTCCCATGTCTTGATTGAGTGTTCAGAGCCTACTTATTTCTTTATGAGATTTATTTATTTATTTATTTTTTTCTGGATATGATAAAACTTAAATCCATAATGCAAAAAATGTCTTCATTAATGGGTCTCAACTTAGTTTGAGAGAGAGAAAGATAGAGAGAGTTTTAAAAATATATTAAAAGATTCAAAATCACTTTCATTACCATGCCATTACATGGCAGAAAACACAAAGATAACACATTCCCACAACAGCTGAACCGTATGTAAGTGTCCTTATTTTATATAAAGGATATATGGATATGTATATTGGTTTTGATTTTATTATCTTACATAAAGACATGTATCAGATAGGACGAGGATATTATTTTAGTTATGGAGATTTGCCATTTGTCCCATCATTGGCTTTAGGAATGATGCTTTGCACCTTTGTGTTTTGACCCACTGGGGTTTGAGATACCTCAAGGACCAAAACCATATGGTCCATTAGGATTTGGTTTGCTAGGGTTTGGGGTTCCTCCAGAACTAGGATTGTCTCCTCTAGGACCAAAACCATTAGATCCCCTAGGATTAGGCCTTCTAGGATTAGGCCTACTAGGGCTTGGGATTCCTCCAAAACCAGGAATACCTCCTCCAGGGCCAAAGCCATATGACTTACCAAGACTAGGTCCTCCAAGATTAGGCCCACTAGGATTGGGATCACCAGGATTTTGGGATTCCTTTAGAACCAGAAATGCCTCCTCTAGGACCAAAGACATATGATCCACCAGGACTAGGTCCACTAGGACTAGGTCCACCAGGATTGGGTTCTCCAGGATTAGGCCCACCAGGGTTGGGTCCACCAGGGTTTGGGATTCCTCTAGAACCAGGAATGCCTCCTCCAGGACCAAAGCCATACGATCTGCCAGGATTAGGCCTGCTAGGACTAGATCCGCTAGGATTAGGCCCCCCAGGATTGGGTCCTTCAAGATTAGGCCCACCAAGGGTTGGGATTCCTCCAGAACCAGGATTACCTCCTTTAGGACCAAAGCCATACGATCTACTAGGATTAGGCCTGCCAGGATTGGGTCCTCCAAGACTAGGATTGCCTCCTCCAAGACCAAAGCCAAATGATCCACCAAGATATGATCCGCCAGGATTAGGTTCGCTAGGATTAGGGCCATTAGGATTAGGTCCTCCAGGATTAGGACCACCAGGATTAGGTCCACTAAGATTAGGCCCAATAGGAATGAAAATACAACATGTGAATCCAAACCTCGGCGCATAGGAAGGGCATCCAACAAAAGGCCCACCCAAGAAATGCTAAGTTTGGTAGTTCTCATTTTTCAATGGCACTTCATTTCTTCCTTTAGTTCTTACAAGAAATGCCACGAGGAAGAAAATGAGAATAAACGATACTTTAGTGGTACTACTGCTCTCCATAGTAAGCTCTATTTTAGTCTCTGTGTTTTCAATGGAAGAGAATGTTGGATTACACGTGTGAGTGAAGTTCCACATTGAATAAATATGAGAAGAATGAGTGGTTAATACAACATAATTGAGCACATACCCATTGGGTTTAGGCCTTTTGGGTTAAAGTGTCTCTATATGTTATATTAATTACTGAAGGAACCTCTCCAAAGTGTTTATTCCCTCGACAAGTGGTATCAGAGCCCATGGTGGTGTGTGGCGAAGGTAGTGAGGTGTTCATGATCCCTACCCAGCGGGGACAGAGAAAGCCTAAATGGCCCACACATAAAGATCCTGGAGAAGAAAAAAGAAAAAAAGCCCAACAAAGGAATATTGCTAATGGTGTTAAATAATGGTGTGGTGCGAGGTTCCTATGGACATGGACGTACGGGGTTTCCATGGATGTGCGTGCGGGGTTGACATATGGTTCCCATAGATGGCGTATGAGAGACCCATGGATGACGCGTTGATGAAGTGAAAAAGTCATTAGGCAAGGGGGAGTGAGTAGGACTTATTCATGGCCCATAAAGAGGTCTTGAAACCCATAAAGAGGCAGACTCACACGTGAGGGGGAGATTTGTTAGATTACACATGTGAGTGAAGTCCCACATTGAATAAATATGAGAAGAATGAGTGGTTAATATAACATAATTGAGCACATACCCATTGGGCTTAGGCCTTTTGGGTTAAATTGTGTCTCTATATGTTGTATTAATTGGGGCAACTTTTGAGACATGGTAAGGCAACGCAATTAAATGGTGTATGAATGAGGCCGCTTGGATTGTTGTTGATACAATTAGGTGGCCGGTGAAACATGGCGTTAATTTTGCATGGCCCATTATTTACTTAATTCGTTTTGATATTAGGTTATTCTGATGGCCACAAATGGTAATACTTGGTAACTTATTCGGCCTTATGACCCCATGTATTAAATGGCTCAACCTGTGAATTTTTTTTAAGCATTTCGTTTTAAGTGGGAATTCTGTGAAGGATCGGACTCTTTAAAAGTTTAGGGGATCAGTAGGTGGAGACAGAAGGTTAGCCATGGCCTCACAGCAGATTATTAAGCCATGGTTTCGTCTGTGCAGAACTTCTGAACTCTGGAACATATTGGTTTCCTTGTTTTGCCAATAATTAATTGAAGGATGCGTGTGGGATATGTGAACTTGTGAAGCAAGCTGGCTTCGTTGTTGTTCAAACTCAATCTTATTCTAACTTTATCCGCCCTCATGAATGCTTTTTGATACATGCATGTACACCCAAAACATTCTCTAGAAATGAAGAAATAGAAACTAAAAAAAATAAAGAAAAAACAAACTACAATATAGTGTTATGGTAGACAGTCACAGATTAACTTCATCAGATTATCACAAGCTGATGATATTTAGAGGTCTATTATGCAAATCTCATCTTTTCTTAATCTTATTCAATCATAAGGCTAAACTTAGATGTCCATTATCTCATTTAGCACTTTTTGTTTTAGATAGCATCTGTAACTGATTGTAGAAATCATCAGATTTGTAATCTCTATACACGTACAGATATATATGGAAGGAGACGGGTCGGTAAATTTTCGCGACTTCCTCAATTTTAATCTTTTGCTTGGTGAAAGTGAAGAATTAAGAATAGAGCAAATATTAATTAGAGGTTGTGGATGAGCTCAGGACTAGTGGCAAGCAGCAGCTACAACACTTCTGATCATTTCGATATTAAATTTTTGGAAATTTTTATTTTTTATGAGCAATATTTTAGAGATTAACACTTCTGATCATTTCGATATTAAATTTTTGGAAATTTTTATTTTTTATGAGCAATATTTTAGAGATTTGTTAAAGGTAAAAAGTTATTTTTTGTTTTTACTTTTTAGTTCTGGGAGGGTCATAGTTATTAGCCAAAATAAACCATTTTACTTTTTGGTTTCTTAGAACCAACTTCCAAATCTTGGGAGTGATTAAATATAATTATGTATATATCAATGGCTCAGACTAAAGTAGTTCTTGCCTTTGCTACTCTTGATTGATAAATAATCTATTTTTTTAAAGGAATTGATTGAGTATTAAGCTACAAATAATTCGATTGAAAATAGAAAAAAAGAAAATGAAAAGAAGTTGATTGTATTATTTATTAATTCTTTAAGCGTTGATTATTACACACACTATGTACATAATGTGTATACCACTTCAGCTGAAATTGTGTTCTAAACATAATTTCATTTAACTTGTGAAATCATGTGTTCAAGATACAATCTATGATTTCAAAATTATAACTAAAATCAAGTTTTGAACACCTAATTTCTAAAATTATGTGTACAAATGTGTGCAACAAGCTGTGTGCAAATTAACATTAACCTAATCCTTTTATATTCCCACATAAGTGCATGTTTTATAAATAATCTTCTCACATAATTGTACAAGAAGTCCAGTCTGCATACTGGTCCAAGTGGGAGCGAATTTCTCCATTGATTTTGATGATATAAAAGCATAAATTAGGATATTTTAGAGTTATCGGGATAACTTTACTCTAAAATTTATAAATTTCTGATTATTTATTTTAAAATGAATATATTAAATTTTGTCACGCTACTAATAATTTGTATAGATACTATGTAAATGGGAGATAGTCAATGTTTTAGAACTCCATTATGGATGTAATAGTAAGAAATATAGCCGATCCTAATTCCAAATATCGATAGTTGGCTATGCTTTGAGCTACATTATGACATAAATGGTCCATTGCGTTATTGTGTATGGAAGAGTTAACAAAAGCTAAGCACATTTATTTCTGGTTTTGGATAAGTAAAGCAGATTTATTTCAGTACATATGTATCATTACATATCAGTACTAGCCACATGTATAGACTGAGATGACTGAACAAACACAAAGGTTCATTCTTTATTAATTCACTATTATAAACACACCCTTATGACCGAGATGACTGACCAAACACACAGGTTCATTCTTTATTTACTACTACAAACACACCCCTATGACATGCTTGCTCCATTTGGTCGATCAATTAAGGAGATATGCCATGGCCTCCATTACTAATAACTGGACCAACGCCAGGACCAGGACCAAAAAGAGGAAAGCCTCCAAGGGGAAAGCCTCCATAACCAGGGAAATTGAACACAGATCTCGAGAAAGGAGCATAGCCAAATGGCCAACCAAAGCCTAAATGGTTCCAGATAGTCTGAGACTGCTGGTAGACCTGATCATATGTCTTTGGCATGCACATCTCTTCCTCCTTCAGCACCAATGACAATTGCCATAACAAATAAACTGAAAACCAGCAATGCCTTAGTAGTTTTCTCCATTATATCTTTATCTTTTTGTCTTTGTGTTTAATGTGGAGAGAATTGCTTCATGGCCACCCGAATTTATAGTGCAAGTCGTGACAACGAGACAATGAGAGTTCCTTAAGTTACTTGCATATATGGTTTGTGAATGAAAATGGCTTATGCATGGGAGGCTTGGTTGTTCTAGGAAAAAAATAATGGGCGGCCCATCGTAATATTTAATTGATAAATTAAATTTGAATGGGCTATAATTTCTTTAATCGTTTTGGTCGCAGGTTCTGAATTTCGATAGTGAAGTGGACTAAATGTTCACTACCTTTAGAGTATAGCCACCTGATTAATACTCTTCTCTTAATTACTTGAATGATGGATCTCACCGTCACCAATTAAATTTATATTAGAATTTACAATTTATGTGAGTTGAAAAAGAATCATGTCACTGCACTTTGGAAGAATTGAATAATTTTCTCCAAAAATAGTTATAATTAGTGTCTTTATTAATCACATCATGACCCCATGATTAATGCATCAGGCTGCGAATTCATTTTGAAGCATAAATTACATTTAAGTGGAATAATTTGATGGATTAGAGTATAAGTAAAGGGGTTAATTAGGTGTAGGAAACATGATCTCTGAATTTCAAGTGAAATGAGAATATTCAATTCACTGTTAAGATTTTAGCTCTTAGGTTTATTTATTTTTAGAAACTAGTTCTTGGGTTTGATTTACAAATTTTACATCACATTCAATACCTTTAAATTTATAAAATTTAATATGAATTATAAATCAATCAATTTTAAATAGAGAATATTCTAATATAAAAAAAACAGTCATACAAGCATATGTAGGAATACACGTTATAAATATGAGAGTTAGAGTGATATAGGCAAAATGACCTATTTAACCAAGTTTTTACGGTAAGATCGAAATCGGATTACAAATAAAATTTGTATCAGAAATCATAATTTCAAGGTCAATAAAAGCAAAATTTTTACATAATTAATTACAGAAAAGCAAGAAGCTATATTGGATGGTTGATTTAATATTTCTTTGGGGTTATATAGAGCCTAGTTTGTATTTGATTCAGATTATGATTTGACCACATAAGATATAGAAGTGTTATAGTTTTTAGTCCATTGTGGATCCACTATATATGTGGGATATAAATACTGTTGCTTCAAATTAGGGTTGGTCATTTTGTTTTAGAGAGAAAAAAAATGTATTACTGCATCGATCTTATATATTTTCCCTAAAAGTAGTGAAATCATTGCAACTTTGTAGATGTAGACAAGTTTCCGAATGTAATTAATTTCTTGTTTTGTGTGATTGCCTTTACGTGTGTTGTTATTTTTCTTTATGTTTTCTGCCTCTTTCAAATCTAGGAATTTATGTAAATCCCTAAAATTTTCATCTTTTAAAAAAGGAAAGAAAAATGCAGCATTATTCTTTTGCTTTCATGTTTTGTTCATCTTCAAGTTCATGGTGATAATTTAGACCAATCTTGAGTTACGTCGCAGACCAATTAAGCCTTTTCTCATCATTATTATTATTATATAAAGAAAAACTAAGCAGTATTTAATTATATATGTAACCTAACAACTTGAATATGATGGTCCAATGAGAATTATGGTGTTTGAATCTTGCATGGGCCATGATTACTTCTATTGTTTTTTGTGATAGGTTGCACGTCTGATGAAAGTAGATGATTTAGTAAAATTATCCGTGGCTTCATGACTCAAAAGTTTCCAAGGATTTAACCATGGGTCCACATGACATTAATTTGCTCTTAGAATGGGATGTTCTTTTTCCTCAAAAAAAGAAAAAAAAAGAAAGAATGGGATGTTCTTATTTATTTTATTAGAATGGGATGTTCTGATTGTTTTTACGTGAAAAAATAAAAATTTTGAAAATTCTGGGAAGAAATTAATGCACCAAAATATATGCATGTATATTTTGGTAGAGTACGTATCTCAAAGCAGAGGTGCATTAAAAACACATGTTTGTTAGATCCGGTGTTAATGTTTTAGAAGTCATTTGTATGGTTTATAGCAAGAAATCCAAAATTAAAGTCTCCTTTAGCCTTAGGGTTGTAATTTTTAAAACTTGTGGAGTACACTTTAAACATAATTAGTAATAAATGTTGTTGAAATTTTCCATGAAACAATCCTTGGGTATGAACCCCGTTCAATCAGAAGGGACCCCGAGTATTTGAGGGTTATGTGAGCATATATACCAATGGACGTGTTATAAAACATAAAACCTCATGGTTTATTAGTTTAGAGATTTTAAATGAGAGATAATGGTTCATAGTGTTCTTACAATCTTACTAAAATATAAGAAGAAGATATTAAAAAGAAATTAAATTAATTGGGAGAGAAAGAAAATAAATTATTAATGTGATTCATTTTGACACTTTAGTACTTTACAGTTATAAGATAAAATCTTATACATTTTCGCAGTAAAGAAGCCATGATTTTAATTTTGGGGGCACTATTAAAAGACAAACATAAAAGCAAAGTTAATACCAAATAAAACTAATTGACATTAACAAAAAAAATGACAATTATATAATAATGTATATGTCAATGAACAATTTATTTTTCATATGGCTAATAAGAATAAATTTATAAGATTAATGTACGTAAATTCAAGTATGTAGTTTAATTACTCAATATAAATTGAAAAAAAAGAAAGTAAAAAGGATAAAAAGTACAGCAATATTCCTCGAAAATTGTATATCACCTCATTTCCTTATTTACTTTAATTAAATAAAATGTAAACTTCAACTTTCTTTCACTATTCTTCTTAATATTTAAATTTTGAGTTTTCAACAAAAACCTAGAGTTCATTAAGTAAAAGTCCAAAGAATGTGAAAAAAAATCAGTGGAGGGATAGAGGCAATAGGAGACAGTGTCGTGTGTGAGTGTTTTTTAAAAAGTTATTTTAAGTTTAAAATATTGGTCCACTACTTTGAGTCTTTGTGTTAACTGAGAAAGATAATTTTTATATTTGAGAAAGATGAATTTAGATTTAGATTTAAAAATTGTCACGGTATAAGAAAGTTGAATTTCAATTTCAATTTTCATTAAAGAGGTGAGTCTTCTAATCCTTTATCCAAACATAATGCCATGATTCTCCCATTATATTTGTTTGTTTATTTGGTTTTTTTTTTAAAATTTTTTTATTTTTAAAATTTAAATAATATATCTTGTTCTCCCTACTTAAAATATGACCGGTGAAATTCGTGATAAAGCTTGGTGTTGGAAAGCTGCAAGATCTAAAGACCTTATTACCATCCAAAGTAAGCTGCTATTGATAAAGATTGGTGAAATGGATAAATCTTCTAGGACCTTATTTGCATCAAGTTCCTTTTCATGTTCTTGCTTGGGACAAGCCTAGATTTAGAACCGCCTAGTAGTTTGATGATGGAAGATTATTTTGTTTCTTAGAGCTGTACCAAGGTATACTTCTATAAGTTGGATGGCAATGGAGAATAGATTATCTACTAAAGAGAGATTGGCTAAATGAGGAATTGGGCGCAGGACTTGTTATGTGTGCTTTGTATCTCCTGTTCTGAGAGATCACCTATTCTTCAAGTGCTCTTTTACTCAAAGAATTTGGAAGAGAAATTAGTGATCCCTTATTATTAGTTTGTTCCTATCATTAGTTCTGAGCTCGGTTGAATTAGAATTGTGTTTGGAGTTAGTTTGTTTAACTGTCTTGCTATCCTGGTATAGTCTAGGTTTTGCCCTTGACTATATGTCAAGAGTAGTGTTTATTACACACAAACTATTACACACTTATTTTTTTGGATTGAAATTGTGAGTTGAAGACATAATTTTAGTTTTTAAAATTGTGTTTTCAACTCACGATTTTAGTTCAAAAAATGTGTGTAATAGTATATATAGAGCTGCATTGTGACTGGAATGACCCCTTGCATCAGGGTCCTAATTAATTGTGTGTCTGTGTGGAAGAGGTAGCATATAGCTAAGAAACATTTATTTCAGTAAGTATGTCTCATTACATATCAGTAGACGGAGATGCCTGAACAACTACAAATGGGGCACTGCCTATTCAAGACTCATTTATTATTTAGTATTATATAACCACACCCTTATTCTGTTAGGCACCTTAGAAACATGCTAGCTCCATTTGGTCATGGAGATATGCGGCCAGCTCCAATATGAGCAGCATTAGGAATGTCCCCATACACGTCTTTGCCTTCTGCCATTTCTTTGAAATCGGTATGAGCTTGAGGGGGTCTCCAATACCACCACCAACATGACCATCACCAGGACCAGAACCAGAACCAGAACCTGCAGAACCAGAACCAAAACCAAAACCAGGAAAGCCTTTAAAACCAGGACATAAGCAAAATGGCCAGAGAGTCTGGGGCTCATAGACCTGATCATCTTTCTTTGGCACATCTCTTCCTCCTTCAGCACCAATGAGAAATGCCATAAGAAATAGAGTGAAAACGAGCACTGCCTTAGTAGTTTTCTCCATTATATTTTTATCTTTTGTATTTGCTTTTAGTATGGAAAGAATTGCTTCACGGTCACCCAAATTTATAGTGCAACTTGTGAAAATGTAAGGTACTTACGTAACTTTTTTTGGGAATGAATAATCAATAAGATGGCCCATGGTAATATAGGTGATAAATCAATTTTGCATGGACCATAATTTCTTTAATATTTCGGGTATTTGCTCTGAATCTTCTGATTGTCACAAATGAGAATAATTAGTGTATTTATTTATGGCATCAGGCCCCCATGAAGTTAATGACTCGGGTTGAGAATTCATTTTAAAGAACAATCTGATGCATCAGAGCATAAGTAGAGAGGTTGAGTAGGTGGAGCTGTAAAAGTTTAGCTGCTGTGTCATGCATAAAGATACTATATATGCGTACTACCCATATAATATATAGTATTTAGAAAATATAAAATAAAAAGTAATGAAAATTACATTTTGGTCCTGTAAGATTTATTTTTGTTATTTTGGTATTGTAAGATCACATATGATGTCACAATTAGCCTTTCCTTCAATTGCGTTAAAAAAATTACCGTGGGCGAAATGTAAAATTCCATGATTAAAATGACAAACAACAAATTAAAATTTATAAGATGAAAATGACAATGGGCCAAATTTAAGAGGTGTAAATTTTAATTTTGTTTTTTTAGAAGAAATTTAAACAGCTTTTTACTATTAATTTTTTTTTTAATAGTTAGTTATGAACAAAAGGATTAATATTACAAATGAAATTTTAATACCGGACTAAAATTACAAAATGAAATTTTCAATACCAAAATGACAATTGACTAAACTTGAAAGGTATAATTTGAATTTTTGCCAAAGAAAGAGAGAAAAAGAAATTGTATATATATATACACAGTTACACACACTTTTCATAAATAGAATAGAAAAGAAAATTATAGCAATATCATTCTTTTCTTTTCATGTTTTATTATTGGTTGTTCTTGAAGTCCACGGTGAACTCAGCCCTCATTAGAGCTCAACTGACCCGAGTTATATTCAAGCTCTTGATACAGGTTGGTTCGACAAATCTTTGAGTTAGGGCAGAGACCAACTAATATTTTTGTCATCACTATTATTTTTTTTCTAAAGAAAAACTCAGCGTTATCAACTTGAATATAGAACTTGCCCCCTTACCCCACCCAAAACTTCCCCTACCTTTCTTGTTATCTATTTTTTTTAAAAAATAGCAATTAAGATATGGAATTTTTTTATATATGGATATTTCTAATTCTCTCAAATAGTCTACAATTTTTCTCCTTAGCCATGTCTAGCTTGGGATTATAAAATGATATATTATTAGAACATCCTATTACCGATCTACAAATTAAATTTTATTTTTTGTTGTTTTTCTTTTCTTTCTTTTTTTAATAGTTTGTTTTTGGCAATATCCATCTTCTGAATAGTTGGAAATGAAATTTAAAGTAAAAGAATAATCATTGATACTTTAATTTAAGTTAATTTAAAAATTAAAAATATTGTACAGTCTTTTTAGAAATCAAGGCATATAGAGAACATTTTAAAATTTCAAGGGTATTATCATATATATGAAATTTATAATTTAATTTATTTTTAATTTACTGTAATCAATGACTTGTAATGAATATCTTAGAAAAATTCTGGTGCCACAAATTAGTGCACAAATCGCTTATGTGGTGAGTTGTGGTTGGTGGAAGGGTGACCCACCATCACTCCTCCACCAACCACAATTTGTCACATGGACAAGTTGTGGAAAAAGTTGTGCAATAGTTTGTGGCACCAGAACTTCTCAATATCTTATATATATTTTTTTTAGAGAATTTCAACTTATAATGTCTGCTCCTGATAATAGCTTTTATATTTAAGTTAATCTTTTTAACTATATCTAATAATGACTAAATATTAATTATTTTGATTTATGTAATTTAATTGTTTGAAATATATACTTATGGTGACCTTAGAGTAAAAGTATTTTAAGGATAACAATAGTAATACTGATTTTCAACTCTAATAACACAAACCACAAAAAATAAATTGAAATCAAATACGAAAAAAAAAAAATTACACACACACATATACTAGATTCATTACATGTGCTTTGCGCATGCAATAATACATTTTTATTTAATTATTTGTTTTTTTGGTTTAGTGTTATAATGTTTAAAAGTGCTATATAATCCATGGTTTTTTTTTTTTTAAAGAAAGAGGTAAGATAATGTGGAATAATGTTTAAAAATGAAATAGTGAGAGTGTCCTAAGTTTTAGGCTGAATGTAGAAGATATAGAAAGTAAAAAGCTTAAAACTTAGGAATAATAAATTACTTTTTTAACTGTTTGCGTTTTTTAATTTAAAATTATTTAACTAAAAAACAGGGGTATTCTAGTGAATTTAAGAATTTGTGTGAGGGTATTTTAGTACACAAAATGTTGAAAACCAAATAGGGTATTTGTGTGTATGCATATATATATATATATATATTATATGTTGATTAACTTTTTGGCTTGATTAATTCATTTTACTTATATTAATGGAAAACTTTGGAATTATTTTTTGCTCAATCTTTTTAATTTAATATTGCTTCCTTTGAACTAAAATTCTGTCTTCACCACTCGCTGGCTAGATATAGATAATTGGGCAGGACTTGCCATATGGCTATGTAGTTCTCCTGTCCTTATGAGAATAGAGATCAACTATTCTTAAAGCACTCTTTTGCTCAAAATTTGGAGAGAAGGTAGAGAAATGTGTTATAAGAGCATTTTCAGCAGCTTTTTCAAATTTTTATACTGTTTGAAAAGTGAACAGTTACATTTTTCTTTACCTACTTATTTTTTCAAATACACTTTCTAATAAACTCTCTATCTTTTCTCTACCTCATTTAAATATTTCTTCTTCATTATTTCTTCATTTTTTTAATCTTTCTTTATTCATTCCCAACTATATTTTCTAAGTCTCTCAATGGGTAAATATTGAACATTAGCGGAAAAGTTGAACAGCAGAGGATACATAACTCATACTCATAGTCTCGACCTCTTGAAATTTTTCGTAGTAGTATACGTGGTAGGGAGCTTTTCATAGAGCAAATGGGCGCGCCTGGCTCTCCCAAATTCTTTTAGAAAATTGGGTTGTAATGTATTTAAAAAGTTATCTTTTTTGTTGTTAGTATTTTGTTAATAGTTTAATACTAAATGAATGTTATTTCAAATATTCATAAAAAAAAAAATTGTTTATACTTGGCCCCTTTAGATTGAGCTCCTGAGTCCGTCCCTGCCATTGGTGCGTACAAAAACATTTTTGTTACGGTTCTTATATTTTAGAAGCTATATATTATGTTGCTTTATCACAAGAAAGCCCAAAACTTAATTAAGACCCCTTTAGCTTTAGCGTTGTAATTTTTAACATTTTCGGAGTTCACTTTAAACATATATAGTAAGTAATAGATCGGCTGGTCAAATTTAGACAGCCTTGGGTAAGGCCCTGAGTATACGTATTTGAGGATTATGTGAGCAAATATCCGTATGGAGGTGTAATGGACCATAAAACTTCATGATTTTTTAGTATAGAGATTTTGTTACATTTTATATTGAGAGCTAATGGCTCATTTCGTTCTTACTAAAATCTATTGAAAAAGACATTAAGAATAAATAAAAATTAATTGAGAGAGAGAAAGAAAATAAAGAATTAATATGATTATTAACCTGGATAGTTTATGTGATAGTGCAGCCCACAATAATTTTGGATTTGTTGGGTTTGGACCCCCAACTAATTTGTATGCTACTTAAGGGTATGGTGGTGATAAACGGTTGTGGGCTGCATACAAATTAATTGGGGGGTGATAAACAATTGTAAGGTGGTTTGTTGCTAAAAGTTTGACTACTCGAGGAGGATTTTAGATAATTGAGGTATCCCTTAGGCATCTTTAGCTAGGTCCTTCCCTAAATATTAGTTGATGTTTCTCTCCGTTTCTTGTGTTTCTCTCCCCTGAAAATGTTTCAACCCCTGTTCACCGGCCCCTTCCTTCTTTTTTATACCTTTCTGTTAGTGGACCCATAATGATGAGAGAATATTCTGTTGGCATGTGGGTCTTTCCACCCATGGTGTTTGGGTGGCTCTTTGGGTCTAGGCTATTGTTTTAACATGTCTAATCTTGTGTTAGGGAGTGAGATTTGTTGTTTTGTTGTTGAAATGATTTCGTAGTAACTTGAGCCTGACGCTGAATCTCATGCTTGGCTAGTGGACTCCCCTAAGACATTACTTTCCTTCCTTGGGGGACAAATGAGGTTTGTTCGAATACCATAAAGAATGCAATGGCTTACATGTAATTCAACTCGGGCCTCTTGCGTATGGGACGGGCTTGGGATTAGTGATCCTTGGCCTAAGTTTGGTATGGGCCGAAATCTGTCCTCCCACAATTTAGGGTGAGTTTGGTTCAGCTTTTTGAAAAAGTGCATAATGAAAAAGTGGAGTTTTCAAAAAGTGCATAATGAAAAAGTGCTTTTTCAAAAAGCTGAGTGTTTGGTAAAAACTGTTAAAAAGTGTTTTTTGAAAAAACTGAGTGTTTGGCTAACACTTATAAAAGTGAGAGTTTGAAAGATAAATTACCAAAAATGACAATGTATATAAGAGAGTTTATTTCATACTTAAATCAATATTGTGAAATTATTTTTTTCTCACCAATATTAGCTAATAATAACCTACCACTTAAGATTTATTGTAAAAGTATTGTGATAATTTATACTGATTTTAATTTGAACGTGCTATTATAATTATTTTTTTTTCAATTTCTAAACAAATTATTTTTTTCTCACCAATATTAACTAATAATAACATACTACTTAAAATTTATTGTGAAAATATTGTAACAGTATTTCTCAATTTTAATTTCTTATTCTTTATTTTATGTTTCTCTTATTTTATTTTATTTTTTTATCCATATTTCTTTCTTTTTTTTCCCTCTTTTTTTCTCCACCACACACATACCCTTCATTTTTTTTTTTCTTTATTTCCTTATTTCCTCTCTTTCCCTGCCACTTCCTCCACACACGTGCCCCTACTTTTTTTTTTCTTTATTTCCTTATTTCTCCCTTCCACTTCACACTCCACTCCACTCCAGAATCTTCCACACACTTCAAACCCCTCTCATCCCTCAAGCCGGCTCAAGGTCTCTGCATCTCTTTTTTTTTTTTTTTGACACTTCAAAAGCTAATGATGATGATGAAGAAGATGAAGATGATGATGATGATGAAGAAGTCTCTGCATCTCTGCATCTCTTTTTTTGTCATTTCTCTTTATTTCCTTATTTTGTCTTTCCTTCTTTATTCTTTTTTTTTTCACACTCCAGAGAAGAAGATGATGATGATGATGAAGATGATTGAAACATAAGGATTTTGGGATTTTGGGTTTTTTTTTTTCTATGGATTTTGGGTTGATTTTGAGTTGGGTTTGGGATGGGTTTTTCGGATTTGAGTTGATTTTAAGTTGTTTTTGTGTTGATTTTGAGTTATTTTTGGTTTGGTTTTGTTGATTCTGTGTTCGGAATATCAAATGTTGAAATGGGTTTTGTTGATTGTGGGGGTAGACTTGTGAAGAAGCAGAGGAAGACGAAGAGGAAGAAGAAAAGGAAGACGAAGAAAAAAGAGACAGATGAGAGATGAGAGCGTGAGAGAACTGATGGGTATTTCGGTATTTTCGCGTTTGCAACGGTAATAACGCGCATAGCGCGTTTTCATTTATGGACCCTCGGGGGTCCATAAGCCCTTGCGCGTTTCTCCTTCATTTTTTCTCAATGCTCAAAAACGCAACTTTTATAAAAAAGTTACGTTTTGGGCTTACCAAACGCATTTTTTGGTTTAGCATTTTTGAAAACGCCCTTTTTGGGCTCAAAAAGTGGAAACAAACGGGGTCTTACATTCACTACATAAAGTCTTACAAAATTATATCTTTAGTGTTGAGAGCACTATATATATTCAAAATACTGGACCAGGCCAACGAAAAAGTGGGTCCACAATGAGCTAGATGGTCCAATCTATAACCAATTGACTCCCTTGATTCCCTACAAATAACTATCTATAACAAAAAACTGTAAGTAGGGGTAATATGCCCGCGTGGGTAATGGAGGGATGTGGGTATGTGAATGTATTTGAAATTTTAAATATGAGAAAGAGAAGAAAACCTATCTCCATTTGTACTCTTTGTGGAAGGGTTCTTAGGTAGTGGATTCATGTGTTTTGATTTACGCAATGAATTATTTGATTTACACATATTTTAATCCAAATAATGCTTCAAGAAATAACTAAATATGAAATTATTAATTTAAAGTTGTGTTTAATAATTTCAAAATTTAATAATTTTTTTATATCATAATAGCCCCACACTTTCAATAATGATAATCCAAATTACTCACATATGAATTTTCCTCAATTTTCATGTATATATTTACAAAATGTAAAACATTTTACTCTTCAAATAATTTATATAAATATCATATGGGCTCAAATATCACATTTAACACATTAGACATACCACCATACTCACAAATTACTCCGAATTTTCACCTTTTCTTAGAATTCCTAAGACCTCAATTTTAGCAAATCAACTCTAAAATAATTTAATAAACATTTTCAAAATTTAATTTAATCAATTTTAACCAAATTTTAGGAATTAATTAATGTTTTTTTCTCTTGGATTGAATAAGGTGCATGCAACTCCACAATAAATTAAATCTACAACCAATAGTATTATGATATCTTATTAATTAAACTTAATTTGGACTAAAATAGACTAATTAAAATTAAGAGTTCATAATCATGTGTGATTCGAACTTAATTCAAGCAAGTACACATTAACTTTTAAACATGTTTTCTTGATATCTTTCAATCCGGTGGTCTTCTATTAAAGTTCATGAATTGTCGTTTTGTTCATTATGACTTCAAGATTTAGTTTATGTAATGCAATTGGAAATCAAATGATCAGAAGTTTAGTTTTACCCCTGTGATGTGATGTGATGATAATATGCAAAATGAGGTGTCTATAACCATATGATATGTTGCACAGTGTCAATAATCCAAGAAGTGCAATCAAAGGCTGTTCTTTATACTATTTGAGAAGAAAAACTGAATGACTCAGGTCAACATTAGGATTTTGATTTGGATGATATAGAAGAGGAGTACCTGAGAAATTATGCATAAGGGAACTTTGAGGTGCAGATTGAAGATGAGATCGAGAGATCATGATATTGGCTGCTTGATGAGGAGCTTCAATCCTGGATTCCCCAATATACTGAGCACTGCGAAATCCAACAGATGGTGGCATTGTTCTTGGGTTATTGGACATTGAAATCCAGATTTTCAACAGATGGAGAATTGGTGGAATTGGTGTTAGCCTGCACTGGAGGTCCACCATTTCCATTGGATCTAGAAACCTGGTTCATTGAGGACTTAGATCTGGACTTTTAACCCGGTGGATATTCATGAAGTTTGTAGCATTTATCCACAATGACTACAAATTGACCTTTTTTCTTGTTATTGTATCTTCCTCCAGGATTGGGCTTGCAGTTTGAATAGAGAAAAAAGAGAGTACACCTTGCTGATAGATGATACTGACTCACTCATGAGGGTTTAGCCACTATACCATAATTCTCATTCAAGCCCATGAGAAACCTCATCACATAATCTTGTTTTTCATTGCTTCACAAGAACATTCAGGCACTGGATCTTAGTTAACCAATTCATCCCAATTTGATTTGAAATTAGCAAAATAGTCACAGATTGAAAGGTTGTTTTGAGAAATGTGAGAAATTCCTTTGTGTAATTCATATATTCTCAGGGAATTTCCTCGAGATTACCTGTGCTTCAAATCCAACAAGATTTGTCTGGCAGTCTCGGTATACATCACACTGTAAGCTATGCTCTTCTGGATTGAATTAATGAGACAGGACAGTACTGTCGTGTTACAACAAATCCAAGCATTGAACAAAGGAGCAGTAGTTTATGTCATGGTGATCTCGCCATTAATGAAACCAATTTTGTTCGTTGCTGTAAGTGCAACGATCATAGATCTTGCCCAAGAGGAATAGTTATCACTACAAATCAGTGGCTGTGTGACAAGAGAGCTCCCAGGGCCATCATGATTACTGAGGTGTAGTGGGGATTGGAATTCAAATAATCTGCCATAGAATTTGGAGATTTGAGTATTAGATTGATTGGCGGATGCCATGGATGAATCTCAGAGAAGCTCTTATTTTCACTATTCCTTTCTCTCAAGACTCTCTAAATATGAATGATAGATTGAATTATTAACCATGAGAGCGTAGTGAGTAACAAAACCAACTGTGTAGCTTAAAAGAAAAGAAAAGAAAATAGCATCTAGAATTGTAACAAGGATGTTTGAGATAGTCGTTACCACCTGAATAAAAAGATGAATCTTTCAATTTAGTCCGACAGCAAGCTCCTAGATGCACTAGGTCCTGGATCGTTAAAATCGTCATTACCACTGAATGAAGAGACGAATCTATTAATTTCCCTAAATTTCTCAAGTTCTTTCTTAAAACTCCGGAACTCACTAAGCTTCATTTCATCATGAAGGACACCATCCCAACCCTCATTAGCAATAATGCTGTTTCTGCTGCGTTGTGTAATTGTTTGGTAGAACCCTTCCACACTCTGCTCGTATACCAAACTGACCCCACATTTGCGCACTTCTCCATTGAGCCACAGCTCTCAAATACAACCTTAATCTGATTGTATTCACCATTCGGAAAAGTAGCAAACCAATCATCACGAGACAAATACAATATCCAAATGTCACCTGCACCAAATGACACTCCAAAGAAATTTTCAGAGTTGAGTTGACCGTGAAGTGAATCACCAAAGGCTATCACACGAGCTCTAAAACCAAATGTTTTGTTGGAATTTAATTCAAAAAGAAAGTCATATCCTTCCAACTTAGCACAGAGAGCGAATCCCATCCACCTACTATTACACCAATTTGGAGGCAGGTCTATACTTACTGAGTTCCCCACACGTTGATGAGTTAACCACCGAGGAATTTCAAATGCAGGAATAATTATTTGAAATTCAGTTCTTGTTCTTGATCCTTCCTTTTTCTTTTCGGTAGGAGTTTCATATCCAGTTTTTGAATGAAGGAGTCCCTACACCCAAAAAAAAAAAAATCTTTATAATGAACGGGAAAAGATGTTAACAATTCATGAGAGAGAGAGGAGATAACTTGTAGGTAACGGTTCAATATTTTAAATGCCACTCCACCGTTGCTCTCATTATAATAATGCCTCTTGGACCAAGGTTGTTGTCTTACAAACGGTCCTGGTGATGGTTTTGGCAGTCCTAGTAATGGTTTGAGGGAATAACATCCTTCAGCATTTATATATCTAACAGTTGATGGAAGCTCTGGCAATGATTGAAGCTTACAGCAGTTGGACAAATTATATTACAAAAAGCTTCGAAATCAGTTGGACAATATCTCACAGCCTGTAATGCTGTGGTGTGGAACAGAGTATAACGGTTAAACAACCAGTAGACCAATATTATATTAAAGAGAAAGTTTAGGCGCACCGTTGAAATTGAAAGCGACAATCCAAAGCATCATGCAGAGAGTGTATATATAGAATTAGGTGCTATGTGTTACTCAGTTGCTTGTATTCATTTTTCTCAAAATCAATAATATCTGAGAGAGTTTATTTAGAGAGTTCTATAAGTTTTTACATGCACAACTTTTGCTACAACTTTAAAGTGGTCGACAGTGAGTAGAAGAGAAAATGTGGCGAGTTCATGTGAAAGTGATTGTTCACCATTCATAGTCGACTACTTCAAGTTATGGTAAAAGTGGAGGCAAATTGAGTGGTTGTAGAAAAAAGTTATATTTATACATGTAATCTTTCCAATAGTGTATAAAATCTTACCTTTCTACTAAAAAACCAGTAACTGAGGAAGAGCTCAAAAGGCACAAAGGGTAGTACAAGTAGAGGAGAGCCTTTTCTACAACTTGTTAAACCTTTTCTTCAAGCATGGGATCAACAGATGTCATTAGCGTTTCAGGTTAAAATTCCTGATTACAACTTTATAGTTCTACTGGGTCTTACTTCACCATTACAATTTTGCCTATTTCTTTCCCTAATATCAATTATCAATTAACAAAGGAGACCCCAATTGTAAGATAAAGAAGCCATGTAGTGCCTTACTGTTTGTCCGTACTCTGCATATCATCATGATGTTATAAGACAAAGCCTACATTACTGCACTGCCAAGCTTGGGCAACAGCTAGCAATTAAAAAGCTTCAATGCAATTGCATCAAACAATCTGAAAGTGACACACACCGTATATATGGGACAACCACATCAATTCACCTAGATGGAACAACATGACATCTGTTTCCAAGTTCCAAATAAGACAATTGAAAGTTTATAATTCCAAATTGTCAACAAGAAATACCTCAGGCCCTATTTTTCTTAATACAACAAACATAAAAACGAAACTGTTTCTTTAGATGAATTCTCTTTCCTCCTTTTTCTTAATACATTAATCTTCACCATCAAAAATGAAAAAAGTTGCATTAGTTTAATTATTAAGTTTTTTGGGTCTTTCCTTCACATATGTATTCAAATTTCAAATATAGCAGCTTAATAATATTCGAGGTCTATTAGACTCAACAAGAAAACTATGCAAATGATTTCATCATCCTTTTTACAATTGTAAGCCACCACGGCAGTGCAATAAAAATTAATTAAAAGAAGCAAAAGAAAAACTCTCTTGAATCTACCTTTGAAATAGTTGATGCAGTGGGGGAAAAAAATCACATGGCTAGCCTGAGAGAAAACAGCCTCTTTGGTGAAAAATGGTCCAAATTTTCTTCTTTCCTTATGATTTTACAACACTGGAGTTGGACAATCTCTCCTCGCCAATAAACTACAAAGTCCAATAATCGTATCCAGTATGGGGGGCAACTAGCAGAAAAAAGAATCACAAATTACTGGACTCAAATGAAAGAATATGAGACTAATTAATGAATTTTAAAAAATAAATATACTGCTGCCAAAAAAAAAAAATCCGTAAAAGGGAGAGAGATATGGACTTACAAAAACTTCAGAGAAAAAGGATATTATCAGCTGTACAGATTCATCAAGGCTACTACTTTCACTGGGATTCCTCTTTTTCGGAATCAGTGTTACCTTGTCCTTGTGTTCTTAAATTTTCAATCCAATTTCCCAAATGTCGAATGGATCTTTCAATTAGATTAGGGAGCTATATCCTCTTTGGGTGTGGTACATCTACCTCATTAGAGGTACCTTCTCCATTGGTTCCATCATAGTCATCACGGCTTCGCTTAGTTTTGGTATTAGTTTTGGTATCTTTTGCTAAACCTTCGAATCATACTCATAAGGAGTGCTGCTACAGCTGCTGCTGCACCGGGCATAGTTTGGTTCAGATCTTCAACGTCTTGCTCGAATATCAAACGGCCCCCGCATTTCATAACCTCCAATCCTGGACCATTGTGTGTAAATTTAATCTCAATCTGTGTGAATATATCAACTTCTGCTTGACTCAATTTTTCTTTCCATTCCTTATTGAATGATTGAACAATGGGATGGTAATTCTGCAATAAGTGATACGTTTCAACCTCACCAAATTCTTCCGAAAAACAAAAGTCACTAACCACAAATTTATCGCTTTTCAATGAACACCGAAGTATATGTGTAGCTCTATAACTTCTAAAGTTGAACAATGAATTAAGTTGGGGAAATGGATGATGCTGGCAGAATACAAAAACAGCGCACACAGTGACTCCCATCAATTTATTACATAAATTTGAAGGCACTTGCAGATTCATTGAAGCCCCTACGCTTTGATGGGTGAACCATTTCGGAATTTCTCTTCCAGGAATAGCGAACTGATGACTTCTTTTCCTCTGAAACTTACAAAATTACAAAGTCATGATATTTAGGGGGGGGGGGGGGGGGGGGAGAGAGAGAGAGAGAGAGAGAGAGAGAGAGAGAGATAGACAGACAGACCTGAGACTGAAAGTAATTTCTTAGCATTGCTAAACACATGTCAGGGTAGTCTTGATAGTCAATCAGTTTGATACAATTGATAAGATGAATAAACGGATGAAAATTGGCATCAAGTCTTAATGGTAATGTATCCAATGAGGTACAACCATCAGCATATATATCTTCAATATTTAATGGAAGCTGTGGCAAAGATCGAAGATGTGTGCAACCACTTAGAAGAAGAGACTTCATATTAGATAGTCCAGTGATACTTTTAGGAAGGCCAACAAAATTATTTCCCCTAAGATCCAAATGACTTAAAGAATGCAAACAACCAAGACCATCAGGGATTGCCTAAAGATTGCAATAACTTAGATTCAATTGGGTCAAAGACCATAAATCAGAAAGAGAATGCCCTAACATGCCCGTGGGATCTACTCTTCTTTTTTGCATTAAAGTAAAACTGAAGAGTTTATTTGATGATACAGATGATAAGCCTTCACATCCACGAAGAGATAGTACTTTGAGATTTTTTAAGAGAACAAATGAAGAAGGTAATTCTATTATAGCAGTTTCACTTACATCTAGCTCCTCCAGACCTTTGATATTCCCCAAATTCTCTGGCAGTTTATTGATTTTTGAGCAGCTGGACAAAGTGAGAATTTTTAGAGACATCAAATAACAACAAACATTTGGAAGACTT
Organism: Quercus lobata; assembly: GCF_001633185.2. NCBI lineage: Eukaryota > Viridiplantae > Streptophyta > Magnoliopsida > Fagales > Fagaceae > Quercus > Quercus lobata. Next base: position 52,434,443 of record NC_044912.1, on the reverse strand, counting down.
AAAAGGTTTTTGTAGTCTCTTAGATCCAACTTAATAAGGCCAGTTAAATGCTCCACTGACAATGGTAGTTCTTTTATGGCAGTCTCATTCAAATAAAGTTCTGCAAACTTGACATATTTCCCACAACCTTTGGAAACTTCTTTAGTCTTGAACAACTAGAATGAATAAAAATTTCAAGAGATTCCAAGTTGTTCTTGGGTGGCAGGCTCTTAAGGCACTTGCAACCATTCAAATCCAATTGAATAAGCCATTTGAGATTTCCAAGAGATGCATGAATCTTAGATAGTCTTATACAACGTTGAAGAATCAGCTGCTTAAGAATTGGGGCTCCACTAAGGTTTGGCACCTCAATCAAGTTTTGGGAGTCACTTAGGTCAATAAATCTTAACTCGTCTAAATTTTGTTATAAACCAAAAAAATTATTAGATAAACTCAAGTATTAATGAAAAGGAAGAAGAAACACATTTGCTTGAGTGAAAATCTTACCATAATTCCTTTACACAGTTGTTTGACGCAACTGCAATGCATTCTGAGTTCAACAAGTTTGTTTAGTTGAAAACTAGTTGGCATGGATTTAAAAGGATATCCATGCCATTCTATAATGCGTAACTCATCAGGAAGATAATTAAAGCTTTTCGGAAGTTGCATAGTACCATTTATGAAGTATTGTGGAAATTTCTCATTTCCAATTTTAAGCAATCTCAAATTTTTCATCTTTGAGAAGGCTTCAGCATGCAAGTGTTCCATTTTTTGAATAGGTAGTTTTAGCATTATGCCTTCAATTGCCTCTGTTCCCTAATAAATGAAAACAATGAATTTAGAATAATTGGTAAATTCTTGGAAAATTATATAGTAACATATATACTTCTTAAAGTTCTGGTTTATACTAGTCAACTTACAATATTATTCTTCAATACACGAATGACATCCTTACAAATCCATAACCTACTATATCCACCAGGCTCTCTAGGGGATTTGCGACGAACGATTTCTTGACCCATATCTTGTAGCAAATCATGCATCTCTAAAGCACCATTTTCATCAATGGTTATGAGAGATTTTTTCATAAGAACACCAATATTGTAGTCTGGATAGTAACCAAAATTTTGTAGTACATCTCTTATGCAATCTTTGTTCTCTCCTTTGAAAAAACATGCAATATCTAAAAATAATTCTTTCTGCGTATCCATTAGCCCATTAAAACTTATTTGAAGTATATCCATAACATTTTCATCAAATTCTGCTTTTAGTTTATTTAGGGCACTTTTCCATTCATCCATTGTTTTATCAAACAACAAAGAACTTAAAACTTTAAGAGCTAAAGGAAGGCCTTTAGCATAATTCACAAAGTCCTTAGACAAATTTACAAAATTTTTGCCAGGATGAGGTTTATGGAAAGCTTTCCAACTAAAAAGCTTTAAAGCATCATTGTCACTCAACCCCTTGGATGTATATATATCATTCACACCACATCTTGTCAATAAATGACTATCTCTGCTTGTTACAATGATTCAATGATTCTACTCCCTGGACCAAACCAATCATGTTTCCCTACTAATGCTCCTAATTGTTCTTCTCCATCTACATCATCAAGAACAATAAAGACCTTTTTATTATGTAGTGTATTCCTTATAACATTGATTCCCTCACAAACATTCCATATATTTATTTCACTTTCCATGAGGATCTTAGAAAGAAGTTGTTTTTGTAAAGAAACTAGATCTTGATTTTTAGTTTCTTCTCTAACATTAGCAATAAAGTTACTAGCTTCAAAGTTACCAAAAATTCTTCTATAAATTTCTTGTGCAAGAGTTGTTTTGCCCATTCCGCCCATCCCACATATCCCAACAAAGTGAACACCGCCCAATCCTTCACTTAAGTATGAATCTAATATTTTCTCCACACAGGAGTCCATTCCAACAAGGTCCTTAGAAGCACATGGGAGTTTGTGATACAACTCACTAAATATCCTTCCAATGATTTTTTGGATAACTATTGATTCATGCCTACAAAGAAAATAGCAAAACAATAATTTTGATGACATAGAGCTAGACGCATTAAAGACAAAACATTCACCATAGACATAATCTTAGCTTCGTTTAGCCGCATAACTAGTGCCTAATTATATTTAGAAATTCATTACTATGTATTATGGGGCCAATTTTAGAGCTATTAGGGGCCAAATTTATTGCAAGGTTGTAAAGTATATACTTGCATGATTAGAATCTAGTTCTACTAGGATTAGAATAGGGTTTGTTAGGTTCTAAAGACTTAGGTATTTATGTATTTACAACTCTAATGTGTATTGTTGGCAAACCATGATCAAAACAATGTGTTTAGAAGTGTTTTAGTCTTGCTCAAAGTTGTACGTTTTATGTAAAGTTGGAATCGAGCTAATGTAGAAAGTATTATGCATTTTGGCTTGGCTCGATCGATCGAATCTCGGGCAGAATGTTTTTTTTTTTTTTTTTTTTTTTTTTTTTTTTTTTTTCAGATTTCCAACTCAGTCCTAGTTGTTTAAAACGTTTTAGGGTTTTCTAATTTGTCATAAGTATAAAAGGCAAACCCTAGCCACGTTTTAGTGTTGCTCATATTGCTGTTTGTGTAAATCTCTTGTGAGATCTAGAGAAGTTTTCATTTATACAAACTTAGGATTTTCAAGGAGGAGATATTATCTACACCTTGATGATCAATTCGGTTGCTGCCATTGAAGCTTAAAGAAAACACAAGCTGGTGTGCTTGTATCTGGTGGTGAATCCAAGAAAGAAGGAGTCCGTGGATTCGGAGTTTGCACGTGGTCGTGTCAGTAAGTTCTACTGGTTGGTAGCAATAAGAAGTTGAGCGTGGGGACTTGTAAATCTTATTGTATGAACTTCGATTCTTTCAAGATAGTGGATTCAAGTTTACCTTGAGGATAGCTAGGTCAAATCCTCCCCAGGTTTTTACCGGTTTGGTTTCCTGGGTGATCATATCTTGTATTATTTATCTTTCCGCTGCTTTGCATGATATGTTATTTGTGATTGTGATAACCTAGATTTGTTAAATTGGACTAAGTAACAACTTGGCTAATTGTGTTTTTAAGGGGTCTAAAAACTATCAGGGTTAGTCAAGGTTATTCTACAAAGAGTTAAATACTCTCTTATCAGGTGGCCAAGTAACAAAAAAAAAGAGTAATAATAAATAAATTCTAGAAAAAAAAAAAGAGTTGACCATAAATAACATTATTTCAAAGAAATTCATACCTATCCTTTAAATCCCATCCAACAAGATTAGCAACTTTTATCAGAGTAGCTTTCCACGTTTGTACATTTTCTATGTTATCCTTGAAATTCTCTTCATGTTTAGCAAAGGCTTCTCCAAAAGTCCCCCCAAGATTTTGCACATCACTAGGATCTACGTAATGAAAAATAGGTAGAACTACCAATCCTGTCTTTTCCATGCACTCAACGATCTTTGTTAGTTCAATCAAACACCACTTTGAAGAGTTGTAGTCTCTTGATAGAATAACGATAGCAAATCTCGATTCTTCTATTGCTTTCAAAAGCTTTGAGGTAATAGATGTTCCTTGCTTGAGTTTTTCATCGTCACTAAAAGTAGATATATCTTTTTGTTTCAAACCAGTGTATAGATGATCTGTAAATTTTGTGCGGGTGTCTTCGCCTTTGAAACTAAGAAATACATCATATTTCCATCTTTTGAAAGAAGAAGAAGATGCGGATGGAAGAAGAGCCATAAAGGAAATGGATGAGCATTGAGATTACAGTTTCTTGAAGTTGCAAGTTTGACTGAAAACCCTAAAAAAGGCGTCTTGGTGAACGCATATGGAAGTCTATGTTTATAACTTTAAGGGCCTGTTTGGCAAGCATGTTCAAACACAAAACTACACATTTTAAACAACATTATACATATTTCCACGTAGTTTTTCATTCACACGTATATCAAAACACCCAAACAATATAACTCAAACTACTCTCCCATATAGGCCCTAAGAGTGAGAAGATGGGTCAAAAGTTATTTTCTAAGACCCATCAATTAATTTTTTTATTTTTTATTTTAGTTGGTGGGCAAGTGGGCATCCCACTATAAATTGTTGCATAAAATATTTCTTTATTTCATTATCAAACCAACTTTTGTTTTTTTCATAGCAAAATACCTCCATTTGCGCAGACCTCCATGTGCACAACAGAATACCTGGAGGTAAGAGCATCTCCAACAGTCACTGTAAAGCTATTTTTGGACCACTAACAGCTACTGTTCACGCCCCAACAGCTTCTCTAAACACACAAATTCTCCAAAATTTTTTTTGGAGTTGCTACAGTAATTCTCTTAATTTAGAGAATACTGTAGCAACTCCAAATCATTATTTTCTCTTAAAAAAAAATACCCGGTTGAATAAAAAAATATTCTTTCTCTTTCCTCCTCTCTTCCTTGATCATCTGTCTCTCTCTCAAACGGTAACACAATCAAAACACAAACACAATAATAGATCAAAACACAATAACAGATCAAGAATAGGGAAAAATACAAATTTAATTAGAACAAAAAATCTAAAATCAAAACAAAAACAACAGATCAAGAGCATGAAAGCCTATCTAAGCTCCATTGTAACAACAAAGTGAATCAGAACAAGATAAAAAAAAAAAATAGATGAAGGCCATGTCGGCTGTGTGTGTGTGTGTGTGAAGTGAGCTGAAGGGGAAAGAAAATAGAAGTAGAAATAGAAAAAGTAAAAAGAGAGAGAGAGAGAGAGAGAGAGAGAGAGAGAGAGAGAGAGAGAGAGAGAGAGAGAGCTGAAGAAATGATTCGGAATGAGCTAGAAGAAAAAGAAAAAGAAGGTAGATAGAGGAAAGGAGTGGGATACGTGGGTGGTGGAGAAAAAACCAAGAGAAAAAAAAAAAGAAAAAGAAAAAAGAAGAAGAAACGTGTCCAAATGGTGTGAAGGGAAAAATAATATAAAAAATAAGAAATTGTAATTAAGAAATGCTACCATAATATTTTCACAATAAATTTTAAGTAACGGATTGTTATTAGATAATATTGGCAAGTAAAAAAATAATTTCAGTAGTGGGTTCAAATTAGAACTAGTAACAACTTTCCATATAAATTTTGTTGTGAAATTATTGCGTAAAATGTTGTGAATATAACACTTCTCATTGAAAAATATAGTTGTTAAAAAAAGAATAAATGATAATTAAAAAAGAATAAACAATGAATGAAGAAATAATATTTAAATGAGATAGAGAATGTGATAGAGAATCTGTTGGAAAGTGTATTTGAAAAAATGAGTAGGTAAAAGTTAAATGTCACTGTTCATTCTCCAAACAGTACAAAAATTTGGAGAAGCTGCTGGAGATGCTCTAAGGGCCACTTGCACACGGAATCTTGCAGAATACCTTGTATAAAGATTGTTTTCTATTTTTTCCAATATTTAGTAGCATAAAAAAAAAATGATTCAAAAGAAAATGATTTTTTGTCAACATAAAAAGTATGGCTAATTTTTAGAGTTGTTTTTCACTAATTTTTTTAGAAAACAACTATATCTCACAGCTAGCAAACATAGAAAAATGAGATAATTTTATAAAAAATATTTTTTGGAAAATGACTCATTTTCTGGAAAACATTATTGCCAAAACCAAAAGAACGTTAGTATGTGCTAATTTTTAGGGAAAAATGTATCAAACCAGTGTGAGATATATTTAAGAGAAATGATATGTCCACAACATTTTCATAATATTTTTACAACAAATCTTAAGTGGCAAGTTGTTACTGGTTGTTATAGTTGGGACAAAAAAGTAATCTTAATGTTAGATTTAAATTTGAATCAATAACAACTAATCACCTATGATTTGTTGTGAAAATGTTGTAGATGTAGCACCTTGCTTTATTTAAATAGTGAGTGCTAATTCTTAGGAAAAAAGTTTCTATGGTAGGTTTTTTTTTTTTTTTTTATTATTATTATTTTTTTATTGAATTTTGTTGAATTACAATTTTAATCCTATTTTTAATTTTTTTAAGAATAAGAATTATCTAATTAGATTAGGGGTATTTTTGACATTTTTTTGAAGTTATAACTAACTTTTTGAATCCTCTTAATATATAGAGAAGAGAAGAGATAGCACCGTACACTCTTGGTGTAATGGTCACTCTACAAGTATAAGTGCTTGTGGAGTATGGGGGGTAAGGGCCCGGGTTCAATCTCCAAGGGGGAGCTCCACATACATACACACTTAGATTAGATTAGAATAAAATTTCCATCTTGTATAAAAAAAATAAAGAGAGAGAGAGAGAGAGAGAGAGAGAGAGAGAGAGAAGAGAAGAGAAGAGATGAGATGAATGCAATAATAGACACGGTGAAAGGGGCAAGCAGTTAACATCGTCTGTTGGAAGTAATTGTAATCACACGGTTTGCTTAGCCGTTTCAGATAAAGAAACTTTTTGCATAAGCAATAATGCTACCAGCATAATTATTATTATTACTAGTCGTAGACCCGTGTATTGCGTGTGATAATTTTTTATATAGTTACTATTTTAGTCCCTAAAATTTATAAAGAATTATATATAGTTTTATCATATTTTTTATAATCTTGTCTATAACGTTTTTTTTACCATTGTCATATATTTACTGGTTGATGATTTGCATAATATAGACATTAAATAAGAGGTAGAATTGTTCATTAGATTTTTTAAAGTCATGGTATATGAAGATTATGATTATATATATAAAAGGTTAAATGAAATGTCAAAAAATGAGATTATAAAATTTTCCTACCTTATTTCTAATTTAATTTCTAAATTACTGAAGAACATCTCATTTTTAGTTATGATAGGAAATATAATTTCCCTAGTTAGAGTTTGATTAGTTTTAAGTTTAAAATTTATATTATTATATTTAATTGTTGATTATTGATTTAATTAAGTGAATGTAATGGTTGATTTTATTGCACTATAAAGTTTTCAATATCCTTTATACAGTCATCTCTATTTTATTTCTTACTCCTCTTGACCACTTTTTTATTTTCCAAGTAACGGTTACTAATTGACGTTTGATTTTTTTTCTTTCTTCATTTATTCTTTATTACTTTGTATGTTCCCTTGCTAGTTATAATTTTTTTGGTTATCAATAAGAAATAGATATTATGGATGACTTAAATAATTATAGATGTAGTTACATTAGTGGTATGTCAAAGGTTCTTTTCCCCTTTCTGAATTTTCAAGGAAATATGAAAGGCATTTCTCTAGTTTGGTCTCAATCAATTAAGACATCCATAATATTTTAACGGAAGTAGTAATGAGTCTTAAATTTTATTTTATTTTTTTAATGTATGAAGTGGTTAGGTTAGTGGTATGTCAAAGTAATTAAAAAAAAAAAAAATTCCAAGGAATGTAAAAGGTCTTTTTTTGAAAAAAGAAATTGTGACTTTTTAAATTGTAGAAATAAGATTGTTTTAATTACCGTTTATTGATTTCATTATTTAGATATAAACATCTAAATTAAAGTAGATAAATATATAAATGCAATATTATATGTAAAGTTACAATCACACAAGATAAATATGTATAAATAATTTTTTTTTGGTTTTTGATTATTCAAGAATCATTATTTCATTGTTTACTTATAAATATCTAAATTAAAGTTTTTTTTTTAATAGAAAAATCTAATTAAAATAGATGAATATGTAAAGGTAAAATTATATGAAAGGTTAAAACTATATTATTAATATAATAGAAGCATTATATTATTATATATACTATATGTATAATACAGTAGGATAATATTTAATAATCAAAGAGAATAAAAAAGATAACAACTTAAAATACAAAACTAAATCACATCAACCCAAAGTAGAATTCTAATTAACACAGAAATTCATTAACCTAAAACATGGATACAATAAAAAGAAAAAATCAAACAAAAAATGAAAAACAAATTGTGAGTGAGAGAGAGAGAGAGAGAGAGAGAGAGAATTAACCATTTTTGTATGAGAAAACTATGCATAAAATGGAAAAGAAAATGTCAAATTTATAGCAAGATGTTGAGAATAAGAATAGTCAAAATAAAAAAAGATGAAAGGATAGAGAGAGAATGATATAAGGTAGAAAGTAGTAGGGAGATGAAGAGGTAAAATGGGGGGAGAGTTTTGGAAAATTAATAATAAAAATAAAGGTTAAAAGATATTTTAATTTTTAAATAATGGAGTTTTTAAGTTACCATAAATGAAAAAAATGTTTAAAAATATATATAGGAAAAATTGGAAACAAAAAAGATAATAATGACATGATTGTTGACGTGTAATTTTTTTTTGGAACACGAGTTCATGGAACTCGAGTTCCATGTAAAGTACTCGAGTTCCATGAACTTGAGTACCATGTGATGTAAAGTAGTCGAGTTCCATGAACTCGGGTACCATGTGAAGTACTCGAGTCCATGGAACTCGAGTTCCTTGAAAAAAATTCAAGTGGAACTCGAGTACTTCACATGGTACTTGAGTTCCTAGAACTCGAGTTCCAAAAAAAAAAAAAATTTCCTAAGTCCACGTTCGCTAAAACTTGATGTTCCAAAAATTGAGTTTTACATTTGGAACTCGTTTTTTAGAAAATCGAGTTTCAAAACAGGGGCATTTCCCTAATTAGTTTAAGAAATAGGGAAAAATACTGGATTTTTTGTGTGAAAGGGGCATTTGCCCATTTTGGCCTAGATATTGATGTTTACAACTAATTTCAAAATGGTTGAAGTGGCCATGACTCGTGAATAGAAAAAACAGTGGTTTCGTAAGTGTAAATTATGTTCACCACTCATAACAATTATGAAAATTGTGTATGTAACATTACTTTTATACAAAAGAGTAAATGTGGACCCCTCTTCAAGGCATCTTTCTAGCAAAACAAATATTGTGAAATCTTTGTGTGCATCTGGATCCCTCTTCGATGCATATTTTTTTATAGATGAAATTCAAGCTTTGTACTGTGATCCTTGTAAAATGAGCTTTAGGAAATTTTGTATTTTTCTTTTATTTATTTCTTTGCTCTGAAGGCTGAGTAGGGCTGTAAACGAGCTGAGCTTTGTCGAGTAGTGCATGTTCAAGCTTGGTTCGTCAGGAAAAATTAAAAGCTTGAGCTTGGCTTGAGCTTGTGACAAGCTTAAAGATAGTGTTTGAGCTTGAGCTTGTGGGAAAGCCAAAAAGCTTGAGCTTGGCTTGGCTTGGCTTGATTAATTAGTCAAACCAAACTTTAGCTTAATATCAAGCTCAAACTCGAGCTCAAGTCAAGTTTTTGAGCTTGAGATCTAAACAAATTACATTATTAAATGCTTAAATATCTAAAATTAAGAAACAAGAAAAAGAAAATAGTATACTCATTTTATCATGCACCTAGTCTTACTTATGATTAGCCATTATTCAAATTAATAATTTACATAATTAAATTATTCATTCATTGTTTCTTTCTACAGCTTCAGCAATTGTACAAAATACAATTTTTACATTCACGTTAGATGGTAAAGAACTAGAAAAATACCTATTTGTAACTATTATGAATGAGAAAATACTAACATGTTTCATAACTTTATTTTAGATGATTGATAGGGAAGGATCATATGTGGCCTACTTAATTATTTATTTATTTTTAAATGTAACTATAGTATAAAGTGGTTCTTGATTAGTTTAAAGGGAAGGAAAAAATTAAGGTAATATAGGTAGTGGTCTCATGTTGGTCATGCCATTATTAAGATATGTGTAATGAGTATATTTAGCTAACACATATAAACTTATAAATGAATCTATACTTGAATTGTTGTGTATCAAGCCTAATAGCTCACGAGTTTGTTCGTGAACAAATTTTTTTGCTTGGGCTCGGCTTGTTTATTAAACGAGCCTAAAACTAAGGCTTAAATTTGGCTTATTTATAAACAAACAAACATGAACAAGTTTTTTATCAAGTCGAGCCCGAGTTGTTCATGATCAGCTTGGTTCATTTATAGCCTTAGCTGAGTTGCATCTATAAGCTGCATGTTGTTCTAAGAAAAAATTTTGGGGGGAGAAAAAAATTGTCCCTTTCAAAATTAAAAGTGTAGACTTCCCAAGGGAGTCAATACTGTATCGGAGACTGTACCGGTTTGGTCAGCGGTACGATATATTTCGGATATCGGTCAATGCTAGTGTACCGTTTCGGGTTTATCGCTATTTTACTAACATGGGTGTAAAAATTATGTTAGTAAAAGTCAAAGTGTAAAAAAAACTCATTTAAATATCTTTGATCCTTAAGTTTTAGTTAAAATACTATCTTTTAAAATTCATTATACATTGATATTATTTTTAATTATTATTGTTAATAATACAAATTTTTTTTGGATGACACATGGTAGTAGGTTTTGTTAATTATTATTATTATTACTATTATTATAATAAATCCATTAGAAATTGATATATTTGGTAATTGGTGTACCGTAGTTCAAGTTAAAAATAAAATACATAAATAAGAAATAAATAAAAAACTTAATAAAAGGAAGTTAAGATTGAATTCATCTTCACGTGAGTGGGTGTATGACACGCAAAACAATAAAAAAAAATATAAATTATTTTATTCAAATAAATTAATAATAATTATGGGGCTGAACTGCTGAAGTTAGAAGCAAAGTTGGGTAAAGCTGTCAAGCAGATAAAACAAAAAGCTCAAAACAAAAGAAACTGAAAAGACAAACTAAAACAAAACAAAAGCCAAGAACTGAAGAAAGAGGGTCTGGGTTATTTAACGAAGAAGAAGAAGTGGGAGGAGAATAAGATTGGCAAAATGGGATTCCGGCAACGTGGCGGTGACTTTCTGGCGGCGGCAGCAGCATAGTGAGGGACTGTAAGTTAATATGTTACTGAAAGAGGAGAGAGATACTGGATTTGAAAATTTTTCTTTCTTTTTGATCTGAAAGTCATGTTCCTGTACGATATGATTTTTTCGGCCGAAGCATGATATTTCGTCCGGCATAGCCGGAACAACCCGGTATGACCAGTATTTGAACCGGAACGAAACACATGTGTTTTTGTACCGTTTTAAGCTCCGGTAAGGAATATATCGGCCGTACCGGCCGGTACAATATTGTATCGACTTCCTTGAGACTTCCACAATATTTTAAGGTGCCCCGTCCCTCCTTCCTCTCCCAAAGAAAGTGGTGGCTAATCTATATATATATATATATAAAACCGAAACTTTTGAAACTCTCACAATTTTCCACGTCAGCACACTATTTAAATAAAATATATTTTCCACGTCAGCACAATATTTAAATAAAATATATTTAAATAAAATTACTACACGCTATTTTGCTACTACTAAAATATAAAAACCCTAGAACTCTTCCCATCCCCTAAGAACCTACGCAAGGCATTTGTTTCAACCCGGTGGAGAAACCTTTGCAGAATATGCATGGAACAACTATTCGCCAACAAGACACTTGATGCTAACCAAGCTATAAGGCACAAGAAAGTGCAAGACGCCCTAGCTGATACTCATCAAAGCAGTGAGGCAATAGATATTGGGAGAGCTGCTTTCAAGACCACACTTAATCTATTATCAAACACTATTTTTTTGGTGGATTTGGCTAACCCCAATTCTGACACAACTATTAATGGACTTTGACGCATGTTTGAAGAACTCACCATCCATTGAATAAAAAATTGTTTATTTGACGGTTCTTCATGTTGTTGTTGTTTTTTTTCTTTTCTTTTTTTTTTTCTTTTTTCTTTTGATTTTGTAGGTTTCCTAGGAACACAACCTAGCAGGTAAGAGAATTAGTAGTTTTTTTTTTTTTAATCTAATTTTTCTTTTAGATGCAATAATGTTTTACAGTATTCTTCACTTAATGTCACATATAATAGAGTACATAATCTCTGTTTTCTAATTCTTTAGTTTGATCTCAAAAGCATGTTCACTTAACGATAAATTTTTATTTGGTATGTTATATATAAATTTGTTGAATTTGGTTTGGTTTTGAAGTAGAATTTAGGGATTCTATAAATTTTGAAGTTTTAAGTCTTGGGGTTTTTGGTATTTGCGTCTTAGGTTGATCTTGATTCTTCACCTAAAATGTTTTTTATTTAGGTTCATGTGATTTTTTTTTTTTTTAGGTATTATAATTTTGATATTGTTCCATGTTTTGAATTGTCTATATTGTTATTATTATGAGAAAGTCATATTACTACTCAAATTTGAAACTCGGTGTTTCTTCCTCACATCATGGTCTTTATTTAAATATTTATAGTTTATATTAGTTTTCAGTATGTGTGTATATATAATTATTGGAAGTTTTGTTTTATTAATTTAAGAATTGTAAATTACTTTTTAGGTTTCAGTAACTTTGCACTTGCAACTCAATAACATTCACGGTTAGACAACACTTCTAAACTATGAAAAAATATAGAAGTTAACTATTTCTTCATTTAAAAAAAAAAAAATACTAACTAGCAAAATGTCGAATTACTAATTGTTGGATTTTTTTTTTTATTTTTTTTTTCAGAATCAATAGTTTTTCCGTGCATCGCACCGGTTAGCGACTAGTTATATATGTTTGTGTTAAGAAACTCATGAGTAGATACTCACCCTTGAAAATTGGCTTGCAAGAGAATAGTGTCTAAGAACTTATATAAACATTATTAAGTTTGTACTTAAATCATGTGGGACATTTGGATCATAATATACCACCATGTTGGTTGGCTTTAATACCAAATGTTAATAAACCCATAGGTCAAACTCATACTTGAAAACTAACTAGCATAGAAAGGGTGCTCGGAAGCTTAGATACATATGGTTAAACTTAGTTTAGCCATGTGGGACACTTGGATTCTAACAATTTTCTTCATCTTCTTCTTTTTTTTTTTTTTTTTTTTTTTTTTTTTCATTATGGTTTTGGTAAATATAATATAATATCAAATCTTTTTTCTTCATTATGGAGGTGAATAAAATATAATATTGAGTAGCTTCGATAGATTTGAATTGAAATAATTATTTTCATGTTATATTGTTTGATTTCTTAAAAATTATATGTCTCATCATCAGTCATCAATTCATCATTTTTTTTTTTCAAAGCTAATTTTTTTTTTTAATAACTTGTTGGGTTTAGAATTAGGTATTAAATAGGATACAACAACGTAATTTTTTTTTTTTATAGAGGATAATGTAAGCATCTTCTTGCTTTCAAGTCAAGGGAAATTGTTGCAAAATTTTTCATAGAATCAACCATTGAGATTTTTTTTTTTTTTTTTTTTTTTATAAAATAATGTTGATTTATGTTTTAATATATGACTCGATTGAAATGAGTTAAGAAATAATTATTGTGTGTTTTCTTTTATTTATATATATTTTTAAGACTTCAGAATGAATAGATAAAGAAAAGGGTGTTATATTTCCTATCATGGATTTAATCAGACGATTTTTAATTTTCAGGTATTAATTTCAGCTTTATTTTTCTTGTTTGTTTCTCATTCTTAAATCGTGATTTCCCCCCCATATTTTAGTCCTCAAAGATGAAATCCTAATCTCATCCATGCCTTGAATACTTTATCTTTTGTTATCAAATTCGTTCAAGAAAAAATATGAATTAGATACGGCATAGATACCATTTTGTTCCTACATTTTCGGTTGATTTCTATTTTGGTCCATGCCTTTTTTTTTTTTTCAAAACTAAAAAATTATTTTCATTTTAATCCCTACTGAAAGTGCCTACATGGCACACAGGGTACACCGTTGACATGCGTGAAGCTGATGTAGTCATTATTATAATATTAATAAAATTATTTGGCATTTAAAAAACGTCATATAAGCAATTTAATAAATAAAAAATGCCACAACGAATAAAATTCTAAGCTTCTGAATCTTGCACACACACCTACTTTGTTTCAACAATCAGTAGTTGACCTCACTGCAAATTGAGCATAATTATCTTCCTCATTGATTGATTCCAATACTCATTGTTCTCCTTTGACAATAATTATCTTCATCTTTATTTTATGCTATATAATTTGATAAGGGTAATTGTTAGTTTACACACACTTTCTTGCACACACCATATTTGAACTAAATCGTGATAATTTCAGTTCAAAAACTGAAATGTGTGTAATAGACACTACTCAATTAATAATTTCAAGTCTTTGTTTTGCCTTGAAGATTCAAGGAAGAAGGACAGGGCAAGGTGCATGCCTACATTGTTCAAAAATTGAATTGTTGACTTCACTCAAAACATATGGAAGTCTATGTTTGGAGCAGTTAATTGGGAACAAAAGATCTTCATTTGAAAATCGACAATAAACAAGCATATGGAACTGTGCATGTGCTCAGTCTTAACAATTATAAGCATATGGAATAGGAGGGCTACAGGGCAACTAGCCTTCTTGCTTTTCCAGCTGTGAATGCCCAAGAGAATACAGATTTCCTATAGGTTTAGGGTGTTAGAAATTATCTCAAATTCCTATTTGGATTTTGGCTTCACTATTAGATTTCTTTGGTAAGAGAGGAAAAGTTTTTCCCTATGGTAGAAGAAAACAATTCTCCTTAGTATAGAATGAAAAAAATATTCCCTATTATAAAAGTAATTGGATAGTCCTTGTCCATCAATGAACAGAATTTGAGCCTTATATATAGGTATTGTAGGTATAGTTGGAAAGGATTGGGTGACTTTTAGCTAAGGGTCCTTCCACATTGAGAGAAGAAAGAACTCTTTAAAATAAAAAATAGACTAGGTTTCTTCGAAAAGTAATTTGAGTGCTTGTTTATTTGTGTGTGTGTGTGTGTGAGGTTCATGACATAGTTTTTTTTTTGGTGAGAGATTTTGTTTATGTTTGTTTTTGTAAGGTATGTGAGTGTTGTTTGTGAGAGTTTGTGAGTTTGGTTTACGAGGTTAGATTGAGTTTAGTTGTAATCCATATTGTTGATAATGAATTTTGTTAAGCATTTCTTGTGGACATGGGCTTGGAATTGCCCAAATTACATTAAATATTGTTGTTTTATGTGGTTGTTTTATATTATTTTTTGTGTAAATGTGCTTTCACTAGCCCTAAATAACAACTATTGATAGTTATTGTTGTGATCACAATCAAGGAAGGCGAAGACTTTATAATATGTTACATATATTATACATGAGACCGTCACAAATTCTAAATAACTTCTTCTATAATAAAAATACAAAAAGAGAAATCCTATGAATGATAGACTATTTCTAAAACCCTATGATTACCAACATAATGCAATCGAAACAGGGTTGTATATGTTTAAGGTTGAGGTGACGCAATATTGTCTATTTCTAAAACCCTATGACTACTCAAGTTGTTGCGTTGTTGGGTCACCAGACTCACCACGCCCCAATGGCATTTGCAAGCACCGAATGCCAATTTTTTTGCAGATCTCAAATCGTTTGCAAAAACAGATGAAACCATACTAATAATAGCTAAATCGCACCATAAAAATATAAGCATTCTGTGGAAAAGAATTAATATATTTTATTCAGTCAATGCCGTGAAAAGAAATTTCTAACTAGTAACCACATGCACTAACCATAGTTGTGTTACATCACATTATTAATTATTTAACATAGCATTCTTCTCAACCTTTTATTATTCTTGAATAAGGATTCTCAGTTTTAGTCCTCTCTAACTAAAAACCATTTCTTTTTTAGTAATGGAAAATTTTATTAGAAAAAAAAAACCTAATACACCGGTGGTGAACAACGAGAGAAGTACAATCAATTCAAAATACAATGGTCAAACAAGTGTAAGAGAGAAAAATAAGGGGGGGGGGGGGAGAAGTAGCACTCCAATCCAACAAAGTATAGAGGAAGGAGGCTTTAAAAACCAATTAATGTCTTAGTTCGACCAAAAAAATATTTTCATGGAACAAATGCTATAGGTTTGAAATATTAACCTATTAATCATTTTTTAAAAAACATTAGTACTCACATAAACACAAACATGTTATTGTGCAAACTGGCATAATTTTGTTTCTTTAAAGCTAGATTTTAGTTTACAAATCAGATACCGTAATCTTCCTCTTATTTAACATTGATTTACATGGATTCTTGGAATATACTATTAAAGTTCACTTCAAATTCGTTAGGATATACATAGAAACCAGGATCTCCAATTATGCTCTACAAAATTCAGTATCAATTCCAAAATGATAACAAAATATATTACCAATAGGCATAGAAGGAAAAAAATAAAAATAAAATGAAATTTCACATAAAGAACTATATGCCAATCGAATTCAAAATCCCAATACCTAAGCAATCAAAAACCAGCGCACTCAATGATTCTTCTGTTTTTGTCATTATCATTTTAAAGTGTTAAATTACTAATTGTCCAAAAAACTTAAACTGTTAAAAAATTGTGAATTTAATCATTTAATCATGTCCAATATGTTTGGATTCTTTAGGACATCAGCAAAAATGGAATATTAGAGTAGAGCAGTTCATGTTGAATTTAACCATGCCTTCTTCACGATATTGCTTTTGTTTTTTTTTTTGATCGGTTCACACTATTGCTTTTGTATTGATAATCTAGTACTAATAGAAGAATGATGAGAATAGGAGTTAGGCAGTGCAACAGTCATGTGTGAGGGTGAGGACATAAAGCCTAAATGTGGTACTAGTACCAACAAGCTAAATAAGAAGCATTCTGATTCCTTTGTAAATAAGCAGGACACAAGGCAGAAATTCAACCTTTTCAGGGGAAAAAAAAAAACGCATGCTACCATTTAAAAGTTAGCTGATTTGGAACTCTAAATCATTCCTTCTCATTGAATGCACCACGGTGGAGGAGGGATCTGCAGCCACCATATCATTTGTAATAGGAGCAGCATTCTCTAATACAATCTGCAAGAAACAGAATTCAAGATTACTAGTGCACCAAAAATAAAATGAGAACAAGTTGTTTTATTATTGTCTTCAATGCAAATGTCATATAACCAAACCCTCTATGACAAGTTTTTCTTTCAACCTAAAGCAAAATGCATCATGATATTAGTTTCATTATAAGCCAAAAAATATGGGCAAAGCACAAAGAACAAGTGAAGGATACCTCTTGACCATGTATTAAATGTTTTTGTCAGGCAACCAAGATAGTGAAGAATCATCTGCAAAGGTCACAAACCCAAAGCCTCTATGACAAATTTTCTTCACATCCTGCACATACCAGAACAAATGGCATGAATAGAAAAAAAGTTAGTTAAAACTGTAAAAATTATACAGTTGTATTATCCTGCAGGAGAACATAGCCTTGAAGTTGAACACCACCATGGCACCACCACAAAAAATATTAACATAAAGAAGAAAATAAAATAACTAAATTACATCAATTACAGCTGCACTGCTGGTGAAAATAATCCCTACCTTCAGCAGATAAACATCAATAATTCATCCACACTTAGCTAAAATATGCTTGCAATCTTCAGATGTAGCTGATATCTCTTGAATTCACAAATCCTGTGTGGCTGTGCCACCAGTAGTAGAGATTACTACAGGTGGCAACAATTTGCTTGCATGATATTCACTTTTTGATCTTTTAAAACTGCAATCTGTATCATTATCAACTACCGGATTTGACATTCCAGGAGCATGTGGCATTTTAAAATTGTAATTTGAGGCCCTAAATCCATTGGAACCTCCCTACAAGACATTTTACAAACACACAAATAGGATCTAAAAGAATTTGGCACCATTTTAAGATTGCTTTCAAACAACAACCAAAAATCCTTAATTCCAAAAACTGTGGGTGAACTATGGATCCCGACAAACTAATGATGTGCTTGATGGACTAATGCTAGATCAAAGAATCAAGTTGGAATCACTAGAGATGTGTAAAAGTTTCCAAATATGTCCACACATATATTTTCTCATTTGGACTTCAATACTACAAAGACATTTGTAAATATACTTAGTATGCAATCAAAAATTCTCTTCCAGTCCTAGATTGGTTTTTAAAAAAAAAAAAATTCAAATGCAAAAGCATTCTTTTATAGCTTAGTTGACCATAAATTTTTTTTTTTTTAAAATCAACTACCAAGTACTGCCAAGTTCAGAGGGGATATTACAGAAATACTATGTCTAATGAAAATTTTTCCAACAATGCTGAGAACATTTTTTTGTGCCTACATTTTCTATATTTGTAGATGGATTGATCATTGGGAAGCAGAGTGTGCTATACAAGCCATGCAAGGAAGCGGCTTTACACCTACACTTCTAAAAGTAGCCTACTCAGCTAAAATCTATCATATATAAAGAAAATCAGAGATGCCATGCTCAAAATTTCAAAGATGAAGAAGCCATTTTTTAATTCATAAAGGATGCCATAAGATTCGGCTTTGTCTCTTATTGTTATATTTACTTTCTGCAGCTTAAGCTGCTTGTTTTTCTGTTGTATTAAAATGTACACTCATTATTCCCAACCCAAAAATGAAAAATAAATATTTAAGCTCGTTGACACCTAAGTTTGCTTTTGCTCTGTATTATTAAGTACCCTATTAGGTTCCAGATAATACCAACTTTGGACTTTGACGAAATTAAGGTAACGATAAGTTTCATTTTTCAGAAAAAAACCTTACTTAGCGTGTAAATCCCATCCAGAAACGATCTTTGTTAGTTCAATCAAGCACCAACTTGATGAAGTGTTATCTCTTGAGAATAATGATAATGAAATTAAGGAGAGGGATGTGATTGAAAAGTGAGTTCAGAGATTCAGGAAAACGAAATAGAAGCGGTAACTGAAAAGCACAAGAATTTTATGAGGTTCTTGAAATGTGAATTCACAGATTTAGGAAATTGCAGCCCACCGACCCAGCCCTCTGTCCATGCTGACACAGTTACTTCAGAAGATCTAACTCGGTAGAATAAACACAACAAAAGTAGAGGAAAAGTGAAAACAAACCCTTAGCAACCCTGAAATGACAAAAGGTATGAGCAAGCAACCATCAAGTGTTCCGCAAGAACTTCTTGATGTTGCCCAGAATTTCAATGAACACTTCTAGAAACTTGAGCATATGCCAATCCTCACTTATCCTTCAGTCCATAACTACAAGAAGAGATGGGAATTGTACCCTCTGCAGAAGCTCAGAACTCTGGCATTCTTCCTCAGAACAGGGAAGAAAATACACAGAATCTTCATCTGAAGAGCTCACAACATCAATTAGCAACTACAATCAATTATACAATTATATGTGTTTGTATATATGTAGCCAAAGTATGACAAGTGATGTACTAAAATGGGTTACCAGACACAATTGGAAAAGGGCTGCTCTTCAGACCATTCTATTATGGTCTATATTCTCAAGTAGATACTAGAGGATGTGAACTGTATTCAGAAATAATAAACATATGAAACACCCTAAGTTGTGTTTATACTCCCAATTTTGCTTTTGTCAGAGAATCCATGTTTTAAATGTCAAACCAAATAATATCCTCAAAAATTATGGATATTCATGCAGCAGAAATAAAACCCACCATATTATGAAATGAAACAAAAAAGTGTGTCGCCTTTGATGCTAGGAGCAAGAGAAGGGAAAAACGAAGAAGGTTCAAGCACATTAAATACCGGAGCTGTTAGAAGCAAATCAGGTGTGCTGATGCAAAGCATGCTGGAAGACATTTGGATTAAAAAAATATCGCCCAAGTCCTTTTCTTTGGCATTTCAATCATAATTAAATCCTTTCGAACAATCTGCTTCTGTCGTGAGCAATAAAGAAAGTGTATCATTTTTGACAAAAGCTCATTGAACTTGGCTAAAGTATATAGGATAATGGGGAAATTGATAAAGTAGCGGATGTATATCAACACCCAATTTCTGCCAGCAACCCAGCTGCATATGGATATGTTGGACGGGACCATCTGGAAGCATTGTACTGGTTGCCATGCTGCATCTATACACTCCTTAAAGATTGAAGTATGCAATTGAGTTGTTAGCTTGCTTGTCTGATGTCTCTTCCATTACCCCATTGTAATATTAGCAACTTGCTTTCCTACAGAGATGTCAGATCCTACCCTGATATTTCAACACCTCAGCTGTGACAAATCCAGCAAAGAGAAAGGAAATCTAAGCACATTAGCTTCACCAATAGTCACCACATGAGCAGATCCCATCCTTGAAGTGATGAAATCGCTTTACATCCCTCATAACAATCTCCCTGTTCACAATTTTCGTAATGAACTTGGTTGCTTCATGGCAATCCCCAGACACCCTAAGGTTCTTTATGATCAGTAATCTGGTTCCAGCCCGTGTGTTTAAGAGACCAAAAGCAATAGCAACACAAATTCAGTCTTTGGGACATATCCAACAGCTCTCATTTCATGATTCAACTTATCCAAAATTTGCATCATATTCTCATATTGATAACGGCTCTTATCCTCCATAAGAAAAGCATGAAGATTTCCATTCACTTCCACTACACTGTACCTTGGCACTTTCTTCATGGCCGTCTTTTTTCTAACACTAGTGCTACATCATCCCCTCGCCTTTGCATAGTAGTTTTAGATCAAAGTATAAGTTCCCAAATCATCTGGATTTAACTCAGGAACCTTCTTTGCGGCCACCTCTCCAATCAACAACTTGCCATTTTGCAAGGAAAGCAACCCAAATAGCAAGCCCTGATTCAGCATTAATGGAATCTATTAGCTCACAAGCCTCTACAACTGGACCTGCACGAGCTAAAAGATCAGCCATACAAACATAATGCTTTTCAGTTGGAGGGACCTTATATTCACTAACCGTGCAATTAAACCAGTATCAACTTTCTTCCACCAGACCTGAGTGACTGAAGGCCGAGAGAAGGGAAGAATAGCATGATCTGGTTTTAGATTTGTTTTTTTCATCTCTAGGAAGAGTGACAGCTTCTTTTCCATGCCCATGAATTCCATAGCTGGTAATCATTGCATTCCAAGAGATTAGGTCTTTGGAATTTATCTGACAAAGAGATTGCGTGCCCAAGAAAGGGCTCCACATTTTGAAGACATTTCAATCACTGCAGTACCTAAAACTCTATCAAAATTAGACCTACTCACAATATATCCATGTATAGATTTACCCAATTTCAAATACCCAACTTGGGAACATGCTAGAAGTGCACTCACAAGAGACACTAAATCTGGTCTGTATCCACAACCCTGCATCTCATTCAATAAATCAAGTGCATTCCTTGCAAAAACATTTTGAGCAAAGCCAGAAATCAATGCACCTCAAAATATGACATTCTTATAAGGCATCTTCTTGAAAACATGACAAGCAAGCTTCAAATGTCCATTTCTGGCATACATTTCCACAAGCTAGTTTGAACTTCAACATCCATAGAATGATCTTTCTGAATCAAATTCCCATGAACAGAAAGGCCCAGTTTTTAAGTCCCCAAGATTTGTACAAGCCTGTGTCAACCCCACCACCACAACCCCATCTCCTTACATTCCCCCCTTTTGCATTTGCCTATACATATTAAACGCTTCTATTGGCATCCCACTCTTTGCAAACCCACTTATCATAGTTGTCCAACAAAAAAGATCCCTTCTGACACTTTGCATACAAATTCAAAACTGAAGACCCAACTAACGCATGAAACTCAAACCCACAATCCATTACTGTACACCAAATTTCCTCCCCCGTTTTCAAATCTGACAACCTCGTACATGCCATGAGGGCCACCATGAAAGTCAAGATATCGTTATCAGTTCTAACACCTTCCAAGATCATCTGACAAAATAGATTTAGAACTTCATCTGGATACTCTCTACGTGAATAGGCTATTATCATGGCATTCCATGCATCTATGCCTCTTTCAGGCAATACACCAAATACTTTTCGGGCAGCTTCAATGTCGCCTATCAAAGAATTTGAAGAAGGTGAACAGAGCTTCCAAGGAGATAAAGCGGGTGCAAGAAGAAATAGGTTGTGTATCAGAGAATTTGAAGAAGGTGAAGCTAGAATCTGAAGAGAAAGATAAGAGAGTTGAATAAGTTAGTTGGACTTTTTTGGATCTCGAGTTTGCCAAACTCGATTTTGGGCTACCCTATAGTGGCGTTTTTTGTACCTATAGTAGCGTTTATATAAAACGCCACTATAGCACGCCACTATAGGGTGCATATAGTGGCGTTTGTAAAAAAAAAACGCCACTATAGTTTGAATTTTGGGCCGGAACTCGAGTTTGGCAAAATCAGTCCAACTTACTAAATAGTTTGAAGCGCATGCTGTTCACAAATTTTTTTTCTGAAAACAGTCTAAATACCAAATTTTGCCGTTGCGGCAAAAACAAGCCGCAGACCTACGTCCTTTTTGAATACGACCGTCTATTAGAAGACAACCAAAATCTTCAGACACAGGCTATGGGATATAGATAGGACTTAATTCTAAAAGACACCAAGGTTTAGTCTTGGCAGTTAATTTTGGTCACTAGTGACGTTGATGAAAAGTCCCTTGTTTCAAGGAAATGGTCTTTATTTATTCGGCCCTGCCATTGGGAAAAGTGGATATGGAATAGGTTTCTTTTTTGGTCCACTGTTATTGAAATTTTAGTTAGTCCACCTCAATGTTGTTCTAGTTGATACCCACTATATCTTCTCTTTCAGTTTTCTGGAACAGATATCATAATTTTGTTTACTAATTTTTCCTGTGAGATAAATGTTACTAGTCTGAGGTTTGGTTATGTATCAGTTAAAAGGGTGTTCGTGATTTAATACAACAAATGTAAATAGAAAGAACAAAAAATGAAAGATAATGTAATTAAACAATTGAAAAGAATGAACTCACTTGCATCAATGGAAGAAGTGATTATGGTAGATTCTTTGCTTGGACCTATCGGTATCCAAGTGTAGAATGCAAAAATACTTGAAAATCTATGCCACCAGACTTATTCCTTTGATAAGAGAAACATCTTTGGTGTGTGTGTGTATATATATATATATATATTTTGAGGGTATAATATATTTTCAAATGTTTTAATTTTTATCACATCTTTATAAATATTAAAAAAAAAATTAAGACTAAGAACTTGAAATGACGATTTTGAACTGATTGGGCACCCTACCTCTCATAGGTACCATCGGGCACCATACCTCTCATAGCATCAAAGAGCCTTCTGATGAGTAGATGGAGATACAAGGAAATAGTTGTTTTGATGATGCTTATTGTATTCTCTCTCTCATTTTTGTAATCTAATTTTCTGCAAAATCATCTTATCAAAGTTGCTGTTTCTAACTTACTATCATGAAATTATGAAAAATATGAGTAGTTTGTCTTTAGTTATATGGTATATATAGGACCAAAAGCCTTATAACTCCCTTAACTTCTCTTAGGAGACCAAGATATTTATAGCATATTAGCATGTCTAAGTGTTATGTATCATGCATCCTAGCATTTCGAGACAACAAGATTCTACAAATAACAAAATTGGGGAATTTTGTGAATTTCATTATATGGAGAACAAATTTTGAACCCCTAAATATGGTTT
This sequence comes from Quercus lobata, assembly GCF_001633185.2. NCBI lineage: Eukaryota > Viridiplantae > Streptophyta > Magnoliopsida > Fagales > Fagaceae > Quercus > Quercus lobata. The sequence continues at coordinate 52,410,989 of NC_044912.1, read as the reverse complement.
GTTTATTTATAAGCAATGAAGAGTTGTAATAATAATAAAAAGAACACATTTGAAAGGTGACTTATGCCTTCATTGCCAAAGAAAATACACATTTGAAAGGTCACTTATGCTGAAACAAACACTCTAAAATGTTGCCAAAGCTCTCTTGTTCTTCTACAAATTTTTCTAGTAAACTTGTTTTTTTTTTTTTTGCAGTTGTTTCTTGAGTGAACGACCCTTCTTACTTGAGTAAATTCTTCAATAACAGAAAAAAAAATTTAGACTAAAAGTCTCACTTATCTCTCACTCAAGCAAGGTCTTTCCAGAAAGTTTGCTTGTCCTTTGTTGGAGTGGAACTTTAAATCACCTGAGCAAAACTAAATTTTGCTAGAGAAAATAAAATTCAGTTTAATTTTACATTAAAATACTCTCTATTCTTCTAATTACAATAATGTATAACTTCAATGTGGTAAAGGGTAGGAAATATTTGTCCAAGATAGATTATAGTATTAGTATTATACAACTCTTTCATGTGATTACATAATTAGCATGCATTTGACAACAAATAGAAGAAAAAAACAAATTACATCACGCTAAACTTATCAAGGTCCATCCCAACAAATTTGATTACAAGGGAAGAAGTAAATTGTTCATAATCAATGACAATGCTTTCCGTGCGTCCTATCAATCCAATGACAGTCCTTTCTAGCAACACCAATAACTGCTCCAACTTCAATCCTCCCTATTGCAAACCAGCAAAAAGAAATAACACAAGTTAATATACAAAAGTGGGTCTAGAAATGGACTTATATCTAATTACAAACATCAAGTTTAGATTGAATAAAAACTCAAATGCATATTGACTCAGCCAGAACCACTTCTTAATGAAAGTGACATACATATGAAATCAACTAATGTTTAGTCCAAGGTAATAAAGGATACTAAGGATAGTATGTAGACTTTGGAAAAATTGATTGAAAAGAAAGTTAAATAGAGAAAATACATCAATTTGGGTATGATAAGTTTTTGGTAACTGTTAAAAGTATTTGTCCATCAAATTTTCGAAGAACCAAAAAAAATTCTACATACTTCATATTTTATTAGAATTTTGCTTTCTAGCCCTAACAAAGATTTGCCAAATGCAGACGTCATTGCAGCAAATTCTGGAAGTGGGGCTGAGTTTATTGAAAGACTCCCAGTAAGCCAACATGCGAGGCCAACTGCAATAAACCCAAATTGGTTGTCCTGATATGATGGGGCTAATGAACTAAGAATAAGGGCTGTAATGCTATGGTGTGGAAAATGGTATATTAGTTCAAAAATCTATAGCCTAATGTTATATTTACACGTGTAATCTTTTCAATTACAATTTTGCCTATTTCTATCCCTAATACTATCAATCATCAATTACTAAAGAAGCCATGTAGTGCCTTACTGTTTGCTTGAACTCTACATATTATCATGCTGTCATGTGACAAAGCCCACACTTCTGCACTACCAAGCTCAAGCAACATCTTGCAACTTACAGCTTCAATGTAACTGCCACATCCATTCACCTAGATGGAACAACATGATATTTGAAAGCTCAAATCACAACTTTACAATATTCATTTCCAAGTGACAAACATATAAGACAATGAAAAGTTTCTAATTCCAAAATTTCAACAAGAATACCATAGGCTCTATTTTTCTTAATACAATAAACATAAAAATAAATCAAACAAAAAAGTTGGGTCCCTTCCTCCTGTTTCGTAATAAATTATTCTTTTTCATAAAAAAAAATTTGCATTAGTTTAACTAATGAATTAATTGTGTCTTTACTTGACATATGTATTCAAATATAACAGCATAATGAAATTCAAGGTCTATTGCATTCAACAAGAAAACTTTGCAAATAATTTCATCACCTTTTTTTTTACAATTTAAACCCCCTAAAGCCCCCACCTAGTGCTATAAAAATTAACTAGACGAAGCAAAAGGAAGAATCTCTTGAATCTACCTTTGAAATGATTGATGAAGTGAGGGAAAAATAACACAAACACATGGCTGGCCTGAGAGAAGGCAACCTCTTTGATGAAAATGTTACAAATTTTCTTTCCTTTCGTTTGATTTTACAATAACACTGGAGTTGGAAATTTGTAGTGAATACCAAAAGAGCAACAAGAGTATCTATTTTAAACCCAAAATAATGATGAGCGTGCTATCTGTTGCACATATCTTCTTACATCTGATTACACAATTAGAATGAATTTGACAGCAAACAGTAGAAAAATACAAATTACATCACAATATATTCCAATAGAACCAGTTAGATTATTAAAGGAAGAAGTATAAGTTCTTAATCAATGACAATGTTTTGCTTACATCCTATCAATCCAATGACAGTCCTTGCCAGCAACACCAATAACTGCTCCAACTTTGGTCCTCCCTATTGCAAACTAGCAGAAAGAAATAACACAAATTAACAGACAAAAGTGGGTCTACAAATGGACTTATCTAATCACAATCATCAAGTTTAGATTGATCTAAATTCAAATGCATATTGACCCAGCCAGAACCACTTCTTCTAAATTAAAATGACACATAAGAAATCAACCAATGAAAACTAAGTCCAAGATCATGTAGGATTCGGACTTGGGAAAATTTGATTGACAAGAAAGTTAAATAGAGAAAAGACATCAATTTGGTTATAATAATTTTTGCTAACTGTTAAAATATTCATCCTTCTTTAACCAAAAAAAAAAAAAAAAAAAAAAAGAAGGTATTCATCCTTCAAATTTTATTTATTTATTTTTTTTAAGAGGCAATGCTAATGTGCATTGAAGTTATTCATGGGATGGAAAGTTATATTTAATCTAATCACAACTTAGTGAAGATGCACAATCCCAGAGTTTTGCTTTCTATAGAGACAAAACTAGATGGAAGTAGGATGGAAAGACTATTTATGGTGCCAAGTATTGGGAGGAGTGGGGGTTTAGCATTGTTGTGGAAGGAGGAAACCAGATTTGAAATCCAATACTACTCATAGCACTAAATACTCAATGGTAATATCAGAGAAAGGGAGGCTAATGAAATTCTATCACCCCGAACATCAACAGAGAGGGGACTCTTGGGCCCCACTAAATTGTCTTAGCAGGATGGGTTCTACTCCTTGGCTATGCATATAAAACTTTTCTCACAAGGTACACATGTGAGACCATTGAAGATGATGATGGATTTTCAAGAAGTAATTAACCGATGTCAGGTTGTGGTCCTAGGTTTCAAAGGGGTGGAATTTAAGTGGAATAATAACCAAGAAGGGGTGGAGAACATCCAAGAGAGACTTGACAAGGCCCTAGCTACTCTATCATGAATGGCATGGTTTAATGAGAGTAGGTCATACAAATCCCACACTCCTTTTTTGATCAGCACCACAATAACTAGATATGCAAACCAAATGTGAAGAGAGTATAATGGCATTAAGAGAAGTAGATGGGGCATCATGAATGTAAAAAGATTATGGGGGAAACATGAAAGCAAATGGCATGCTGGGGGAGTCTGATGTATGTGCTAAGTAGATCAAAACTTGCTGAAAGGCATTAGGAAAGTGGAGCCAACAAACTTTTGGGGCTACGCAAAGCCAAACAAAGGAGAAACTAGTGTCACTAGAATCCCTACGGCATGATAATCACAAATTAATGGGCGTCATGGGTAGAAAATGTCAGCCTTAAAAATAGAAATTAATAACCTTCTGTTACCTGAAGAGGTGCATTGGAGACAAAGGTTGAGAGCAGTATGGCTGAAGGCTGAAGGCTGAAGACAAGAATACAAAATTTTTCCACCAGAAAGTGAATTAGAGGAGGAAGAATAAGCTCTTGGGGGGGGGGGGGGGGGGAAGGGGGGTGGTGCAAGAAGAGGACTAGCTGAAGTATATAACAGATAAGTACTTCAAGGAACTGCTCCTAACATCAAATCCACAGAGAATTGATTCAACTATGGAGGCAGCAGAGAGGGTAGTCAGGGATGAGATGAATAGGAGAATACACTAAACATTTACTACAACAGGGATCAAACTAGCATTATTCAGATGCACTCATCCAATGCACTAGACCCATATGATATGTCAAATTTCTTTTACCACAATTTTTGGCATATTGTAGGAGATGATGTTGTAGAGGCTGTGTTATCCATAATAAACTCAAGCCATATGCTTAAAAAAGATAAACTACACTCATATAGTCCCAATTCCTAAAAACAGGTCTAAAATCCACAACTAGAAGCGGATTTTAGACCTGTTAGCATATGTAATGTAATAATAAGTGATCTTAAAGTTTGTTCTTCCATTCATTGTTCACTCCCAAAGTGCATTTGTACTAGGGAGATTGATTACTAATAACATAACTGTAGCTTTTGAAGTGTTGAATAGCTTGAGAACAAAAACAATAAGGAAATAGGGATAGGTGGCGTTGAAGCTTAATATGAGGAAGGCCTATAACTGGATGGAATAGGGCTTTCTGGAGAAATTCATGCACAAGCCAGGTTTTGATAGGGTAGATAGCGCTCACTATGGAGTGCGTGAGCCCAAAGTATTTATACAACCATACTTATTGCTCCTATGTGTAGAAGGGATGTCAGTCCTATTGAGGGAGGTGAAGACAGAGGAAAGGATTCATGATATCAATACATGTTGGGGTGGACTGACAATTTCACATCTTTTATTTGCTGATGACAAATTAATGAGTGCCAACACGTAGTGGATATCTCCGATTTCTATGAATAGTCCTCGGGCCAAAAGATAAAATAGAGATAAGACCTCCCTCTTCTTTAGAAGAATACTACAAATGATACCCAAAAGGACATCCAACATATTTAAGGAGCCCAAGTGGATGTCTTGGTCTTCTAGTCATGTTTGGAAAAGATACAACAACCAGTTTTTTGTTTGTAGCATGTCACATAAAAGAGATGTAAAATCTTACCATTCTACTCAAAAAAAAAAAAAAAAAAAAACTCTTTTAAATAAATCTATTGACAGAAGACTAGGAGGTGGATGACATACCATTAACTTAAGAATATCTCAAAAGTCACAAAGGAAGCAGTGAAAGTAGAGGCAAAATTATTCTTGTTTTCCCTTTTCCCCTAAGCATGGGATCAACGAATATCTTCAATCTTTCAGGTTATAATTCTCAATTACAACTTCTAGTTCTACTGGGTCTTATTACACCATTGTAGTTTTGCTTATTTCTTTCCCTAATGTGAATTATAAAATAATAAATGAGACCCCAATTGTAAGATAAAGAAGCCATGTAGTGCCTTACTGTTTGCTAGAACTTTGCATATCATCATTCTGTTATGACTTATGAGACAAAGCCCACACTTCTTTACTGCAAAGCTTGGGCAAATGCTAGCAATTGAAGGCTTCAATGCAACTGCATTGATTCAACCAATCTGAAAGTGATGCACACCATATATATGATATATAGGACAGCCACATCCATTCACCTAGATGGAAAAACATGACATTAGTTTCCTAGTGACAGACAAGTAAAACGATGAAAAGTTTCAAATTCCAAACTGTCAACAAGAAATACCTTAGGCTATATATTTCTTAATACAACAAACATAAAAATAAAACAAGGGTTCTTTAGATGGACAAAAAATTTTGGAACCACAATGCGAATGCTCTTAACTCTTAAGCTATACTAGTTACTGATATGGACAAAAAGAATATTTTGAAAACAGAATCAGATTTTATAGACAAAAATTAAACCAAAAATTATAACAATGCCACACTTGAATAGTAAAAAAGTGTAATTTTTAGAAGTTTAGAACAACTCATATTCTATCCAAATTGTAAATGAGTAGACCCCAAGCCTCCAACAAAAACCAATCTCACCCTCCCTTCCTCCCTCCCTCCCACCCATCATGATTCCCATCCACAAACAAAAAACAACATGTTCACTCCACCATCATGGCCCGCTCTTTAACACCCCAATCCCATCTCCTCCTCTCCCACCCCTACCCCCACCACAACCACCACTCTCCTCCTCCTTTCCACCTCAACCCCATAATCACCCGCCTCTCCCTCCTCCTCTCCACCACTTCACTCTTCCTCATCACCACCACTCCTCCACCACCCTCACTAGCCTCTCCTCCACTTGACACCACTATCACCGACCTTATCTTCATGGACTTCAGCCTCTACCCCACCAATTTCCTCCCCAACACCAACCCAACTCTCTCCCCTGACCCCTCCACTCTTCTCTGCACTGAATCCTTCCTCTTAGGCTGCCTCATTCTTGGCCTCTATGGCCACCTCGTCCCTCTTACTGTCTCCAACTTCAGTCAATGTGTTCCTCCACTTCCTCTTCCTCATACAAGAACACCCTCGTCCACAAAATCTTTCCACTAATATGGCTTAAGAGTTAAGAGCATTCGCATCGTAACATTATTCTTATTCATTAAAAAATAAAAAATCAAAATGAATTAAATGGGGTGAGTTTTCTCTTTATGGCATTTACTACATTTTTCCAATTCTAGTATTGTTGTAAAATCAAATGGAAAGAAGTAATTTGGGACATTTTTCACCTGAGAGGACATCCTTTTCTCAGGCCAGCCATGTGATTTCTTTTTCCCACTACATAAGTGAACAAAAAATGATGAGCATAATACCTATTGCACATATTTCTCCAATCCTGGCAATGCGACAGTTTCTGCTCACCAGTATTATTGAACTCAAATGAAAGCATATGCCAATGAATTTAAAAAAGAAATAAATAGCTACAGAAAAAGATCTATAAAAGGGAGAAAGATATCAGTGACTTACAAAAAATTCAGAGGAAAAAGATTATCAACTTTACAAATTCATCAAAGCCACCACTTTCACTGGGATTTCTCTTCCTTTCAACCAAAGTTACATTGTCCTTGTGTGCTTAAATTCCCAATCCAATTTCCCAAACGTGTCTTTCAATTAGATTAGAAGTACCTTCTCCACTAGTTCCATTCTCACCCCTATCATACTCATTGTGGCTTTCACTTAGTTTTGGTATCTTTTGCTGAATCTTCCAAATCATCCTCATAAGGAGTGATGCTACAGCTGCTGCTGTTGCTACACCCACGCACAGTTTGGTTTAGATCTTCAATTTCTTGCTCGTATACCCAACGGGCCCCACATTTTGTAACCTCTAGTCCTGGACCTTTGGTTTGAAATCCAATCTTAATTTGACCCAATCCATTAGCATCTATTTGACTCCAATATCTATTCAATTTCTGATTGAAATATTTATGGGGATAGTAATCTAGGTAAAGATGATACGATTCAATAGTAATCTAGGTAAAGATGATACGATTCAATCTTTCCAAATTGTTCTGAAAAAGGAAACTCAGAGAGTTGGCTTTTATACCCATTGGCTTTCAAGTACCACCCAAGCCAATGCGTAAATCTATAACTACCATTATCATATGAACAACGTTGGTGAAGTGGATGATGTTGGCGGAGTACAAAAACTGCACACACAACAAACCCCTTCAATTTATCTAAAGGCACTTGCAAATTCATTGAAGTCCCCACACTTTGATGCCTAAACCATTTTGGAATTTCTCTTCCAGGAATTATAATATGATAAATGGGTTCATCTCCCTGAAACTTACAAAATTACAAAATCGTTATATTTAGAACCTCACAAGCAAGAGAGAGAGAGAGGGAAATAGAGAGAGACCTTAAATTGAATGTGATGTCTAAGCGTTGTTAATAACATGTCATCGTAGTCTTCATTGTTAATCAATTTAACACAATTGAGAAGACAGAGTATTGGACAAGGACCTTCTTCAAGTCTTAATGGTAATATTTCTAGTGAGGTACAACCATCTGCATCAATACCCTTAATATTTAATGGAAGCTCTGGCAAAGATCGAAGATGTGTGCAACCACTCAGAAGAAGAGTCTCCATATTAGATAGTTGAGTGGTACTCTCAGGAAGGCAAACAAAATTATTTCCCCTAAGATCTAATTTTGTTAAAGAGGACAAACAACCAAGACCATCAGGGATTGCCTGAAGATTGCAATAACTTAGATTCAATTTCGTCAAAGACCATAAATTAGAAAAAGAATGCCCTAACATGCCCATGGGATATTCTACTCTTCTTTTTCGCATTAAAGGAAAGCTGATAAGTTTATTTGACGATATAGATGATAAGCCCTTACATCCACGAAGAGATAGTACTTTGAGATTTTTTAAGAGAACAAACGAAGAAGGTAATTCTGTTATAGCAGTTTCACTCACATCTAGCTCCTCAAGACCTTTGATATTCCCCAAATTCTCTGGTAGTTCATTAAGTTTTGAGCACCCAGATAAAGTGAGAATTTTTAGAGACATCGAACAACAACAGGCATTTGAAAGACTTGAAAGGTTTTTGCAGTCTCTTAGATCCAATTTAATAAGTCCAGTTAAATACTCTGTTGATAATGATAAATCTTTTATAGCAGTCCCGCTCAAACAAAGTTTTGACAAACGTGGCATATATCCAAAAATTTCTGGAAACTTCTTCAATTTTGAACAACCAACAAGATTAAGAATTTCTATTGCTTCCAAGCTGATCTTGGGTGGAAGGCTCTCAAGGTACTTGCAATCATTTAGATCCAATCGAATAAGACATTTGAGATTTCCAAGAGATACATGAATCTTAGATAGTCTCATAAAACGTTGAAGAATCAATTGCTTAAGCTTTGGGGCTCCACTAAGGTCCGGCATCTCAATCAAGTTTTGGGAGTCACTTAGGTCAATGAGTCTTAACTCATCCAAATTCTGTTATAAACCAAAAAAAAAATTAGTAGATAAACTCAAGTATTAATGAAAAGGAAGAAAATACACATTTGCTTGAGTGAAAATCTTACCATAATTCCTTTCCATAGGTGATTGATGTGGCTGCAACGCATTCTGAGTTCAACCAGTTTGTTTGGCTGAAAACTAGTTGGCATGGATTTTAAAGGATATCTGTACCATTCTATAAAGCGTAACTCATTAGAAAGATAACTAAGACCTTTTGGAAGTTGCACATTACAAATTTTAAGAAATCTCAATTTAGTCATCTTTGTGAAGGCTTCAGCACTCAAGCTTTCCTCTTTTTGATTAGGTGTGTTTAGCTCTATGCCTTCAACTGCATCCGTTCCCTAATAACCAAGAGCAATAAAATAAGAATTATTAGCAAATCCTTGGAAGAATATGTAAAAATATATATACTTCTCTACGTTTAGGTAAAGAATGTCAACTTACAGTATTATTCTTCAATGTATGAAGGACATCCTCACAATGCCACAACCTACTACGTCCACCAGGCTCATTAGGGGATTCACGAAAAACAATTTGTTGACCCATTTCTTGTAGCAAATCGTGCATGCACAAACCTCCATTTTTATTAATGGTTATGAGAGATATGTCCATAAGGACACCAATATTGTAGTTTGGGTTATAACCAAAACTTTTTAATATATCTCTTACGCAATCTTTATTCTTTTGTTTGAAGAAACATGCAATATCTAAAAATAATTCTTTCTGCATATTTGTTAGCCCATCAAAACTTATTTGAAGAACATCCAAAATTTCTTTACTAGGTTCTGCTTTTAGTTTATCCATGGCACTTTTCCTTTCATCTATGCTTTTGTTAAACAACAAAGAACCTAAAGTGTTAAGAGCTAACGGAAGGCCCTTAGTGTAATTCACAAAATAAAAATGTACATAATTTTCTTTAGGATGGAGGTTTTTGAAAGCACTCAAACTAAAGAGTCTCAAAGCTTCATTGCCATTCAACTCCTTTGCAGTATATATGTAATCCACACCACATCTTTTCAACAAATGGTCATTTCTACTTGTTATAATGATTCTACTCCCTGGACCAAACCAATTATGGTTCCCAACCAATGCTTTTAATTGTTTTTCTCCATCAACAACATCAAGAACAATAAGAACCTTTTTACCACGTAGTCTATTCCCTATGATTTTGATCCCCTCATGAACATTCCCTAAATTTATTTCTCTTTGCATAAGGATGTTAGAAAGAAGTTGTTTATGTAAAGAAACTAGATGTTGATTTTTAGTTTTTTCTCTTACATCAGCAATAAAGCTACTAGCTTCAAAGTTGCTTGAAATTCTTTCATAAATACTTAGTGCGAGAGTTGTTTTACCTATTCCACCCATCCCACAAATCCCTACAAAGCAAACACCATCTGACCCCTCATCTAAATATAAGTACAACATTTCCCTCACACGAGATTCTATTCCAACAAGTTCATTGGAAATAGTACTTTGGAATACAAGATTCAATTCGCTAGATATCCTTTCAAGGATTTCTTGTATAACTATTGATTCGTGCCTGCAAAGAAGATAGCATAGCAATAATTTTGATGACTGTATAATATAGCATATATATAGGAGACAAAACATTCAAAATAGAAACTTAATTCGTTCAGTAACAAAAGGGTAATTCAAAAGGTGTATAATATAGCACCGTAATTGGGGTTTGACTTGTTGGCACATCATAAAATCTAAATGAGAACCCATGTGTTTTCTTCTAACTATAATAGTTTAATGAGTTGAGAGTGTGCCTAATTTTAATAAGTAATTTGTTTTTCATTTCCTGCCATGTTATTACCATTCTTTTTCTTGAATTTGTCCTACAATTTAAAATTAGTTTTCTTAAATTTAAAAATACTAATAAAAAGAAAATAATTCCCAACCCTTTGTGTTCCACGGTTACAATTTAGATGGCAACCCTTTGTGTTCCACGGTTACAATTTTAAATAGCAACCCTTTGTGTTTCACGGTTACAATCTCAAACGGCAACCCTTCAGCATCCTAACTCTAGACTTTGGCTTTTTAACTCCTTCATCTCTTCCTCTCCTCATGCTATATTAATACTGAAAAGCTGGACAATTCAGTTTAGGTCTCTAAATCCCAATTGCTCTTGACCTCTATTCTTGTGGCTGCCTGCATAATAGTTCAATGTAAGAATTAGATTAATAGTGTTGTTCTTTTATATTGCTGTTTTTTTTTTCTTTTTTAATTTTGTTACTACCTTTTTTTGTGTTGTGGGTCATATATGAGTTTTTATGTATTTAGGTTAGGTATTTGTACTGATATATGATTGTTTGTTTCTATGTTTAAAATTGATTTTTTTTTTTTTTTTTTAATGTTTGAGATAGTAACATTATTGGTTTATATTGTGTTATCCGTGTGATAGAGTTTTAGTAGTATTCGTGCCTGTAGAAATTCAATTTGCTAAGGTATTTTAGTAGTTAGCAAATTGAATTATAGAGTTTAAAATTCAATACTATACTTAGAACATGATACTTCTCCTTTTTTCTTGGTCTCCTCATTTAAGTGAATCCCTCCTTCATCATAGAAATTGATTTAAAATTCCTTCTATTAGCTTTGATTGTTCTCTTGGCTATATCATAAAAGACTTTTTTGATATAACCTTTTTATGGTAATTATCGTCATTTTTGTTGTAGTTGAATCAAAATAAGATTATGCTAGATCTGCATAATTAGTAGTTGTTGCATCTTCATCATTATCACAAGTTTAAGATAGTGATTACCCTCATCAATAGCTGCTGCGTCTTCTTCATTGCCAAAGTTGATTATCTTAACAAAAAATTTATTTATCTGATTGTACCACATGTATTTATTTACTTATGAATTCTATTTGATTGTAAGATTTTTATGTCTTTTGATATAAATTAACTAGCTGGTATGCTAGCCAAACCGCTTGCTTCTTTTGTTTTTTTTTGTTAATATTTTACTTTGCCTCCAACATTGTTGTAATTGGTTGTCTCTTTAATGGCATGTTCTGTCTCCATCACTATATATATATATATATATATATATATTGTTTTGTAAGATCCAAGCAAGAAAGAGTTTAAGATGCTTGCTGTGTTTTTCTCTCAAATTTTTTACAGCATGAACTACTTGCGGTATTGAAGTAATTATTGAATATTTTATATCAATAGTTATTTGTTAATAGGTGTTTGATGACTTTTGGATATGAAAAGTTTTAGGTTAAATGGGTAACAACTTTAATTTTGTTAATTTTTGCTTTCTATATTACTAATAGTGATTTATCATGTTAAATTGGTAGTTTATTTGTATATTAATCAGCTACAATGTTGTAATGTTATTTATTTTTTCTTTCTAATTTGTGAGGTTTAATTCAAATAATTTTGAATAAGTCCTCTGAAATCAAATTCAATATAAAAGAAATTTTGTTAGAGACTCTGTAAGACTAAGGGGAGCTTGAAGATAATATAAGTTTTGGCCTCATATAATATACTTATATTGTGAGTTTTAGATGCTACAAGTAGTATTGTAGTAACTTACATATGAAACTCTAGATGTAATGCAAATAGTTAAGGATAATGACATTCACTAATATTTGTCTTTTAATTTAAATGGTATTTTGCATAATTGCTTTGCATTCATTAGATTTCATTTTCAGTAATTTTCCGCGCATCGCACGGGTTAGTGACTAGTAACATATTAAAGTGGAAGCAAAATCAAGAATCCAAATTAGATTCTAATTAAACTATAATTTTGTGTCCTATTATTTGATGCCAAGTGTCTTTAGAATGCAATCCAATTTTATGTCAAGTGTCCTTCCAATTATACTCTAACTGTGTGTCAATTATATTTACATGCGAATTCCAATATCTAAATTTAGAAAATATAAAAATATTTAATTCAAATTTATTATACTCCTATGTAATACCATGAATGTGTACAATGATACAATCTATTATATATATATATATATATATATGTATATATATATATATTTATAAAAACACATTCACACAAGCATACACAATGATGTATGTATGTACTGCATCCCTAGATTTGCATGGGTTATAAACTTGTGTAATATATTACACTGAAAGCTCAACCAAGAATCCATACTAGATTTCAATTGCACTTGAATTTTGTGCCAAACGTAAATGTCTTATAATTTGATGTCAAGTGTCTTTAGATTCTTTTGCACTCTAACTCTATGTCATGTGTTCTTTTAACTATACCCTAATTTTGTGTTAATAATTCTATTTCCAAATTAATACATCTAAACTTTAGAAAAATACATATAAATTCTCCATTTGAATTTATTATGCTTTTACTTAACCTATGAATGGTATAGTATATTACTTCTTAGAGAGGAATATATATATATATAATTGTGATTATTCTTGATTGCACCTGTGCACATACATAGATCATAAGCCAATATACAAAAAATACAAGAGAGTGTGAGACAAAACTTCGTTAAATAGCAAGCTTATGACATAGCAATGTAACTTAGGTTTCATTTGTTTCTATCTTTGTACTTTTTTTTTTTTTTGCTTTTATTCTTTGCAATAAGAAAAACTAAAAATAGATATACTAAATAGACCAATTGAAGTTTTGTTGCATTTAAGCATTAAAATCAAATAAAACTTTTTTTTGTTTTGTTTTGTTAATATAAGATATAAATTCTAATGTAGTCTAATCTAAGTGTATATGTGTGTGAAGTTCCATTTTGGAGACTTAAACTCCCGGCTCTTACCCCCCACACTTCATATGCACTTATACTTATGAAATGACTATCGCGCCAAGGGTGTGCAGTGATAATAAACTTAATTTGTAATCAAGTGGAAATTATAAAAAGGAAAGAGTCATTGAAGTGAAGTTATCTAAAGTAATAAATTTTATGTAGGTTTGGAGATATGCTTGAAGGCTATATAAACTGATGCATTCGTCATTTACATGCCAAGATTGAGGGAAAAAGATAAAAGTAGCTCTTTTTCTTCTTTCTTTTCCAGTTGAGAGTAGTAGGTGGGGTTTAAATTCCAAATTTTTTATTCAACGAGAAAAAACTTTACCATTTAAGCTATTTTGAATCCATGCTACCTCCAAGCAAAACTATTAATTAATGTCAATTAAGTAGATGTCTAAACTTCCCTCTCAAAAAAAAGTAGATGTCTAAACATAGTTGTCCTGATCATGGGCTGGATCTGAGTCTTGTTACACTTACAAGATACATAAGAAGTATTAGACATTTAGAACTGAAAGGAGGGAAGCATTTGAAATGAGATATTAGGGGGTCAACTACAGCTAGGAAAGCCTCTTTGACTAGACAAATCACTTATAGAATGCGGATTAATTACCAAGTTTGTGTCTTTATTTGTCCACATTGAGTAATTCAGTAATAGACTACCATGCCTTAAACTATGTACAAGGTTCTTCGAGGAAAAACTGAAATTTTCTTTGATTCGATTGGACAAGAAAAAGAAAATAAAATTTTTCATATCAAATGTTAATCTAGGGGGAAGTGAATAGTTTTAGAGAGTACAAAATCACAAAATTTATACTTATAATTTGAACAAAAATAATCTGCAAAAACAAATGATACCTATCATTTACGTGCCATCCAGAAATATTGCCAACTTCTTTCTAAGCAATTTTCCATGCTTGCACATCCTCTATGTTAATCTTGGGATCTTTTTCATGTTTAGCAAAGGCTTCAGCAAGAATCTCCATCTGATTCCGTACATCAGAGGGATCCACATGATAAAAGACAGGCAAAATTGTCAACCCAGTCTTTGTCATGCATTCAACAATCTTTGCTAGTTCAATCAATCACCACCTTGAAGAAGCATAATTTTTTGAGAGAACAACTATTGCATATTTGGACTCTTCTATTGCTTTCAAGAGCTCTTGAGAAATATACTTTCCTCGCTAAAGTTTCTCATCATCCATGAAGGTGATAATGCCTTTTTGTTTCAAACCAGTATAGAGATGGTCTCTAAAATTCTTGCGGGTGTCATCACTGCAAAAACTAAGGAACACATCATATTTCCAAGAAGAATAAGAGGGGGAAGAGGGGGTGGTGGAGGCTATTTGAGTGGCCATGGAAGCAACTGGAAATTTACTAGCTTGTAAAACGATGTAGCAGAAAGTGTTTCAGAATTGGGGGAATATAGGAATAACAAGAAGAGACCTTAGATTCAGGAAATTGCAGGTGTGACTGAAAAAGCTCAAAAAGCCGGCATGCACAGGTCAACAATTCATCAATTAGAAAACAAATCCTCTTCTATTGCACGACTTTGCTGCCAGCTGTCATGATTATATTCTTTTATTTTATTTTATTTATTCTTAGTTGAATACTTTTGGTCGTTGTTCTGCCACTTGCACGAGCACCTACTTTGTTTCAACAATCAGTAGCTGAGCATAATTATCTTCCTCCTTGATTGATTCCAATACTCATTGTTCTCCTTTGACCATAATTATCTTCCTCTTTATTTTATGATATGTAATTTGATAAGGGTAATTGCTAGTTTACACACTTTGTTGTGCACACCATACCTTCAATTTATTTTTTAAACTAAAACCGTTACTTCAAGTCACAATTTCAGTTTGAAAACCAAAATGTGTGTAATAGACACTACCTAATTGATAATTTCAAGTCTTTGTTTTGCCTTGTAGATTCTAGGAAGAAGGTGAGGGAAAGGTGCATGCCTACACTGTTCAAAAATTGAACTGTTGACTTTACTCAAAACATATGGAAGTCTATGTTTGGAGCAGTTGATTGGGAACAAAAGATCTTCGTTTGGAAATTGGCAATAAAACAAGCATACTGAACTCCGCATGTGCTTAGTCTTAACAATTATAAGCACTAGTTGAAGACCCACATGTGTGGGAATAGATAATTATTTTATAATTGTGGTATAAAATATAATTTGTTTTCTAAATTTTGTTCTTCCTAAAAATTAAACAATTTCTAAAATTATTTCATTTTTCTAACTCTACCAATATATTATTTTATTATTTTGGGTTGCGTTTGATTGATATTATTAATTTATGAGGTGGTCCATATTATTCGAAATTATGTTAGTGCACTATGTTTTTCTATTTATTTTTTTTGTGCAATTAAACTTTTTAAGTTTTGAATAAATCATTCAAATTCCTCATTCTCTTAAAGAAGATTATTATGATAATAAAAAATCATAACAAAATTGCACTTAATGTTACTCAAATAATTGATAGACACATTCAAATGCATAGCCAAGACTTTTTATTTTTATTTATATAAATTCAAATTCTCACTTACAAAATAACTAAGTAACTCAAACAAAAATTAAATCAAAACTATAAGAGGGAGAGAGATTACTTATAATATAGAAAACTCGAAAATATAACACTAAAACGTATTAACCCAAAATAAAGTTTAAAAAAAATACAATGATTCGTCAACCAAAAGTAGAGTTGCAAGAAAGAATAAAAAATCGAGAGAGAGAGAGAGAGAGAGAGAGAGATTAACAAATTTATAAAAAATAAGATATGAACAAAAAGAGTAAAAATATAAGATATAGTAATAAACATCAAATTATCCAAATCATGCTATATAATATAATAATGATATATTCTTATATACTATCTTTATAATGTAACAGGATGACATCTTTTAAATCAAAGAAAAAAAAAATCATCGTAAATACAAAACCAAATCACATCAATCTAAAGTGAAGTTCTAAAAAACATAAAAAATTCATCAACTTAAAGTAAGCTTCAAAAACAGCTTATGTTGATAATATGAGATTGATAATTAATTCAATAACCTACAACAGAACGTTAATTATTCAATAACTGAAAATATATTTGCATTTCTTTATAGTGTAATATGAGGCTAGCCATACCATGCACATCAACCACATTATAGGATGTATAAATTTTTTTAAAAAAATTATGAATAATTATGAAACTCTTCAATTCACAATTATCAATAATACTTAGGAAAGGAACTCATAATCTCAATCAAAGAAAAATAAATGAAAACATAGAAACTCATATGGTCTAGGCATATTTGATAACCCAAAAGGATATGCACCTCAAAATTTGACATGGTCATGTTTAATTTAGGCCAAATATATATGTTCATTACTTCAGTTCAACACATAACAATGATAACATAAACAACAATTGTAATTGACAATTAACAGTGGTATACTTAGGTTTCCCAAGCATTAGTGGTATACTTATTCCTTACTCCCATATCTACATCAGATTGGCTGAAATCACAAACATAAATTCTATGATGTGGCTTGATGCAAATGAGCTGCAAACAAATATTAATGATAAATATGAAATATATATATATATATATATTTTTTTTTTTTTCTGATACATTGAACCATGATCACAAAGGATTGGGAGTGGACCATGATTTCTCTTGCACAACAAATCCATAGGAGTCACATAATTGGAAATCAAGACCACCAAAAAATGAAAAAAAGAATTAGAGAAAGAGAGAGAAATAACATTTTGTGTGTGAGAAAACTATGCACAGAAGGTGAGAGAGAATTGGAAATTTATAATAAGAAGATGAGAATAAGAAGAGTTAAAAATAAAGGAAGATAAAGGGATAGAGGAAGAGAGATATTACTGTAGTTAATAGTGGGAAGATGAAAGGGTAAAAGGGAGGGGAATAGGTTTGTGAATGTGTAACAATAAACTAAGAAAATTAAGAGAGAGAGAGAGAGAGAAAGAGAGTTGGAAGTAAGTGGATGATGTGGCTGCTGATGTGTTTCAACAGAAGTGTAGCAACAATAAATGCTACGCTCTAGGTTTTAGATATATAATATATATATATATATATATATATATATATGGAACAGGAGGGCTTCAGGTCAACTAGCCCTCCTCCTCTTCTAACTGTGAATGTCCAAGAGAATACAGATTCCCTATAGGTTTAGGGTGTTAGAAATTATCTCAAATTCCTATTTGGATTTTGGTTTCGCTATTAGGTTTCATTGGTAAGAGAGGAAAAATTTTTCCTTATTGTAGAAGAAAAAAAAATTCTCCTTAGTATAGACTGAAAAAATATTACCATAGGAAGCAAAATTTTAAGCCAATTATAAAATGCCACATCAAAATTTAGTGGCAAATTCTAAATTAATGTTTTTAAATTAGATGATGACATGTGTCATCCAAATTGACATCACATTGGCATATCAAAATTTGCCACGTGTCATTTGGCCCACAAGATAAAGATAAATTTCCTATTCAAAACTAATGGATAATTATCTTTATTAAAATAAATAAATAAATAACTAAATAAATAAAATAAAGATAAATTTTCTATCAAAATTGGTAGATAATTATCTTTATTAAAATAAATAAATTAAATAGAGACAATTATTTATCTTTGTTGATTGTTATCTTTATCAAAATAGATAAATAGAGATAATTATCTCTAAGAAGAATTTGGGCCAATCAAAAGTCTACTAAATACTTTCAAGTATATCAATTCAAAGTGGAGCTTATCCTCTAAAATCACTATAAATAGAGAACATCCCCTTTCATTTTGAAGACCAAGTTTTCAAGAGGCCCAAGCTTTGGAGAAATTATGTCTCAAGAATCATTGAAGAACTTGAAGAACAATCCAAGGGCTTAAAGAACTTGAAGGACAACAAATCTCTAACAAGCTCAAGGCTAGAGATTCGTTGTGAAGTCCGTTCAATCCATCTTCCAACCAAAATCAAGAAGATCTCTTGTTCGAGTTCTTTGAAGTTCTATTGGAATTAAGCTAAAAAGCCTCCATAAACCTCAACAAACTCAAATCTTTGAAACTCAACAGATCAAGCCTCTAAAGCCCCAAAGAACTTCAACCTAAGAGCCTTCACATTCGAAGACTTGAAGAACAATAAATCTCTAATAAGCTCAAAGCTAGAGATTTGTTGTGAAGATCATTCAATCCATCTTCCAGCCAAAGTCAAGAAGATCTCTTGTTCGAGTCAAGTTCAAAGAAGATAGAATCAGAGGGTATTCTTTTATAAAAGAATTGAAATAGAGATTGTACTCATTATTCATCAATACAAATTTATATTTGCAAACCATATTTCTTTTCAATTGTTTGATTTTCTGCAATTGGGAAATTTTGTGTTTACAAATTTTTGGCACGCCCAGTGGGACCATCTCTACCTCTCATCTCTTCTTCATTAACTTGTCACATCTTTTGAAGTTATATGGCTTCAAAGAACACTCAAATAAACAATCCTCTTTTTGGAACAAGTGAAGTTGATCCACTCGATTCAAACTCTTCATCAAGTTCTGACACTTCCTATGCTGGACCTATGACAAGGGAAAGAACAAAAGCTCTTGTAGAGGTTTATGCTCAACCAACACCTATACCCTAGCCCTCACCTGTTTTCAACACTTTTAAAGCTCAAAAGTCGTAAATAGCTTCATCTACGCAGGGGGAAAGCAAAGACGTAGCTGGTCTTGTCAAAGAAATGTTATCTCAGCAAAATTTGTCTCAAACTTCGGAATCAATCCAAGAAGTTCCAATAGCTGAAGAAGAAAACAAGTCACCTGATGGCTCTGAGTTCTCCTTTTCATAAAATATTGCTACTTCCAAGATTAGGGACTCTCCTTGCTCTGTTAGCTCATTCGCCATGCCAATCATGATGACTAACACTACATCTCTGTAGGAACAAGCCTCGACGACAGCTTAGACTTTAGAAGAATTAATGAAGTCTATGAAAGAAAGGGAAGCATTGAGAGACGCACAAATAACTCTCCTAATGGATAAGATGGGGAATACATCTGGATTGAATCATAAAGATGAAAGCTCTAGGCCGAAACAAACCCATAATGACAAACCTGAGAGTTCAACAAAGGATCTCAATTTCTCTACAGATGGGTCTATCTCTCTTGACCAACTCAAGGAGTTAATCAAGGAAACTATCAAAGACCAAGTTGGGGGTGGAAGTCAAGCATCCATTGCCTACGCTAAACCATACACTCAAAGGATAGATCTCTTGAGGATGCCTCAAAACTATCAACCACCGAAGTTCCAACAATTTGAGGGTAAAGGCAATCCAAGGCGGCATATAGCTCATTTTGTGTAAACTTGTAACAATGTTGGTACTTATGGGGATCTCATGGTCAAGCAATTTGTTCGATCATTGAAAGGAAATGCGTTTGATTGGTATACTGATCTAGCACCTGGCTTTATTGATCGTTGGAATCAAATAGAAAGAGAATTCCTAAATCGTTTTTATAGTACTCGACGCACTGTTAGCATGATAGAGCTCACCAATTCAGAACAGTGGAAAGAAGAGCCGGTCATTGATTACATTCAATGGTGGAGAAACCTTAGTCTTAATTGCAAGGATCAATTATCTGAGTCGTCTACAATTGAGATGTGTATTTAAGGAATGAATTGGGCTATAAGCTACATCCTTCAAGGAATAAAGCCCAAAACATTTGAAGAATTAGCAACATGTGCCCATGACATGGAGCTTAGTATTGCTTCCAATGGTCACCAAGGCCCGCCTGTTCAAGAACCTTGCAATGGGAGAGAAAGACAAGATACTCACAAAGGGGGAAAATTCCCTCCTAAACCGGAAAACAAGCAATCTTTAATTGTAACTACTACTCCTCTCAAAGTTCCAGTTAAGCCCAAGATGAAAGAATAGATGTCTGCTCTTACTCAAGATAAGAGAAAAAGAAGACCAACATTACAAGAGATGCAAGAAAAGCAATATCCATTCCTTGATTTTGATATCTCCAAGATGTTAGATCGTTTACTTTAGTTGAAGTTAATTGAGCTACCAGAGATGAAACGTCCTAAAGAGGCTAACCAAACAAATGATCCCAAGTATTGCAAGTATCATCGCCTCATAGGCCACCCTATAGAACAATGCTTTGTGTTGAAAGATAAAATCATGGAGCTAGCCCATTAAGGAAAGATCACATTTGACAATGAAGTTGCGACTGCCAATTTAGCCATGGTGGCCTTAACAACTATTTCTACTATTCTCACCATACAATTTGGTTCATTTGAGCCTATTGAGGTGAAAGTACCTTTCTCCCCAATGCTAGTTCCCGAGAATTATATCTTTTCATCTCTTACATGTTATCAAGTAAGTGGTGAAGAAGACTCTTTAGATAGTGAGGAAGAAACAGAGCGAGCTATTGTGTATAGAGCATATTGGTCTTCAATCATTTTCACTAATGATGATCATTTGTTGGGATCCAAGATTCATAATCGTCCCTTATTTGTGACTGGCTACATTCGAGAACAAGAAGTCAATCGTATCCTTATTGATGGTGGATCTGTAGTCAATATCCTCCCACTCAAAATATTGAAAGAACTTGGAATCTCCTTGGATGAACTACTTCCCAGTAAATTGATGATTCAAGGCTTTAATCAAGGTGGACAAAGAGCTATTGGGAAGATTAGACTTCATATGCTCATTGGTGAAATGGAATCAAGTACACTCTTTCATGTCATTGATGCCAAGACCACTTACAAAGTTCTTATTGGAAGACCATGGTTGCATGAGTATGGTGTTGTGCCATCTATGTATCACCAATGCTTTAAATATTTCCAAGATGGACAAGTTAAGAAGATAGTAGCTGATCACAAGCCCTTTACTGTAGTTGAATCACATTTTGCTGATGCAAAATTTTACTTGGAAGATGATACGCAAAAAGAAGAACAAGTCATTGTTTCACCATCTAGCAAAGAAGTAAACCTTCACTCCAAAAATTCAAGGATTGACTCTCCAATTGAGGAGAAGGAAGCCAAGCCAATTGAGGAGAAGGAAACCAAGTAAACAAAGACTTCCACAAAAGAGAAGAAGCATCAAGCTTCTAAAGCAACTAAGCTAGCTCCCGTGTTACACAGTGTCCTAGTCACCAAAAGAAAAGAGGGCCAATCACCTTTTTCAGGAGATGGAGAGTCAGTATTGGAAGATCTGCAGGGATTAACTCTTCCAGTTGCTAAAATCACAAAATCAAGAATCTCAAGCCAACTATTGAAAGGGTTCACAAGACCATCCCAAGGACCGATTGTTGAACATGGGACTTTGCCCACCAAATAAGCCAAAGAGGGTTTTGACCCTAATGCATATAGACTCATGGCTAAAGCTGGTTATGACTATGAGAAACCGAGTGGTTTGGGTAAGCTCATCCCTGAAGCCTCTGGAAAAGAAGAACATAAGGCGTCAAAGGCTAAAGGTTTCAGTGTAATAAGTTCTAAGGCCGGAATTGGATACACCCCACCAACTCCTGTTCATATTCCCATCCGAAAAGCTAGTGTTTCAGTAATTTCGGCAAATTATGAGGAAGAAGAACAATCTTCGAACCTATCAAAGAAATCATCTATTTTTGATCGCATTGGGTGACCCACTTTACATATCTCAGTCTTTGATAGGTTGGGGCCAGAAGAAGATAACTCTATTATTGGCACTCAAGGCTCTATTTTCACAAGACTCGGTCACTCAACTCCTTCTCAAGTTGGCACTCGAGGTTAAGTTCTCACAAGGCTCAGTCATTCAATCCCTTCTCGACTCTTAAAAGATTTAAAGGCAAAGCGAAAGCAGAATGAAAGGACAAATTTCCTCCCTAGAGGTGCTAACAACATACTTATTGTTGATCAAGATTCAAATGAGATTCGAAGCTCCATTCCATCTTGTATGAAACGTAGAACCATTTGGGAAGTGAATACTGGAGAAGCCTTAACTGTAAAAAGGTGTACAATGGTGACCACAAACCAAGAAGTCGAAGATGATGTTAAGGATGCTCCACCCATATTTGAAGAAGGTATACGAGCTACAGTTGATGAATTGAAGGAAATCAACACTGATACAACTGAAGAGGTTTTGAGAATTGGCCTTATCAATGGCAAGTTCTTGAAGCATTACTATGCTTGAAGTTTGAAATGCTCCTTGGTAAGAGCCTAAAACTGCCTACTTCAACACTTAAAGAGTACATGATGTTCTCCCATTACTTTTGAAAGTGTTCATAAATTAAAAAAAAAGAAAAAGAAAAAAAAGAGCCCGCTAGGTTGAAAACCTTTTAAAAGGCAACCTAGGCAAAAGTTAGGGTATTAAAAGCTCGCTAGGTTGAAAACCTTTAAAAAGGCGGCCTAGGCAAAAGTTAGAAAATAAAAAACCATAAAAAAAAACCAAAAAAAAAAAAAAAAATCCTTGAAATACGTAATGACTTGATCCCCCTCAAGGGGTACGTAGGTAGCTTGGCATACTATGCTAAGTTCAGTCACATGTCCAAAAAATATATATATATATATATATATATATATTTCTTGAGCCATGAAAAGTCACCATGAAAGCAAACATCATTGTGAAAATGTTGCTTGGCATCTCTAAAATGTGATTTCTCTCTCCTCTTTAAAGTCTAAGTAGTTCTACCTTTCATGTTTAAAGTCTTGGTGGTACGTATCTCCTTGCATCTTCAAAAACTTGGTGGCATCTCTTTGCATCACTAAAGTCTTTGCTGAGTTGGATCACCTCCAATCATCGAAGTGTTGGTGTCATCTTCTCGCATAATTAAACTTTGAGTGGTATCACCTCGCATCTCTAAAGTCTGGTACTCGTACCTTTAAAAAGTATTATAGCAAGAAGCCAAAGCACATCCATTGCAAAGAGGCCAAAGTTCATCCTTAGATTGTTGCATCAACAGTTGCTCCATTAAAGCAGTCTTCATCTTCAAGATTGTCCCCATCCTTAAGATAGTCTTCGTCTTCAAGGAAGTCTTCGTATCCAAGACAAGATAGACTTCGTCTTCAAGATTGTCTTCGTCTTCAAGATTGTCTTCATCTTCAAGGAAGTCTTCGTATCCAAGATAGACTTCATCTTCAAGATTGTCTCCATCCTTAAGATAGTCTTCATCTTCAAGGAAGTCTTCATATCCAAGATAGACTTCATCTTCAAGATTGTCTCCATCCTTAAGATAGTCTTCATCTTCAAGGAAGTCTTCATATCCAAGATTGTCTTCGTATCCAAGATTGTCTTCATCTTCAAGATTGTCTTCATCCTTAGGATCATCTTCAAGGAAGTCTTCATATCCAAGATAGACTTCGTCTTCAAGGAAGTCTTCGTATCCAAGATAGACTTCGTCTTCAAGATTGTCTCCATCCTTAAGATTGGGTGACTTTTAGCTAAGGGTCCTTCCACGTTGAGAGAAAAAAAAGACTCTTTTAGAAGAACATAAAGTAGATTTCTTCGAAAAGTAATTTGAGTGCTTATCTATTTGTGTGTGTGTAAGGTTTATGACATAGTTTTTTTTTTTTTTTTTTGGTGAGAGATTTTGTTTATGTTTGTTTTTGTAAGGTATGTGAGTGTTGTTTGTGAGTGTACGTGAGTTTGGTTTGAGGTTAGATTAAGTGTAGTTGTAATCCACACTGTTGATAGTGAATTTTGTTAAACATTGCTCGTGGACATAGGCTTAGAATTGGCCAAATTACATTAAATATTGTTGTTTTCTGTGGTTTTTTTATATTATTTTTCGTGTAAATGTGCTTTTGCTAGCCCCTAATAACAACTATTGGTAATTAATTAATTATTGTTGTGACCACAATCAAGGAAGGCGAAGAGTTTTTACATAGGTAGAATACCAAATGATGAAATACTATGCTTTAGAACTAAAATATATAGAGAAGATAATATAATCAATTATAATATGTTACATATATCATAGAACATGAGACCAAAAGTTAACTGTCACAAATTCTAAATAATTTCTTCTATAATAAGAATACAAAAAGAGAAATCCTATGAATGATAGACAATTTCTAAAACCCTATGATTACCACCACAATGCAATTAAAACAATGTTGAATATGTTAAAGTCCTAAGGCCACTCAATATCGTCTCGACGAATAATATCTCCATTGATGTGAGGCCAAGTTATTGCGCGTGTTGTATCACCACCAGCCACTACTAGCACCACATTGATTTGCCCTCAATGGCATTTGTAAGCACTAAATGTCAAATTTTTTTTCCCTGATCTCAAATCGTTTGCAAAAACAAATTAAACCATAAAAATATAAGCATTTTGTAGAAAATAATTAATATATTTTATTCAGTCGATGCCGTTAAAAGAAATCTGCTAACCACATGCATTAACCAAAGTTGTGTTACATCACATTATTTAACATACCATTCTTCTCAACCTTTTATTCTTGAATAAGGATTCTTGGTTTCAGTCTCCACCTAGCTAAAAACCTTTTTTTTTTTAAGTAAAGAAAAATTTTATTAGGAAAAAAAAAAAAAAAACCCTGGTATAACGGGTGGTGTACTAAGAGAGAAGCACACTCAGTTCAAAATACAATGATCAAACAAGTGTAAGAGAGAAAACTTGTGCACACAATAATTCTTCTATTTTTGTCATTATCATCTTAGAGAGTTAAATTACCATATTAGAATGTTAAATTGCCAATTCTCCAAAAAGTTTAAGCAATTAAAAATAATAAATTTAATCATTTAATCATAATTCTAACATAATGCCTAACTTTCATTTAGGCATATACAAAATTCTCTCTCCATCTGTGTGTGTGAAGGATAGAGAACAGTGAAAGCTTTTTCACTGAAACAAAAATCAAAGATAAAGAGAAAACATAGTAAGAAATCTTTTTCCCCTTTTTTTTTCCAATCATGAAACATTAAAAATTTAAAATAAAGGCATAAATGCACTTTTAGTCCCTACATTTTGGCTTTTTTTCCATTTTGGTCCTTACATTTTCATTTTACCACTTTTAGTCTATAAACCAATTAACGCGTGACATTTAAGTCCTTACCGTCACCCAACTAACAAAAAAAACTGACGTGGCTGACGGCACATTAAAATAATAATTAAAAAATGCCACATCAGCATCTAAATTAATTTTAATTAAATAAAAAAATTAAAAACAAAAAATTACATAAATTGAGATCTAAGAACATAAGAACTTGTTCTTCAATGTTCTTCTTAAATCAAGAAATAAACCCAGCAACTATATCAAACCTAGAATCAAAGAGCAAACCTAGAATAAAAGAACATGAACATCAAGGAACATGAACATCAAACCTACAGGAAAAAAAAAAAAAAAAAAAAAAAAAGGAACATTACCAAATCAAAGAGCATGAACAAGAGCAAACATAAGAAAACCCACACGAAACCACACCCAAACCAAACCATCCAAAGAATAGAAACCCAGCAAAGCACCCAACTCATCCCCTCCCAAACCAAACCATAATCAAAGAAATTTCGAATACCACAACAAATTAATATCTTAAAAAACAAAAAGAAATTTCAAAATGCGAAATTCCCAACAAATGCCAAAACCAAATCTCCAGCAAACCCCAAACCCTAAATGTCTAGAAACGATCACCAATTAGACCAACAACAACAACAAACCCTGAAATCCCAACCAACGAACCCAGTTGAACCCAGCACCAACATCTCTTTCTCTAAACCCAGATCCGATCAAACCCAGTCAAACCCACCAAGGATCACCGATCAAAGTCGAAGAGAAAGCCCAGATCCCAGTAAACCCAGTCGAACCCAGCACCCACCATCTCTTTCTCTAAACCCAGATCCAATCAAACCCAGTCAAACCCACCAACAATCACCGATCAAAGTCGAAGAGAAAGCCCAGATCCCAGCAAGCCCAGTCGAACCTAGCACCCACCATCTCTTTCTCTAAACCTAGATCCAAAGAGAAAGCTGAAAGAGAGATAGAGATAGAAATTTTGATCTGAGAGAGAGAGAGAGAGAGAGAGAGAGCTTTAGATGAAAGAGAACTTCATTTTAGACGAGAGAGAGCTTTAGTAAGTTGAATCTAGTGGATGAGCAATGACCAAAATGTATTTGGTCATATTCCCTGATGTTGTTGCTGGGTTTGGTGTTGTTGATGGGTTTGATGAGAGAGAGCTTCATTTAATTTAAATAAAAAATGACCAATTAGCGAATATGGAAAATGTCGTTGCTGGGTTTGCTCTTTGATTCTGGGTTTGATGTCGTTGTTGGGTTTGATGTTCATGTTCTTTTATCCTGGATTTGCTCTTTGATTCTGAGTTTGATGTCGTTGCTGGGTTTATTTCTTGATTTAAGTTCTTATGTTTTTAGATCTCAATTCATGTAATTTTTTGTTTTTAATTTTTTTATTTAATTGAAATCAATTTAGATGCCAATGTGGCATTTTTTAATGCCAAAATAGATTTTTTTTAATTATTATTTTAATGTGCCGTCAGCCACGTTAGTTTTTTCTGTTAGTTGGGTGATAGTAAGGACTTAAATGTCACGCATTAATTGGTTTAGGGACTAAAAGTAGTAAAATGAAAATGTAGGGACCAAAATGAAAAAAAGCCAAAATATAGGGACTAAAAGTGCATTTACGCCTAAAATAAATCATTTTAATGTTGGAATTTTCTTCCAACTAGTTTTGTGCATGTTTTGACTTCAATTCACTAACTTTAATTAATCCAGAATAAATGGTCCATTATTCGTTTGATCTTTGCAGACACATGCAATGTTGATTTATCTAGCAAATATTCTTTATTGACTTTAAAGTCTAAATATGTGCTTTTTAATGTACAATTGTAGTCTAACCTTAACACCAAGTTACACCTGGTGTAACTTTTATAAATTTACACTTTTTTTACACCATAGATTTCTAAGAAATCTAATGGTTAAAAAAACATCATTAAATGCTATTGTTTTCCACTTTACTACCAAATTAATACTAGCATTCTCTCTCTCTTTCTCTCTCTCCTTATTTATTGCTTTCCACCATATAATATTTTCTTCAACACAAT
Organism: Quercus lobata; assembly: GCF_001633185.2. NCBI lineage: Eukaryota > Viridiplantae > Streptophyta > Magnoliopsida > Fagales > Fagaceae > Quercus > Quercus lobata. The sequence goes on along the minus strand of NC_044912.1, from coordinate 52,383,413 downwards.
CTAACAAAAAAAATTGAAAAATAATCCCAACTGTGTCCAACATTTAGTATCTCTGAATAATTCATAGTAGGCAACTTTTCTATCAATAATCTACAACATTTGATATGTTTCTATGTGGAGTTATATCAAAACCACTAAAAACATCAACTAGAAGAAGAACCAATAAATATATAAACAAAAAAATTAATAACAACAGAGACCAAATCTTTTGACACCCAAATGGGGCATTGAAGCGTTCTTTTCTGCCTTTTTGTGCAAAACTCTGTTTCAAGTGTGTATATTCATAGTCATTATGCCTACTCTTCCGAAAGAAGACATAAATCCTGTCCACCAAATTACCACAGAAAAATTCAGTGGAACGTTTTCAACGATGATGTAGAGTTGTTTGCTTGCAGTCACTTTGTTTTACTTGAGTTCCCATGCCCTAGCAAGTCACAATTTGTTCCCTCACAAAGGCACTCCTGTGGGTTTGCATAGAAATAATCTTCCTCCTTTGGCTTATCTACAATAACCCTACGATGAGTTGGTTGTCCCATTCTTTTCTCATGAACCAATGCAACGGCAGCTACAAGCTCATTCCATGAAAGTGTTCTATTGTAATGCATATCCAGTAACGGTACAAGACTCTTCCGATCTAGCGGGATGGTTTTTTTTAAACCCAAGATACCTGCAAATCAGAAAGATCTTCAAGATCTTTCAGAAATGCAATAGTTCAACTGTGTTGCCATCGAATAAAATTAAAGCCCACCTCATCATGGTGGGTATACAAACCTGCGATGATCTTCCACAACTTTTGCCATGTTTCCATCATAGGTGGGAATGATGACTCTTGTTATGGGTAGTTTTGTGAAATCAATTATTATGGGATTATTTTTCAATTTTTTTTTGTTAGATTGTGTTGAAGAAAATATTATTTGGTGGAAAGCAATAAATAAGGAGGGAGAGAATGCTAATATTAATAATTAGATAATAAGGTGGAAAACAATAGCATTTAATGGTGTTTTTTAACCGTTAGATCTCTTAGAAATCTACGTGTAAAAAAGATGTAAGTTTATAAGTTACACTGTAACTTGACACCTGGTGTAACTCTAAAGAGACATTTTTTAAACCATTGGATTTAAGTAAATTCAACGGTAAAAATAAGACAGCCATTAATGCTAATATTTTGATTAAGAACTCATTTATTATCCCTTTATAATATTCTATACTTTATTCTAAACCCAAAAATAGGTATACGTTTCTCACTCTTCTCTCTTTCTCCTCCATCACTCTTCTACCTCCACTGCCATAGGGAAATAATTCAAGAAAAATTGTAATTAGACTTTAGCTTTTGTTATGAACACCATGAGTATATAACCTTTAAAAGAGCTAAATGGAAACAAAGAAGTTCATGTAGCAGATCCAACCAAATGAGATTAAGGCATAGTTGAGTTTGAGTTTCTTTTGTGACGAGATTGTTCGTGATTGTTTGACGAAACTTTTGGCCGACCTAAACTACTATAAACTTTTTATCCTGTCTTTCTTTCTTTCTATGTATGATGAGTCGTTAAAGACAATGGGCGATAAGCCATATAAGCTGGAGAAGAAATAAAACTGAAATTGGCTATATCCAAAGTTCTCCTTAGCTGTCTTGCCGTTTGTCAAATGGCTTAGAGCATCTGGGGGACAAGTTATTGGGAAAAAGTGGCTGCTTTTGTTTAGATAATAATGGGTACAATTATTAAATTCACGATTGATCAGATCATTTCATTTAACAGGGAAATATCAAGCAAATGCTTTTGAGTTTTGAGTATTGATTAAGGACACGTTTGGTAGACTGTAACGGTAATTACATAGGAATAAGAATAGGTATTACAAGGAATACAATGTACTGTAATGTTATAATTATTACCATTCATTTGTTTGGTAACAACACAATAATAGAATCTGAAGACAATGGAATGAAAGTATTTTAAATCAATCTTAAGATATATTTTAGGAAATATCTTACTCATATAATTATATTTCCTAAAAAATAATATTATTTAAATTTGAAAGAGAGATTAGTTATTTGTTTTATGATTTTTTAATTTTCATATTTGTTATATGCATATAGAAAGTTTGTTTATTTGGAATTATATTAATTTTACAAAATTAATACATTTACTAAGGAATAGTTATTACAGCCCATTTAGAAATGAATAGCTATTCCTCATTTTAAAGAATAGCTATTCATAAGGAATGACTATTCCCTATAATAAAAACATAACCAAATTATTGAATAGCTAAACCATAGATATAACTATTACATTTCAGTGCCTATTACAGTCTACCAAACGAACCCTAAATGCTAGCAGGTTTCAAGCTTTCGTTTGATTTGAAAGGATTATTTTGCTGGAGGGAATAGCGGGGAGAGAGTTTATTTTTCTTGTATCACAGGGTCAGCCTCTTTATATGTGGTTCTACGAGCCCATATTAAATTTTGCCACAATTTTGCAATTGCACATAGCAATGTGCCAATGGCCCAATGACCCAATTTAGGTTTGTACCTCTAATGTCAGTGTTCTACAGTTATTTTTTTATTATTATTTTTCCTTCTTCTGCCGGCAATCTATTCATGGAGGTGGAACAATGGTGGAGGAGAAAGAGATAGAGAGAGAAACGTAGAGAGAGAGTCAAATATAACACTTTTTTTGGGTTTAGAGAGATATAAAATATAATAAATGAGAGATAATTAATGAGATTTTAATAAGAATATTAACATTAATGAGGGTCTTTTTTTGACTGTTGGATCTATTTAAATCCAATGATTTAAAAAATGTGTAACTCTTCAGAATTACACCAGTTGTAACTTAAACCCATCAGAATATTAACATTAATGAGGGTCTTTTTTTGACTGTTGGATCTATTTAAATCCAATGATTTAAAAAATGTGTAACTCTTCAGAATTACACCAGTTGTAACTTAAACCCATCTCTCTCTCTCTCTCTCTCTATATATATATATATATAACTTTCAAGGTTTATACAAATAACTCTGTATGCTTGATAGGTGCCAATTCATAACCGAAATGAGAAAGAATGAAAGAAAGGAGGTAGGAAAAAAAACCACTATCATCTCATCAAAATGAGTAGTAGCTTTCAATATACAAAGCTTCAATCATAGTCCTGTTGAATAGAAGTATGATGTCCAATGAGAGAGAGAGAGAGAGAGAGAGAGAGAGAGAGAGATGGTACTTTCAAAGGAAATACACACATTTATTACGAGTAAATCATTTTGGTTGAGTTGAATATCAGGGTGTTGGTCCTCAAAAATCAATATAAATGCTATTTCCACTGATCTGCTTTGGATAAATGGGTCCTCTTAACCTTCCAGAATATAGGTCCTCATACGAGCAACAAGATTCACTCTTGATTATCATTTGGAATATCACTTGCTACTGATTGATGAATGAGATCCACATTGTGATAAGTCTCTTTAGAGAATTTAATGATTGTTTACCCAAACTCTTCCTCCTCTTGAGGGTCTAATAAACCTTGCCCACACTTCTGCACCATCAAACGTGGGAAGTTGCTTACAGCTGAAACCTCAATGTGACTGCACTGAAACATAAAAAATCTGAGAATGATCCACAAGGTATGTTGTAATAGCCAAATATATCCCTCCATATCTAACCACGTGAAGTTCCCTTTAGTGATGCAATAGACTAGGGAAGATTCTAGGCTACCTTTCTTACTATCCAAATGACCACTAATGTGGTGGGTAAGTCTTAATCAAGATTCACTTATGATCAGATGCTCATGAAATGAAAATAAAGCACATAGAGCTAGTCCTTTCCATTTAGTGAAATATGTAGGTAGCTGGATAGAGAGAGAAGGGGCAGTACTTTGATGGCTGAGAATTCACCTTGAGGGAGAACACTTATTTATGGAGAATGGTTGATTTGAGAATGATTTTAATGGTCTAAAATATTATTCCAGTACATCTTCACAAATGATGTCCCAATTATCATAAAGTGAAGCCTTACAGTGGATTGAATTTGCCAAATCTGTTGTGCATCTTCTTTGTATACAAGACGGAGTCTGTGCTTCTCCACCATCTATCCTGACCAGTCACTTACAATTGAGACCTCTTATGGATCCAATGACTCTCCCTGCAGTGACAGCAATAACTTTTATGCCATCAGCCCTCTTTGGAGAGTGGAGACACTAGCAGAAACAAATAACAGAATTAACAAACAAAAAGGTGTTCCTAGGAATGGATTTCATCTAATGACAAACATCATGTTTATAGATTGATCTACCATTTAAATACATATTGATTGAGACAGAACTGTTAAATAAACTGATAGCCATAGGATATCAAACAATAAGTTGACAGGTCATGTAGGACAATATTCAACTTTGGAAAAATTGATTGGCAGGAAAAGAAAAACAGAGGAAATAAATAAATAACATAAATATTAAAAGATATGCGAGTCAAAGTTATCCATGGAAAATATATATCTTACCAGATCACAAAGAAAAGAAGAAATAAATGAGATTTTTTATATTATTCTATAAAAGAAAACTAAAGAAAGCAGCTGTGCAAGTAGTGGAGGTTAATTCTAAAACTAGTTTTCCATTGTCTTTAAGAATGGCATCAAGGGGCTGTTTGTGTCCTCAAGGTGAACTTCCTAGTCAGAGCTTCTAGTTCTACTAGGTCTTGCCTCATAATTTCAGTTTTACATTTTTCTTTGGCTATTATCAATCATCAATTGATGAATGAGATCCCAATAATCAGATAAAGAGGCCAAGCAATGCCTTACTGTTTGCGTAAACTCTACATATCAGCATGTTAGAAAATACAAGACTAACCCACACTTTGCACTGTCAAGCTTGGCCAATTTAGCAATTGAATCCTCAATAAAGATGATTCTGATCAGAAATAACACGATTACAGATATTCGACTGATAGCCGATAATTCGACAACTACAATTACTTTACAGAAAGAAATTAATAATGCTCAACGAGAGCAACAAGATTGCAGATTTTTGCAAAAGTTTCTTCTTTCCAGTTGAGTGGTACAACAACACTCGGATTGCATGCATCTATTGCATTCTCCTATGGAAAATTAAAATAAATTCCATAAAAAGAGAGCAAAAAAGTGCAGATTTTACTCTCCAACAAAATTGACGTGCACACAATCAGTTGGGGCAACTAGCAGAAATAAGAAACACAAATTACTGATCTTAAATGGCCGTTGTCACAGCTTAAAAGGAGAAAGAAATGCAAGCATATGCCAATGAATTTAAAAAGAAAAAATAAATATACAGCTACAAACAAACAAGATCCTTTAGAAGGAGAAAGATGGTGACTTGCAAAAAATCAATATTATAGTTCTAAAGAAAGGAATCAATATTATAGCTTTACTCTATGAATCAACAGAGCTAACTTATTACACACACACACGTCAGGAGTTCTAGACAAAATTTCATCCTTAAATAAATTTGCTTAAATGAAAACAGAAAATAATGACATTTTGTGGACAACTGCTCATGGACGGTTTTTTACTTTGGATAATCTCATGCTTAGGGGTCGCTCTTTGGAAAATTGGTGTTGTGTGTGCCGTTGTAATGGGGAATCTGTGGACCATTTACTTCTTCACTGTCCTATTGTACCCTCTTTACAATGGGTCATGCCAGGCTCTGTGGCACGGTTATTTTGTTGGCATCATTGGCTTGGGAATCATATTCAGATATTTCGAATTTAATTCCAAGTTGTTTGATGTGGATTGTATGGTTGGAACAAAATCATCGCTCCTTTGATGATGCTAAGAAGATGTTGGAAGAGGTAAAAGTTCTATGCTAGCGTAGTCTTTTTGATTGGTGTCAATGCTGGGGTTTTACGGAGTGTTCTTCTTTTTCTGAGTTTATGTTTTCTCTTAGAATAGCCTCTTGATTTCTTTTTCCTGTGTTCATCATCATGAACAACTTGTATTTTTTCTTTCTCTTTTCATTAATAATATTGCTTTGATTATCTATCCAAAAAAAATAATAATGTCATTTTGTAAGTTTCTTATATTGGGCCCATAAAAACAAGTCAAAACTCAGAAGGAACCTAACTCAAATGTTTTAGGTTTCCATGGCAAACTCAACGCCAAATCCAACTACCTAAAAGCATAATTTCCACAGGTTTCTAATCAACCAAACAATGGGTGGTGTGGTATGGGGTCAAAATTAAAAAAGAGAAAAAGGGGGTCCTTTAAGTTTTAAATAGTTGTCCAAATTTTAAATAATTTAAAAAAAGGTAAATCAGATCTCTAAACATAAGCAGCCAAGTTGCATTAGTTGTATTATAGTCAACAAGAAAACTTTGCAAATAATTTAATCACCTTTACTGAAATCTAATTCACTTGCAAACCCCCAAAGCCCCCAGCCAGTGCTGTAAGATGTGTAAGAGGGAGGAAGAGGTTCCTTAAAAAAACCAAAGAAAAAAGGTTTACCAGCTGTGTAGATTCATCAAAGTTTCCACTTTCAATAGGATTCCTCTTCTTCACAATAAGAGTCACCTTGTCGTTGTGTGCAAAAATTCCCAAACCAATTTTCAATTATATATGGTGCTCTATCCACTTTGGGTGTGGTTGTACATCATTAAAGGTACCTTCTGCACTAGTCCAGCCCCATCCCCATCTTAGTGATCATGCCTTTGCTTAATGTTGGTGTCTTTTCCTGAATCATCAAAATCATCCTCATTAGGAATGATTACATAGCTGCTACACCCAGCCTTAGTTTGTTTGAGATCTTCAATGACTTGCTCGAATACCAAATGGGCACCGCATTTTGTAACCTCCAAGCCTGGACCGAAGGTTTGTAATGTAGCCTCAATCTGACTGAATTCATTAGCTTTGACTCAATTCAATTTTTCAAACCAGTCCTCTCCGAAGAATGTTGAGGGATAATATTCCAGCCAAATATGATACAATTCAATCTTACCAAGTTCCTTGGATAAAGAAGATCCACTTCACCAGATTCATATCTGCTGGCTTTAATGAAACATTGAAGCCCATGCGTATATCTCATATATCCCAAATCTTCAGTACTAGGAAGTTGGTCAAGTGGATAATGCAGGCAGCATACAAAAATAATGCACAAAGTAATTCCCACATGATATAAAATCAAATTGTGATGTCCTTAAAAGAAGTTCATGGATCTAAAATAAAATAATAAAATAAGAAAGATATCATGTAGGACAGGACTCAACTTCAGAAAATTTAATTGACAGGAAAATTGAACAGAGCAAACACAAATTGCATAAAAATTATTTTTTTACGAAAAATGAGGGAATGCTAATGTGAGTTAAATGTATCCATGGAAAATTCAGATCTCACCAAATCACAAAGAAAAGAAGAAATAAATGATATCTTTTATATAAATCTATGACAGAAGGAGGAGCACAGAAGTAATGAAGGAAACTGTGCAAGTACTGGAAAGGTTATTCTAGAGCTTGTTTTCCCTCATCTTTAAAAATGGGATCAAGGGGTTTTCTTAGACTCTCAAGGTGAAATTCCTCATTAGAGCTACTAGTTCTACTAGGTCTTGCTCATAATTATAGTTTTTTTATCTTTCTTTTGCTATTGCCAATCATCAACAGACGAATGAGACACCATTTATCAGATAAAGAGGCCACACAATGGCTTATTGTTTGCTAAAACTACATATCAACATGCTGTTAGAAGAGTAGCCCATGCTTCTGCACTATCAAGGTTGGCCAATTTCTAGCAATTGAATCTTCTTTGCTAGAAATTGAGGCTTATGTATCTTCTAGTAGTCTAGCGTTTGTATTATGATTATGATTCTATTTATTAAGTGCCAAACTCCCTTCCAAAGTGAACTTGAAGCACGTAGAATCAGAAAGCCCCTTCTTAAAATTTAGAATCACAATGAGAAATTGAATACATAAGCACTAAAAACCAAAAGTCCAACCCCTCTCTCACAGCCTGCACACCTTCCACCTTAGCCAAGCCAAGGAACATACCACTTCATAATTGTGCAATGTACCAGCCATATAAACTATAAAATTATCTCAAACTTAAATATAACCAAAATTGAACATCAAATTACAAAACAACATGATAACTGGTAGCTTTTACCTGTTGAACCAGAGCCACCATAGCAGCAAGAAAGACACAAGTTCTTCTGGGGCATAACTCCAACTGGTGCGTTCAGAAAACATACATAACCTACTTTTAGTTCCCCTGCTTTTATGGTAAGGAAAGAAATTCTAGCAAAGCCAAACATAACTGGCATGCTTGAGCCATGCTTATGTGCTCTGAAAACAAAACCATGAGAAAGCATAAAACACAGCATTTCTTCACTCATCCAGTTTCTATGAAAAATATAGGATAAGAAAACAAAATTTAAATGTTTCAATGGAAACCCAGAATTTAAATTTAAATGTTCCAAAATTTAAATGTTCCAGAATACAACTGAAAAAAATCATTGACTCCATTTTCAGATTCCGAAAGGGTTAATGTGATGAAGAAGAAAAAAAAATGCCCAGGTGAAAAGAGAAGAAGACCTCTCTAGTAAAAAGGGTCCAATTAATTGAACAAAAATGATGAACAGTAGACACAATCAATTGCAAACTAGTCCCATAAGAAAGAGAAAGAGGTGACTTACAAAAACATCAAAGAAAAAGAAAAAAAGTTTCCACACAATCAGAGTTACCTTATGTGCATACATTCCCAATCCAATTTTCAATTAGATTAGGGTGCTCTATCCACTTTGGGTGTGGTGGTTCTGGTTCATCATCAGACTCATTCTCATAATAAGGAGTGATGATGCAACTGCTAGACCCAGCCCCAGCCATAGTCTGTTTGAGATCTTCTATGTCTTGCTCGTATACCACATGGGCTCCGCATTTCGTGACCTCCAAGCCTGGACCTTTCGATTCAAATGTAACCTCAATTTGGGTGAATCCATTAGCATCCACTCGATTCAAATTTTCTTCCCAGTCGCTTCCCAAGTGTCTAGAGTGAATATATTCAAGCCAAAGCTGATACGATTCAATCTCACCAAATTCCTCCGATAAAGGAAGGATCACTCTGGTAGATTGATGTCCGTTAGCTTTAACGAAACAACAAACCTTATGCGTACTTATCATATATCTATAATTTTCAGTATGAAGTTGGTGAAATGGATGATGTTGGCAGAATATATAAACAGCGCACACAGCGATTCCCTTAAATTTGTTACTTAATAATAAATGTGATGGCACTTGTAGATTCACTGAAGCCCCCACATTTTGGTGCCTGTACCATTTCGGAATTTCACTTCCAGGAATTGTGAAATATGTATAACGATTCTCCTGATAGCGTCCCTGAAATAAACAAACGAATCATGATGTTTAGAACTTCAAATGCAAGAGAGAGAGATAGAGAGAGAGAGAGAGAGAGACCTCACTGATATAATGTCTTAGAATTGTTGACAACAATTCACCGTAGCCTTGATTATTAAGCAATTTGACGCAATTGTGAAGATATATATTCGGCCGAAAATCATATTCTAGACTTAATGATAATGTTTCCAGCGAGGTACACCCTCTTGCATCAATATATGCAATATTTAAAGGAAGCTTGGGCAACATTTGAAGTTGAGTGCAACCACCCAAAAAAATGTCATTCAGATTAGATAGTTGAATGATACTTTTTGGGAGGCAAACAAAATTATTTCTCATTAGATATAATTTTTTTAAAGAAGACAAGCACCCAAGATCATTAGGAATTCTTCGAATATTGCAATAACTTAAATCCAGTTTCGTCAAAGACCACAAGCCTGGTAAAGAACACTCTAACATGCCCATGAGATCAGGACTTCTTCTTCCTTGCATTAAAGGAAAACTTAGGAGCTTATTGAATGATTTAGATACACATTCACGGAGAGATAATACTTTGAGATTTTTTAAGTGAACAACAGATAAAGGTAACGCTGTTATAGCAGTTCCACTCACATCTAGCTCCTCTAAACCTTCAATATTCCCCAAATTCTCTGGCAATTCATTAAGTTTTGAGCACCCAGATAAAGTGAGAATTTTTAGAGACATCAAACAACAACAGCCATTTGAAAGACTTAAAAGGTTTATGCAGTCTCTTAGGTCCAATTTTATAATGCCAGTAAAATACTCCACTGAGAATGGTAGTTCATTTATCGTAGTCTCACTCAAACAAAGTTCTAACAAACATGACATATTTCCAACAATTTCTGGAAACTTCTTCAATTTTGAACAACCACCAAGATCGAAAATTTCAAGTGCTTCCAAGCTGATCTTGTGAGGAAAGCTTTCGAGACATTTGCAACCATTTAGATCCAATCGAATAAGTTGTTTGAGATCTCCAAGTGATGTGTGAATCTTATATAGTCTTGTACAATGTCGAAGAATCAATTGCTTAAGCTTTGGGGCTCCACTAAGGTTTGGGATCTCAATCAAGTTTTGAGAGTCACTTAGGTCAATGAGTTTTAACTCATCTAAATTCTGTTATAAACCAATAAATAATTAGATAAAGTCAAGGCTTAATGAAAATGAATAAAACACACATTTGCATAACTAAAAATCTTACCATATTTCCTTTACATAGTTGTTTGATGCCACTACAATGCATTCTTAATTCAACAAGTTTGTTTAGTTGGAAATTGGTTGGTATGCATTTTAAATGATATCCATACCATTCAAGAAGACGTAACTCTTTAGAAATATAATTGAGACCTTGTGGAAGTTGCACCTTACCTCTATTGAGGTCTTTTGGAAGTTGCACAGTACCATTGATGAAGTCTTCTGGAAGTTTCTCAATACCAATTTTGAGCAATCTCAAATTTTTCATCTTTAAGAAGGCTTCAACTCTCAAGTGTTCCACTTTTTGAATAGGTATGTTTAGCATTATGCCTTCAACTGCCTCTGTTCCCTAATAAATAAATAAATAAATGAAATTAGAATAATTGGTAAATTCTAAGAAAATTTTATAATAACATATATACTTCTTTAGGTTCAAGTTTATACTAGTCAACTTACACTATTATTCTTCAATACATGAATGACATCCTCATAAATCCACAACCTACTACGTCCACTAGGCTCTTTAGGAGATTCGCGACGAACGATTTCTTGGCCCATATCTTGTAGCAATCCATGCATCCATAAAATTCCTTGGTCATCAATGGTTATGAGAGATTTGTCCATAAGAACGCCAATATTGTAGTCTGGATAATAACAAAAACTTTCTAGAATATCTCTTATGCAATCTTTGTTCTCTCCATTGAAAAAACATGCAATATCTAAAAACAATCCTTTTTGCATATTTGTTAGCCCATCAAAACTTGTTTGAAGTATATCCAAAATGTTTCTATTAGGCTCTTCTTTTAGTTTATCTAGGGCACTTTTCCATTCATTCGTTCTTTTAGCAAACAACGAAGAACCTAAAACTTTAAGAGCTAAAGGAAGGCCATTAGCATAATTCACAAAGTCCTTGGACAAGTTCACATAATTTTCTTTAGGATAAGGTTTATGGAAAGCTCTCCAACTAAAAAGTTGCAAAGCATCATCGTTGTTCAACACCTTAGCTGTATATATATCATCAACACCACATCTTCTCAATAAATGGCTATCTCTGCTTGTTATAATGATCCTACTCCCTAGACCAAACCAATCATGCTCCCCTGCCAATGCTCCTAATTGTTCTTCTCCATCCACATCATCAAGAACAATAAAAACATTTTTATTAGATATTGTATTCCTTATAACATTGATTCCCTCATAGACATTCCATATGTTTATTTCACTTTCCATGAGGATCTTAGAAAGAAGTTGTTTTTGTAAAGAAACTAGACCTTGATTTTTAGTTTCTTCTCCAACATTAGCAATAAAGCTACTAGCTTCAAAGTTACCATAAATTCTTCTATAAATTTCTTGTGCAAGGGCTGTTTTGCCTATTCCACCCATCCCACATATCCCAACAAAGCGAACACCACCCAACCCTTCACCCAAGTATGAATCCAACATTTCCTCCACAAAGGAGTCCATTCCAACAAGGTCCTTAGAAACACAAGGGAGTTTGTGATACAATTCACTAAATATCCTTCCAATGATTTTTTGGATAACTATTGATTCATTTCTGCAAAGAAAATAGCAAAGCAATAATTTAGATTATGTAGAGCTAGCCACATTTAAAGACAAAACATTCATTATAAACATAATCTTAGCTTTGTTTAGCCACATTGAGAGTGCCTAATTATATTTAGAAATTCATTACTAGATGGATTATGGGGGAAATTTTAGAGCAATTAGGTGCCAAATTTATTGCAAGGTCTGTGTAAAGTACATACTTGCATGACTAGAATCTAGTTCTACTAGGATTAGAATAGGGTTAGTCTAGTTTATTCTACAAATAGTTAAATACTCTCTTATCATGTGGCCAAGTAAAAAAAAGTAACCACCGCACACTCTTGATGAGATGGTCACTCCATAAGTATAAGTGCTTGTGAGGTGTGGGGGGTAAGGGCCAGGATTCAAGTCTCCAAGAGGAAACTTCACACACATATACACTTAGATTAAGCTAGAGTAGAATTCTATATTGTATATAATAAAAAAAGAAAAAAGAAAAAAAGGTAAGTAATAATAAATGTCATTAGGGCATTTGTTAGTGAATCGTCTTAAGAAAGTTTTTATGGAAAAAGAAAAAAAAAATTAATAATTTGACAGCTTTTTCAATTTTCCATAAAAGTTGTGTTAAAATTTTCTTAAAATAGTTTGTTATTAATTGCCATAAGGGCACTTGTTAACAGTACCCATAAATAAATTCTAAAAGAGTAAAAAATAAATTGACCATAAATAGCATTATTCCAAAGAAATTCATACTTATCCTTTAAATCCCATCCAGCAAGATCAGCAACTTTTGTCAGAGCAGATTTCCACATTTGCACATTTCCTATGTTATCCTTGAAACTCTCTTCATGTTTAGCAAAGGCTTCTCCAAAAGTCCCTTTATGATTCCGCACATCACTAGGATTTATATAATGAAAAACAGGTAGAACAACCAATCCCGTCTTTTCCATGCACTCAACGATCTTTGTTAGTTCAGTTAAGCACCAACTCGAAGAAGCATAGTCTCTTGATAGAATAACGACAGCAATCCTCGATTCTTCTATTGCTTTCAAGAGCTCTGGGGCAATAGATGTCCCCTGCTTGAGTTTTTCATCATCCTTGAAAGTGGATATGCCTTTTTGTTTCAATCCTGCATATAAATGATCAGTAAATTTTTTACGGGTGTCTTTGCCTCTAAAACTGAGAAATACATTGTATTTCCATCTCTTGGAAGAAGAAGATGCTGATAGAAGAAGAGCCATAAAGGAAATGGATGAGCTTGAACAGTGAGGATACAGATTCATGAAACTGCAAGTTTGACTGAAAACCCTCCAAAAAACCTCTTGGTTAGCGCAATGGAAGTATGTGTTTGTAACTTTTAATAAGATTGAGAAGATGGGTCATCAGTTCATTTTTTCTTTTTTCTTTTTTTGATTTTGAGGAACCTCAACGGTTCATTTTTTATGACCCATCAATTAATTTTTTAATAGCGTCGGCGGGCAGGTGGCCATCCCGCTATAAATTGTCGGGATGCCTAATGAACAAGAATGTCCTTTTTATGCTTTTTTTTTTCTTCCCCAGGCTTTTTGCAGTGATATTTTATCTTTTTTATTTTACTATAAAACCCATCTCTTGCTGCTATTTTCACGGGGCTCCATCTGCGCAGACCTGCACAGGAAAGTACCTGGAAGATGAGGGCCACCTGCACTCCTGCACACGGAATCTAATAGAAATTGCACTCACTAAATTTCACAATTTATTAGAATGGTGTACTGTAAGTTGACTTAAACATGTGAACAAGTTTCTACCACATTTAGTTAGCCACTTAAACATATTGTAAAATTGAGTATAAAATTGAATGGCAATTCCTCTATAAGTCATTTTTTGCTAAATAATGCGTTTATTTATTTATTTATTTATTTATTTTTTTAACTATTTACCAAATAAAGTTTCTTAGGGAAATAGCCTTGTTTGTAACTAGACTTTCCAAAAGTTGAGTTCAAAGCATTTTAAAAGAACTTGTTTGGCAAAATAACTTTAAAAAAAAAAAAAAAAAAGTTATTTTGCAATTTTGGCCCCTCTGTATTTTATTGTGCCCATTCAAAGTACACTTTATTTCAAGATGCTATAAAATAAAAGACAAAGTTTGTTTTACCATATTCATTGATGTATTATTTCTATATCTTCTTATTGAACAATAATGTCACTTTGTAAATTGGGGATACTTAAATTGAACAATAATATATTTATTTTTTTGAAAAATATTAAAAGTATTATAAATTTATAACAAAAAATTTATAAACTAATGTGATAGTGAATGTAATTGGTGCTAGTTCAACAAAATAATAAATGAGTATTTTATTTTTATTTTTTTGATTGTATATATATATATATATGAAAGCTCAAATAATGTGAAACACTATAGTTTGTTTAGACCCCTAATTTTAAAATTACGACTTAATTGCTTTTACTCTAATTTATGTAAGTGCGGAACAAGAGTAAAAGATGCACAATAACAGGAACTACTCTTTAAGCCATAACCACAAGTAAAAAATTAACAAATATAAAACTTAAAGAGTAAGGGAAGAGAGATGCAAACACAAGATAACATGATGATGTGTTATTGAAGAGGAAACCAAAGAACTTGGCGAAAAACCTTTCCGCGACCCTCCAAATTAAAATTAATCTACTAGTGAATAAGTTGGAGTACACGGATAACAAAACGATCCTCCAAGCCTAATCTACCCAATATACTTGAGCCCTCTAAGCTCTAGCTACCAATGGACTTCTCGGAATTTTGTCTTCACTAGTTATCCGGATCCCACAATACCACCCAATTGCATCCACCAATCCTCAATCGGCTTCTTTTGGCAAATCTTAAATGCTCCCGAGCTCCAAAACACTCTTTACACTCTGAAAAAGTGTGAGTTGTGTTTGGGTACAAATCTCCTCTCAAGGTATAAAAATGAGTGAGGGAAAGGAGAAGAGACTACAAAGGAATTCTCACTTTAGGATGAGTAGCTCTCTCTAAAATGGTGGGTGTGTTGTAGAAACCTCTCTAGGGTTTTCTTCTGAATAGCCTCCTTACAACTTTGTGGATAATGAGGGTATATATAGTAGGGTAAAGAAGAAGAAATGTCACATTTAAAATCCTCCAAGAAGAGAGTTTCACGGGTCACTTGCAACTTGGCCTGAGTCGCGAAGTGACTCGCAAAATATAGCCTGGCACTTGAAATATAGCTTGGAAAGTGCTCACCAGAAATGAAATCTCACCACCAAGTCTAGCTTTGAAAAAAAGAAATGAATTCTCACCACCAAATAAAAAATAATCCTGTCAACATAAACAATAAATATTTCAAAAAATAATTTTAGGTAGTTTTATATTCGAACAATGGGGTAGACATTGATGCAATTAGAACTATGGTTTAATTAGTGACAAATCTCTTACTTACAGATGACAATTATAAACACTAGCATAAGAAAAAGGAACAAGTAAGCATACACAAGATGATAATTAATTAGTAACCATTGTCTTACATACACACCCATGACAAGCATATAGTTTGTGCCAATACAAAAAAAAGAAAAAGAAAAAAAAAGAGTGCAAGAGGTACATAAAGATAATCCGATTACTACAACACCAAGCCTAAGCAACCGGGGCTGTAGACAAGCCCCTTTCCTTCAGAGAACATGAAACTGAGGGTTCATTTCGTACTGCTTCTCTAGCCACCTCAGCTGGACCTCCTTACTCTGAACATTAGCTACAAACATGTTCCTATCGTCTAGGTTATTCATGAAGAAGAAGGTGCTGAATATATGAAGGCGATCACCCACTTGCACCCTAGGAAGACTCAACACCATACCCATAATTGCTTGCATCTCATTAGCTGTTGTGGTGCAAAATGGTGTATGAGTACTTACACTTACACTTCTACTTTCAACAATAACATCTGACATGCTCTTCAAAGAGTTGGACATCTCTTGCACAACTGAACATTTTTTTTTTTGTTTTTTTTTTTTTTGTTTCTTGCAAATTCCCCTAAAAAGGTGGGCACCACTTGCCAAGCCTTTCCCCTTATTCACTACCGGTCTTGCTCTCGACGATGCTGGGCCTTCAACCTCTATTGGGTCAACTGAGTTCGCATAGGGTTCACATTGGGGGTCAACAAATTCTTTGCTATCAGTGGAGTCCCCAGACCCTTCGGTGCATTCCTTTGGTATTTTACCACTCGTGCAGAATGCATTTTTCCCTGTTGCAACCGTGCCTTCAAACATGATTTCCATGGACTTAACATTCGGCAAAGGTTTGTTTTTAAAGGTTAATGCCTTGGGACATGCCTACATGTGGACAACCGGTAGTTAGAACACAACATAGTTGTAGACAGCTGAGTTTTTCAAAATTATGTAAAGTGAACTAACTTGAACCTTTCGGGTCCACCACTCGTCAGTGGCCTGAATAATCCTAGTTATAGGATCATAACCCGACCCAGTCTCACCAAAACACTCATTCCAAGCCTTCCACTGTTTTCTCAGATGATCCCATTTGTTTTTAAATTGCGTGTGAGTCACCACTTTTCCCATTTCACCCAACTGCTCAATCACTGCATCAACCCCTTCCTTTCTAAAAAATCCTCCATTTCTGTTGCTGTCTAGGACTTGAGTAGCCGACAAATCACAATAAGATTTTAGTTCCTTAGGTTCTTTCCACCCAGTTCTCACTTCATTACCATCGGCCTTCGATTTCCCCTTACCCATTTTTGCTACAACTTCCTTCTATACTCATTGAGGCATTTCAACGAATAGTTTGTATGCATATCATAATCAGTTACGCATGCCCACATGAAAAATGCAAAGTAAACTCACATATACTCCAAATACAACATAGGTAGGAAGAGAAACACACAAAATTACACGAAGGAAAGAGAAACCCACATACTAATGTCATGGAAAACACAAAAACCACAGATTGAATCCTCATGGAAAAAAATATAACCACACATCAACTGATTAGAGAGTATGAAAAGTTAGACAAAACTTACCTGTGAATGCAGAGACCCACAGTGGCGACAACGACGTCCTAAGCGGAGAGAAGGTGAGCTCGAGCGAAGCACGAAGGAATGGGTTCATTTGTTCCGTGTGGGTTTGCAATTACCGTTTTTTAGCTCTTGTTTTGATGGTTTATTGGTTGGTGGGTAGGTGCATTTCATTGAAGAGGAAGAGGACGGATCATTGATGAAAATTGAAGACATCTCTGCACGGTAGTTGAGAGGAAGAAAGGGTAGAATGTGAAAATTTAGCCGTTGGAGAGAACGAAACGTTTTGTGTTTCTGCTTCGTGGGTCAGAGTTTTGTGAATAGTACAGTACAGTGCAACGCGTTTTGTGTTTATGCTTAAGTCCAAGTAGAGTACCTGCACACGCACAGATGTTTTAATGAAACGGTGTGTATTTCCTTTCTTTTTGCATTTCAACTGAGAACCATTTGCGCGTTTACTTGCTGGCACTGTAGCCATAGGTCCCACGCCCATCAAAATGCAAACGTGAAACGCTGAGTAAACGCTGGATCCAAACGTAACCTCACTCAATTTCACAATTTATTAGAATGGTGTACTGTAAGTTGACTTAAACATGTGAACAATAATGGTACTCAATTTCACTAAATAATGCTTTTTTTTTTTTTAAAACTATTTACCAAATAGGGTTCTTATGAAACTTCTCTAGGGAAATAGCCTTGTTTGTAAGTAGACTTTCCAAAAGTTGAGTTCTAAGCAGTTTTAAAAGAACTTGTTTGGCAAATAACTTTAAATAAATTAAAAAAAAAACATTATTTTGCAATTTTGGCCCCTCTGTATCTTATTGTGCCCATTCAAAGTACACTTTATTTCAAGATGCTATAAAATAAAAAGACAAAGTTTGTTTTACCATATTCATTGATGTATTATTTCTATATCTTCTTATTGAACAATAATGTCACTTTGTAAATTGGGGATACTTAAATTGAACAATAATATATTTATTTTTTTGAAAAATATTAAAAGTATTATAAATTTATAACAAAAAATTTATAAACTAATGTGATAGTGAATGTAATTGGTGCTAGTTCAACAAAATAATAAATGAGTATTTTATTTTTTTTTTGATTGTATATATATATATATGAAAGCTCAAATAGTGTGAAACACTATAGTTTGTTTAGACCCCTAATTTTAAAATTAGGCTTAATTGCTTTTACTCTAACTTATGTAAGTGCGGAACAAGAGTAAAAGATGTACAATAACTGGAACTACTCTCTAAGCCAAAACCACAAGTAAGCAATTAACAAATATAAAACTTAAAGAGTAAGGGAAGAGAGATGCAAACATAAGATAACATGACGATGTGTTATCGAAGAGGAAATCAAAGAACTCGGCAAAAAACCTCTCCGCGACCTTCCAAATCAAAATTGATCCAGTAGTGAATAAGTTGGAGTACACGAATATCAAAAAGATCCTTCAAGCCTAATCTACCTAATGTACTTGAGCCCTCTAAGCTCTAGCTACCAATGGACTTCTCGGAGTCTTGTCTTCACTAGTTATCCGGATCCCGCAATACCACCCAATTGCATCCACCAAGCCTCATAGGCTTCTTTTGGCAAATCTTAAATGCTCCCAAGCTCCAAAACACTCTTTACACTCTGAATAAGTGTGAGTTGTGTTTGGGTACAAATCTCCTCTCAAGATATAAAAATGAGTGAGGGACAGAAGAAGAGACTACAAAGGAATTCTCACTTTAGGATGAGTAGCTCTCTCTAAAATGGTGGGTGTGTTGTAGAAACCTCTCTATGGTTTTCTTCTGAATAGCCTCCTTACAATTTGTGGGTAATGAGAGTATATATAGTAGGGTAACGAAGAAGAAATGTCACACTTAAAATCCTCCAGGCAGAGAGTTTCATGGGTCACTCGCAACTTGGCCTGAGTCGTGAAGTGACTTGCAAAATATAGCCTGGCACTTGACTCTTCTTGTAACACCCCATAATTTTGATATCAATTAAATTATTATACGTAAATTATAGAGGCCTACAATTAAATGGATTAAATTGATTTGAACCTAAGATATTAAAAATAAGATAAATACTATGGGATATGAAACCCAAATGAGGTGGCATAAGTAAATATATGGGCCTTGATAACCCTAGCCTTTTACCTTTTAAGTTACACGTGTAAGTACATAAGAAACTTCCTCTTTGTTTTCAGCCACAACACACAATTGAGTTGTTTTCTTTCTTCTCTACGGCTGTGCACAAGTATTTTCAGGTATGGTTTGTCTTGCTGAAATTTTAGAAAGTTGAAAGATTTAGAGAGTAGGAATTATTCTATGGCTAATAATTTTCCCCACATGGGTCCGTGCATTTGTTCTTTTGGTACCAAGTAAAACAATTGGCATTGGGTTCATAAAATCTAAACCTATCCCTATATTGATGGGAAGCCGACCTATGATTTATTACAATATTAAAATAGGAATTGTATATATATAGCCGTATGGTTCTCCATAGGCTTTGAGATTGATTTGACAGAACTATAATTTGTGGCTTCTACTTTTGGACTAATAGATATAAATATTAGGTTGATCAGATATGTGTATATATAAATATATATATATATATATATATATATCTCATGTGGCTTCTAAGGAATAGTAGAATATATGATGGCTAGACCTATAGTGAGATGCTAGAGTCTTATAGAGTTGCAGTACAATCATGCTTATTAATAGATAGTAAAAATGAGTGAAATAGAACAATTAGATTAAAGCTGAAAGTGAACTGGAGAGTTATGTAAATAAATGTAAAATTTTGGAAATATCAGTGTTGTCTAAGATTATATTGTCTAAGTATGAAAACAGATTTTAGTGGGAAATTCGTGTATTGATGGACCTATTTTTGGTGTTGCTAGGCTCTAATTCTACTAATTCATTGTGACTCAAGGGTGATTGATTCCTTTTATTTTGCAACTAAGAGGTAAGTGGTGTTTACTAATTTTGGGGGGTTTTCCCAAAATAGTTTTGATTATCAAACTATTTTTATATCAAAGAAATATGTTGATATTCTATATATAAATTGATATTTTATAAATGTTTGATGTGCACATTGGCTATTCTTTTTATGAAAAACTTGTGGGACAACCTGAATTTATTTGAACTTATATGCGTGAATATATCTTTATATTTTTGAGAATTATGAATGGATTTTTTTTTTTTTTTTGTCAGCATATTGAATATGTTTTGAAAACCTATGGCAAGTTGTGATTAAAAGCTCAGTATTGTATTTAATCCTTAGCAAGGGACAATTATACCACAGCTAGTTCTTAGCAAGGGACGGTCCTAGAAAATGGGACAGTGCACATTTGATAGCTCCTTAGCAGGGGAATATACTATGGAGGATCCAAAAAGAAAGCTCCTTAGCAAGGGAGTGCACCTTTTGGTTTCAAAGGAGCCATCCTTAAGAAAAGGGATGAAAAGGAGGTTCTAGTCCCTAAAGGGGACAACACAACCCTGTCAACGGGGCGTAAACGTTGACCACGAGAAAAGCCTAGGAAATTATTTATATGAAGGTATATATATATATATATATATATATATATATTATGATGGCTCACACTATAGAGATATTTTTTTTATGAAATATTTGATGACAAAATATTGATAAGTTACAAGTTATGAATTGTTGTAAGAATTATTTATTTGAAAGGTCTGTTCCCACACCCCAATGTTAGTGAATTCCACTTATTGAGTTATCTCACCCCCCTTTATTTCCCCTTACAGATACATTAGAGGGATTATTGGATTAGAGATTCTTGGGAGACAGCAGTTACGAACTATTTTTTGGAATTGAGGATTTTATTATTATTTTTATGGCATTAAACATTGTATTGGAGAATTATTTTGAGGATGTTTTGTCTTTGGTGGATTAGCGCTCTGGCATTTGTGATGAGATTTTAGGTTGTTGGTTTCTTTTATTTAATATTTTTATGGATTATTCAGATTAAATAGACTTTTATTGCTTATGATTCTTGAGGCGTTACACTTCAGCTTCCAGTATGTGCTTCTCATGTGACTTTCGTGGGTTGCACCACTCACGAGCCAAATCACAAGATCAACTTCTTGAGCATTTTTCACCAACTTCATACTAAACCCATTACAAATATATCCCACAAAATACAAGGAAATAAATTAATGCAATTACAAAACTTTTTGTCATGGAATAAAGCCAACATAAATGTTATGTGAAAAACCATAACAATTTCCCTCTTTGGGTATTCTGTGACAAAAAAACACCCTGTAATAGACTCTAGAGTTAAACGTGAGTTTGGGAACAATGGCAAAACTCACTTGCACCTAAATCTAAAACATGTGACAAACTTAGAACAAAATACATGTATCCTGAAACACTTAAAAAAAACACATTAGACTCTCAAGGTAAAGCAAGTAATAAAGGAAAAGTATAATGTAATTAGTAAATTGCGATCAAGTAAACATAATGTGAAGCATATGAGCAACTTGATCAAACACAAAACAGTCATATGGAAATGACTACAATAATCACATAGCAAAACAAATGATCATCCAAACATGCAATCAATAAAGCACAATAGCGTAAGGATGTATGCATGTTCAACACATAAACACGATGCGATGAGAACAACAAGGCATAGCTACTAAACATAACTCAAAGCACCATAAAGAAAAACAAGAAAATAAACATAGAGTAAAACAAAACAAAACATGGTTTTCTTGATAAGAAGTGTCTTCTCCCCCTTGGTATATGCATCTCCCCTAAGACTTTCTCCCCCTAAGAATGTGCACAAGAAATAGAATTTCTCCCCCTGAGAATGTGCACAAGAGTCATATAGAATTGACAATACTCTCTAGTATACTCTCCCTCTTTTTTACACGAATAGACAAATGAGTCAAGAAGAATGAAGGAAAGATATGAAGATATGAACAAGGATAAAGATGCATGAGGGGTACAAGATGTATGAAAAAATGAAACTCAAACAAAGACAAAACACCTTAAAAACAAAATGCTGCAAAGCATAAAGTAAACATGACATGCTAAGGATGAGGAAACAAGGTATATACCAATGCATGACAAGGGTAGCAAAGGTGTGTGCAAAAGGTGGCTATGTGCAATGCATGACTAAAGCATGGAAAAAGCACATGTGGGCAAGGTATGTAAAATACACAACCAATAAATCAAACATGTTCCTAATGAGGAAACATGAAAACCCCAAAGTTTGGTATTCATCGGAGTCCAAACGATTGAGAAAACACCTAAGAGGCATTTCATCAAACACCTACTGTGCACACTATGAACAACTAAATATAGCAATGCATGAACATCATGAAATCTACCTTTAATACATTTTATTTTTTCCACAAGGGGCCAACATCCAAAGAAAATCATCAAAAGAAACGAAACCCAATCAAAAATATTGACAAAACTAAAACTTTCCAACCCCCATTTGAAAAAAATGTAACTATGAGCATAAAACCCCTAAAAACATAATCTAAAGATAAAAAACAATTAAAAGTGTTAAAGATTACCTTAGAAATGTTAATGGAATGTAAAAAAATTGAAATTGGTTGGGTTTTGATGCAGAAACATTGAAAAAGAAGGTTTGGAGAAGATGGAGTCATAGAAAGAGTTTTGAACCAAAAACTCATGTAATACCCATGTAAATACTGATCTGGGCATTTTGTGATTGGCCAACTCATGAGTGACTCGGGAAAGCTACTGCCTGATGACCAAAAATAGCCAAAAATGCATTTTTTAGCTTCGTGACTTGCAGCCAAGTCGCGAACAACTCGCGAAAGACTTTGACCTCTATTTTCAACACAAAAACAAGCTTGGAATATTGAAAAACAAAGTAAGTACAAAACTTAAAAACAATTAGTGATAAAAGACACTTCGAAATACAAATAAAATGATAAAAAATATTTTTGGTTTGATCCACATATGGTTGAGTACACACACATCACATTCAAACATGTACGATCACACAAATGAAATAGATATTCATTGAACACTAGACTTGTGTGTTGCGTGTGAGTATCAAGTATGAATTAGTTCATAATCTAGTATGAAACTTCAATGATCAATTCAATCAAGTTATATACAAATAGCACAAAGTCAAGTAACCTATCTCATTAGTATAAATAAACATATATGACTCCTCACCAAAGTGTTTACAATGATTGAAAGCTTTTTGTTTGGCTTCCATTTTTCACACTTTTTGATCAATACAACTCATGTTTTGAGCAATGATGCCGTGAAATTTTTTATATTTCTTTGAAGAATAAGCCTTTGGCTTTGGCATCATACAGTTTGAATACGTTTTTGCTCCACCTTTTCCTAGTCTAACTAGTTTTCGAAGTAAGGCTGTTTCAGCTCTTTCTCCTTCTAGAGATTGACGTTTGAAAAGCTTTTTGACATAAAAGAAAATATGAGGAGATATATAAGATCAAGTCTACGCATGTATCAAGATCAATCAAGACTATTGGCTAGACATTTAAGACAAGCTTGAAGATCTATTTACAACAATCAAACATAGATTTCTAGATTTCATTCACATTCAATATGTGCATACATAACAAGCATGAATTTCGCGGGTGAATTCCAGCATGTGCTTCTCATGTGAATTTCGCGAGTTGCACCACTCACGAGCCAAGTCGTGAGATCAACTTCTTGAGCAATCTTCACCAACTTAATACTAAACCCATTACAAATAAATCCCACAAAATACAAGGAAATAAATTAATGCAATTATAACACTTTTTGTCATGAATAAAGCCAACATAAATGTTATGTGAAAAACCATAACTCAACTATATATATATAACCAAATCATTCCCTTGTGCGTGATTCTTTGATCATATACCTTGATTTATGAAATTCCATGTTATTTTCATGTTCATATCACATATTTGTTTGAGATATGTGACAATTATCTATGCTTGTTTGGCTAATTTGAATATATCTTTATCCATGTGTCTAAATTGATTATGTCATATGCTTGATGTGATTATCATTGATTATGTCATCTGCTTAATGTTATTATCCTATGACTACGAGATATGATAGGTATGATTCTTTGATTATATCATAGGATTGATGTGGTTATTCTTCGATTAGGTCATAGGCTTAATGTGGTTATCCTTTGATTATGCCATATGTTTAATTGATGTCATGGTAATTATTTCATTGATTGGCTAAATATGCATATATACACACACATGAACATAGATGGTGATATATAGATACATGAACAATTATGTGCAAACATGATTTTATTCAAATAAAAGCCTTTTTTTTTTTTTCTCCCAAAAAGCCCAATTAAAAACCTTTTACTAAATCTCTTTAATAAAAGGCCAACATCTTTTTCAAAAGCCCTTTAATGAAAGGCTCATCTTTGTTTTCCCAAAATACAAAAATCAAAATAAACTTCACTTTGTGTGTTTGTTTGATTGTGGCCCGTGGTTAGGATTCCAAGTGGGCCTAGGCCCATTTGTTTACTTGGAATCCAAGGACCCACCTAAGGGAGGAAGTATATCTTGTTTCAGGTGTATGCTTCCTCCCCCTCAAAGCTAGTGTGTCCCATCAACTGTGGGTCTCGCTAATTGTGAGTGGGGAGAAACATATACCCGAATCAGGGTGTATTTTTTCCACCTAAGGAGCATCATTTGGGAACTTACTTTATATAAGTTCCTCATCCAATCCAATGGATTAATTGGCTTAAAATTCACCTAAGTTGTTTGTAATGTTTTTATTGTTGATATACTGTTTCCTAGGTTTACATGTTAATTAGGGTATAGTACTTGAGCCTCTCTTTGAAGATTGGAAGCAGCATCAGATAGAGATTTTGTGGTCTAGAGGTGACCATCTCGCAAACTAGCCTGCTCGTGAAATCCATGTGGTAGGGTTTTGGTTAAGAGTGCAATCATGCACCTCACTTACAGCTCATGACCTTAGGGGGTGACCAGGTCGTGAGTTGCGTAATTTTTGTACTCTGCACTGAACCTATCCACTGTCCATCTGCCAACACATACATACACATAGCTGTGAGGCATGGCAAGGGGCTTCAAATAAGGGTTGAAGAAACCCTAAAGATGAGAAAAGAGGGAAGAAATTGAAGCCAAGCCTATGTATGAAAAAGAGAGAGCTTTTTCCTTAAGAAAAACCAAGTTCCCACCTCTCTTTCCATCTCTTTCATTGTATTGATAGAGATTTTGCAAAAACCTTCCTCATTCACAAACACAAACCTTGTGAGTGAGAGAATGGCATTGGACAAGTGAGAAGTCATATCCAAATCTAAATCATTTGGTAGCTTTCTGATGGCAGTTCTAGGAAGCTAGGTGAAGAAAAGACTCGAGGAGTTTGTTGCTAGCTAGAGTTTGGAGGGCTCAAGTACACAGAGAGATATAGGCTTGGAAAGTTTATAGTCATCCATGTATTGCAACTATTCATTCTAGTGGAGTTTTTTGATGGGTGGTCGGGGGAGAGGTTTTTATGCCCGGGGCTCGAGTTTTCCTCTTCCATAACACTTTGTGGTGTTATGTGTGGTTTTCTTTCTTTCCTCTATATTTCCTTTACATTTCTAGATTGCCATGTTTGTGTAGTGTAGTTAGTTTGGAAATTTGCCAAGTCATTTACACTTGGACTATGTTGATTAGTTTAGTGTAAAAATCAACTCAGCTGTAAAACTTTGTGTTAAGAGTTCTATATACCTGCTAGGGATAATATGACATATTTTAGATATGTTATAGTCTTCACAGATTAAATGCCTAATTTCATCACCAACTATGAACTAGGGTTTATGAGTTTACAAGGAACTTGTAATTTAGACATTTTGTATCGAATTTCATTCTCATATCTAAATCACATTCAAAACATGTCATGGATTGTAATATATTGTCCAAATATTCATGTAAAAATAATCTCGAAAAATAAAACATCGTTTATTATTTATAAGATAATGTCATACAATTGGATTTTAGGACACTCATCCTAACATAAAATATAAACATTATTTTTTTCAATAACAATTAAATTCAATACATTGATGTGTTTAATTTTAATTGGAGAATGTAATGTATTGCATTAAATAAAATTAAGTTTTATCCTAAGAATTAGTGATTTTTATTAAACTGTGGTAACTGTTTGTTTTTTTTTTTTTAGAACAAAAGTTTCCAGAGCTCGTAACATACTTGAGTACAATATTTTGTTTTTTCGTTTTTGAGAAAGTACTTGAGTACAATATTAATTATAGTATGCATGCTCATCTTATTGTACAATGCGATCCAATTATTACAATCAATGTAATTATTTAATTATTTCTGTAAAGTTGTAATTTACAACTATCTGTTTTGTTGGCTTTAATTCCATGCTAAATTTAATTGTAATTTTATTCAATCTTTTATACCCTGTATTTATTGTGGGATTTAATTGTAAAGGTTGTGTGTGAGAGAGAAAGTGTGAAGGAAATTGAAGACTGAAGAGTTTTCGCTGGTAGCTCGCGACTAAGCATCCCGCGAAGTGATGCATGTGCCCTGCACATGACTGGAATGCAAAGAGTCAAGACAGATGGAGACAGTTGTGTTTCGCGAGTAGCTTGCGGGTAAGGCCTTCCTGCGAGACACACGCGAAACATTCTGTTTTGCCAGATTGTCCTATCTGATACACACTTTCTATACCCACACTATATATAACCACATTACCCACAAATGTTGAGGAGTGCTTCTGAGAGGAAACCCTAGCCACAAACCTTGAAAGTTAGAGATTGTTATACCCACATATCTCTACACATTTGCTAGTGGATTTTCCTTAACTCCTACCTCTCCATTTCCACACCATCGAGAGGTTGATAGCCCAAACACTTACCACACCCTTTCAGAGTGTCAAGTGAGGATTTGGTACTGCTGGGAAGCATTGGAAGAAGCCAGGCTTTGGCAGATGCAATCGGGCATATTGCGGGATCCGGAGAGCTAGACAAGACAGGTTCCGAGAAGCCTTGTTGGAGTAGGAGCTTGGAGGGTTTAGGTACAGCGAGTAGATTAGGCTTAGAGGGTTTCTTACTAGCCCATGTATCCCAATTGATTGTCTAGTGGATTAATTACCGCTTGGAGGGCAGTGGAGAGGTTTTTCGTCGAGTTTTTTGGTTTCCTCTTTGATAACACATCGGCGTGTTATTTTGTATTTGCATCTTTCTTCCCTACTCTTTTGCCTTTCATTTTAGTGCTGTGTTATTATGAATATGGGTTAGAGTAGCTTGTTTGTTTATACGCTCGCATTTACTCTCTTCTGCACTTAATAAGTAAAATATATCAAGCTATAATTTTAATTTGGGGGTGTAAATAGCTTTTGTGTTTTTACACAATTTAGTGCATTCAATTGGTATCAGAGCAGGTACACTTATTTTGGTTTAAATACCTGAGTGTGATCCTTGACCCTTTGTGATGGACCGGTCACAATCTCTCAATGCCCCACCATTTTTTGATGGGAGCAATTATGCCTTTTAGAAGGTCCATATGAGGGCTTTCTTGTGTGCTATAGATGAGTCAGTATGGGATTCCGTCGAGAATGGGTATGTTAAACCCACGATAGCCAAGTTCGAATGGGACAAGGCAACTCTTGCATTGGCAAATGCAAACAGAAAGGCTATTAATGCTATATTTTGTGGTGTGTCTACTAATGAATTTCATAGGATATCGCATGTGGAGACAGCCAAGGAAGCTTGGACGATTCTTGAGACTACCTATGAGGGTACTAAGAAAGTAAAGGACATAAAGCTCTAGATGCTTACCACCAGATTTGAAGAGCTTAAGATGGGTGATGATGAGGCTTTCAACTCATTCTATGGAAAGCTCAATGAAATTTTAATTGCTAAGCTTAATCTTGGAGAGAAGATTGAGGATGCTAAGGTGGTAAGAAAGATTTTGAGGTCTTTACTAGAGAGTTTCCGAGCAAAAGTCACAACTATAGAAGAAAGTAAAGATTTGGATGAGATCAAAATCCAAGAGCTAATTGGATCTCTCCAAACATATGAGCTGGGACTGCCTTCTCAAAAGTTGAGCAAATCTCTTGCTCTCAAAACCATCACCGAGAGAATGGATGACTCCTTCGAAGAAGATGATGTGGAGAAGGAGGTAGCATTCCTTGCAAAGAATTTCCGAAAATTTCTGAAGATGAAAAACAGTGGGAAGTCATTCAGCAAAGGAAAGTTTTCATCCTTCAAGGGTGATGGGAAGGAGTTTCAATGCAATGGCCATGGACATCTCAAGAAGGAGTGTCCTAACTATTTGAGAGGGAAGGGCAAAGTGTTTGCCACTACTCTGAGTGATTCTGACAGTTCAAACTCAGACACAAAAGGTGAATGTGACAGTGAAAGGAACTACCAGGCCTTCATGAAAATTGCCTCCATTGATTCAAAGAATGATTTGAGCAATCTGGTTGATGAACTTGGTGATCTTTTCGAGGATGAGGAAATTGAAGAATCAGAAGATGAAGACGTGTGCCAAAATGAAGGGGAAATCAACCTACAAGAAGCATATGATTCTTTGCTGGAAGATTGTGGCAAGTATGCCAAAGTTGCCAACCTTGCTATGAAAAAGATGACATGGTTGAAGAAGAGCATAGGGGAATACTTGTGCAACTCAAGGAAGCAAAGTGTGAAGTAGAAGGACTTAAGGGAGAGTTGGTTGAAGCTTACTCTAAGATCAAGTTTCTTGAACGTGAAATTATCCAAGCTAATGTCAAGGTTGAGTGCATCTCTACCAAGAAACTTGACAATATGTTGTCCTCTCAAAAACCTTCACATGATAAGACCGGTTTGGGCTATAATGGAGAAGGAAGTTCGAGCAGTGAACCCAAGAAGGAAGTGAACTTCGTATCAGTCAAGAATGAAGAGAAACTTAAAGAAGTGAAGCCTGAGATTGAGACCCCTATTGTAGTAAAGAAGACCATTAGTGCAAAGCCAAAGGAAAAAGGGAAGTCATTACCCAAAAATCAAAGAGGGCCCCCAGTAAAGCACTTGTGTCATCATTGTGGTGCACAAGAACACACAAGGCCGAATTGTTTCAAGCTTCATGCACTCAAAAAGGCTGATTCGATGCATGGTCAAGAAACTTCAAGGAGAAGACCAAGGGGAGCACAAGTTAAGGGAGATGGTGAGGGACATCTTATTGGAGACGTTATGGAGATGTTGAAGAACATATCACTGTGCCTTGCTAGCTTCACTCCGAGGTTTGAAAGCTATTTTGGCCATACCCCACCATCTAAGGCTCTCACCCAAAACACTCGTAAAGTGTGGGTGCAGAAGGGTACCTATGCATGATCACTTCCTATGCCCATGCATTAATACTTCCATTGTTTAGGGTCATAGATTCATGCATCATGACATGCATAATTCATTTTGTGTTATGGCTTCCGGTTTATAGCTTGTTTCTTTTACAAGTTTTGTTTTATACTTGTTTTTGTTGATCTTACTTTGCTTGTTCTGTTTTTGAGTGTGTTCAAAAAATTCAAAAACCCATAAAAATTGAAAAATCTTCAAAAAGTTTGATCGTTCATGTTGTGTATATCACATGAGAGTTTGGCCCAGTACCTTCGTACTAATGGCGTAGTGCATTTACAAGCTTAGTTTGTTATGTATGCACATATATCTTTGTGGGAGAAATCATGAAAACTATGTGTGATTGTTGTAAATAGATCTTCAAGCTTGTCATGAATGATTGGTCAACAGTCTTGAGGGTCTTGATACTTGCATAGACTTGTGCCTATATATCTTCCCACCTTTACTTTTATGTTTTTGCATTAGAGCTCTCCAAATATAAATCTCAAAATGAAAAAGAGATTATAAGCTGCAAAAGCCTGTCGCACATACTAGTATTTGACTAAGAAAAAGGGAAAACGACTTTTGTATTGAAATGTATGGTGCTCAAAAAGCTAAAGGCTAACTCTCACTATTGAAATATCAAAAATTTCATGCACCGATCTCAAAAAGAGATGTATTATCCAAAAATGATCAAATGTTATGATTTATGCAGAAGCCAAATGAAAATCTTCTAAGTTTTGTAATCATTCTCTTGTGGGAGGTCATATATGTTCATTTCTATAATTGAGATAGACCACTTGACTTAGTACCAGTTATGTATGACTTGATTGAATTGATCATTGAAGCTTCACTCTGGTCTAAGGACTATTCCACATTTGATACTCACCCACAACACACAAGACTTTGATTCAATTAATGCTTATCTCATTTGTGTGATTGTACATGTTCAAATGTGATGTGTATGCTTAATTTCTTGTTGATCAAACCCAAAAATATTTTTGAGTGTTTTATATGTTTTTGAAAGTGATTTTATACTTTCTTGTTTTTAGTTTTTGTTCAAAATGCATTTTTGAGTTTTTCTTCAAAAACTGGTTCAGAGGCAGTTTCGTGAGAAGCTTGCGAATTAGAGCTTCCCGCAAAACCAGCTTAAGGGAAATAAAAATTTTCAATTTCTTATAGAAAGTCTCGCAACTGTCTCGTGAGTATTTCGTGACTAAATCCTTCTCGCGAAATGATTTTTAGGCAAAAACTGGAAATTTTTCAATTTCATACAAAGGCTATAGCGATTGTCTCACGACTGTTTTGCGACTAAGTGTTTCTCGCGAAAGCTTCTATACTTCTTGCAACTAATTTCGTGACTGCCTAACCTGCGAAAAACGCGTGTTTTCAGTTTTATATGGCAGATGTGATAGTTTTTCAAAAAATCTCTATTTCCCACGCACAGCCTCTCTCGAACCCCTCTCAACCCAAAATCATTTTTCACTCAAACCCCTTCACTCTCAAGCTTGTTTTTTTGCATTTTCAACTTCAAGGTATGTTTTCTAAAACATTTTCTTCTATTTTGTCTTAGATTATGCAGGAATTAAGTTAGGGTTTCCAAAATTGGGGATTTTTCGAAAATGGGTTAGGGTTCATGATTTCGTGAAATTTTTTTCAAAATTTTGATTGGGCTGAGTCCCATTTGATCTTTGTGTATCTGTGTTGGCCTCGTGTGGCATTCTAAACATGTATTGAGGCATTTTCACATATGTTCATGCATTTTTCATTGGTGTAGTTCACTGTTGCATGCTAAGTGTTTGACAAAATGTTCAAGTGACATTTTGTGTTGAATTGGACTCAACTGAGCTCCATTCCTTGGGTTTACTCTTGATTGAACATGTTTAACATGTTTTGGTCAAAGGGTGCGTGTTTTACACACTGTGCCCATTTTGTACCATGCCATGCACCTCCTAGGCACACCCTATGCATCACCTGTTGCACACACATGCACATGCACACGCACACACATGCACATGCACACACATGCACACACATGCACAATTGCTATTTTCATGCATTATGTTATTTTTTACAAGTTTTAACAGTTATAGCATGTTATTTTGAGTGTGTTATGCTCTGCTTTAAGCATATTTTCTTTTGACTTGGAACTAACTTGAATCTAATCAAGTGTGTGTTCTGTTTTGTGTTTGTGCACTTGTATCTTTTCTTTGTTATCTGTTTCTACAGATGTCTTACTGTTCCTCTCGAGGTAAAGAACTTGTGATTGACCTTACATCATCACC
Organism: Quercus lobata; assembly: GCF_001633185.2. Taxonomy (NCBI): domain Eukaryota; kingdom Viridiplantae; phylum Streptophyta; class Magnoliopsida; order Fagales; family Fagaceae; genus Quercus; species Quercus lobata. The sequence continues at coordinate 52,351,674 of NC_044912.1, read as the reverse complement.
AGTTTCAAAAAGAACACGGCATTTGTCTGAATTCTCCAATAGCAAGAAATTCAAGACTCCACTGGACTTTCAAACTTTCTCCAGCACTTTTCAGGACGCTCCCACTGTGGTGGAGCGGATTGTCCAGTTTGACACCTTGGGATCCACCTTTATCCCTAAGATTTTTGAAGACAAAGATTGGGCGGATCTATTTGGAAACTTCGAGGATCCGATTGAGAATTGGTTAAGGAGTTCTACTCAAATGCTAGATTCACTGGAGTAGAACTACGATGTTGGGTTCGAGGAAAGGAGTTCATCATTACTCCGAACTACCTTGCAAAGATCCTTCGCATCACTCGACCCAAAAATGTGGATAGCTCCCCATATGATGACAGACTTCCCCAAGTGTCAGATATTCTTCAAATTCTTGGAGTTGAACATGAGGTCTCAGCCAAAGGCACATCCATTGGAACAGCGAAGTTCAAACCTGAACTAAAAACTCTCACGTTCTTCATGTTCTCCAATTTATATCCACTCTCCAACACGGGATTCATCAATCTTGGAAGAGCACAGTTCTTGTGTGATCTCATCACAGGAGCTCTAATTGACATTTGTGCTCATATCTTCCAGACTATTGGAAAAACAGTAGTACGAACAGCAGCACGAATGTGCCTTCCCTTCTGCAGTCTTCTCATGAAAATCATGAAACATGAAGGTGTTTGTCCACCAAAAGATGGAAAAATCATAGTTCGTGATCGCCCAATATCTATAGCCTCACTTCAAAAGAGCAAAAGTCAGTCTTTTGCTAAGCGAAAAAAGAAAGATCTGTCCACAACACCAAAGAGTGAATCTGCTCACACTACCCCTAGACATATCGAGACTACATTTCCTTACATTCCTAAGCCTCAGACTGCTAGTACTCAGCCAGGACAATCTAGCACTCACGCCGATCGGTTCACTATGTTGGCTAAAAGTCTACATGAGCGTGTTTCAGGACTTGCAAATTCCATCTACTCCACAAACAACCAGGTTCAAATGCATCTTACTGCCATTGAGACATAGCTAGATGAGATTCAACGCAAGTTAGAGGAGACCCATTAGCTATTCGTGCCAAAAAGGGGGAAAGCAATCTCTGTGTATAGACTGTATAGATTGGATGATAGCATATAGTAAGGGGGAGAGCATCACACAGGAAGGAAAGTGTGCATAGTGAAAGGGGGAGTTTTGTGAGCTCAAAAAGACAGGAAAAGAAAGAGCTGACATGCTCATTTTTTGTTTACAGCTTTATTTAGTTTATAACTCTTGGATAGTTGTTTTTACTGCTTTCGTTTAAAGCTTTAGTACATTGTTCTTAATTTCAGTTTTATATTCATTATTTGTGTTTATCTCAATGCTTTGTAGCATTTTTTTTTTTTTTTTTTGTAATTTTAAGATATTGCTAATATGTCTTAAGTACCTCACACTTGTACCCTAGTAGGATCTTGTATCCAAAATGCATATACTTCGTGTATTTTGCATTGGTTGTGTGTTGGACATGCAATTGATCATTGTGATTGGTCTTCATTGCATTGCATGTCCAGATAAGCATTTACTTGCTAAATGTTCATTGTAGTCATTCTTTAATGATTGACCTTGTTTGATCAAGATATGCTTATATGCTTTATAGTGTTTACAAACTTGATCGCACTTTACTTGCTCATGTACGTACCATGTATTCAACTTGTCATAAGCTTAATAAAAGTTTTGTTTGTGTGCGAGTGTTTCAGGTTACAGGTATATACATGCAAGTGCTTCACATCTTCTAGATTAGGTGTGAGTGAGTTTTGCCACTGTTCCCAAACTCACGTTTAAGTCTAGAGTCTGTTTTAGGGGTTTTGTCACGGAATAGCCAAAGGGGGAGATTGTAAAGTTGTAATTTACAACTATTTGTTTTGTTGGCTTTAATTCCGTGCCAAATTTGATTGTAATTTTATTCAATCTTTTGTACCATGTATTTGTTGTGGGATTTAATTGTAAGGGTTGTGTGTGAGAGAGAGAGAGAGAGTGTGAAGACTTAAGCAAATTGAAGACTGAAGAGTTTTCGTGGGTAGCTCACGACTAAGCATCCCGCGAAATGATGCATGTGCCTTGCACATGACTGGAATGCGAAAAGTCAGGACAGATGGAGATAGCTGTGTTTCGCAAATAGCTCACAGGTAAGGCCTTCTCGCGAGACACTCGCGAAACATTCTGTTTTGCCATATTGTCCTATCTAATACATACTTTCTGTACCCACACTATATATACCTACAAATGTTGAGGAGTGCTTCTGAGAGAAAACCCTAGCCACAAACCTTGAAAGTTAGAGATTGTTATACCCACATATCTCTACACATTTGCTTATGGATTTTCCTCAACTCCTACCTCTCCATTTCCATACCATTGAGAGGTTGATAGCCCAAACACTTACCACACCCTTTCAGAGTGTCAAGTGAGGATTTGGTGCTGTTGGGAAGCATTGGAAGAAGCCAGGCTTTGGCGGATGCAATTGGGCGTATTGTAGGATCCGGAGAGCTAGACAAGACATGGTTTCGAGAAGCCTTGTTGGAGTAGGAGCTTGAAGGGCTTAGGTACAGCGGGTAGATTAGGCTTGGAGGATCTCTTCCTAACCCATGTATCCCAACTGATTGTCTAGTGGATCGATTATCGCTTGGAGGGCGGCGGAGAGGTTTTTCGCCGAGTTCTTCGGTTTTCTCTTCGATAACACATCAACGTGTTATCTTGTGTTTGCATCTTTCTTTCCTACTCTTTTGCCTTTCATTTTACTATTGTGTTATTATGAATATGGGTTAGAGTAGCTTGTTTGTTTATACGATTGCATTTACTCTCTTCCGCACTTAATATAAGTTAGAGTAAAATATATCGAGCTGTAATTTTAATTTGGGGGTCTAAATAGCTCTTGTGTTTTTACACATTTTAGAGCATTCAATTTCATTAAAACAACTTATGATTATCTTATTGCACACAAAAGATATAATTATTACAACAGGTATAAATCCAAAACAAGTAAGGTAAAAAAAAAAGAAAGAGAAAGAAAGAAACAAGTGCAGTTATCAGTCAATTCACATTACCATTTAGGTAGATTCACTCTAAAAGTTCTCATAAACCATCTTGGTCTTTTTGAGATGACAACATGTCCTGTAACTAGTCCAATTACTAGTCCGCAAGCATATCCTATCACTACCACTTTCCAATTAAAACCTTCTCCAAATGATGACTCATGGCTCAATTGAGAAGTTGGTGTCTCATTATTTTCACATTCCTTCGACAATTGAAAGCCACACAATCCTAAATTTCCCTCAAAAGAGGAACCTTGAAATGTTGAAAACTGTCCACCTTGTGGAATGGGACCAATAAGTTGGTTTTTAGACAAGTTTAAATATTCAAGAAATGTGAGACTTGTTAGTTGTTGAGGGATTTTACTTGAGAGTCCATTTTGAGACAAATCCAACGATTCAAGCAAAATTAGGTTCCCCAATGATGATGGAATGTGGCTCACGAAGCTATTGTTGGATAAATTGAGTACAATTATTCCCTTTAGATTCCCCACACTAGCTATTTGGAATTTCTCCATAAAGCCTGTTGTTGGAGAGATCAATAGCTATGAAGGCAGTCAAGAACTTTACCAGTTCCATTTTTCTTCCCTTAACCACTGTAGTCAATGAGTCTTTATGACAAATGGACTTAATTCCCATATATTCAAATTGTTACTTGTTTTTGCCAAGGTCCATTAACATTGCATTCCAAGTTTTGAAGTATTCTGTTGGTAACTTGCTAGAGAAATTGTTTTGAGAAAGGCATATGACACGCAACTTGAAAAACCCGAACTTGGTATGAGGATCCCATATAGGACCATAAAATCCATTTTCTCGCAAGACAAGAATTTGTAACTCTGGCAAAGACTCCAACCAAAAAGGGAATGTATTGTTCAATTTTTTTTTTGCAATATTCAGAACTTCTAGCATTCTATTTGGTTGTCGCTCAAGTCTAATGTCCTCAAACTACATCCATTCACAAATGTTTCAGGAATGTTTCCTTGAAAGTGGTTGTTTCTCATAGCTAATACTAAAAGAGTACGGCTAAAGTTACCTATACATTGTGGATTGTGACCTATGAACTGGTTGTTAGATAGATCAAGGACTTGCAAATGATTCAGCTTACAAATCATTGGAGAAATATTTCCAGTCATCTTATTTTTTGAGGCAAAAAGGTAAACGGTAGGCAATGGGGGAATAAAATGTGTCTCCTGCAATATATTGGATCTCAAGTCTAAAAGGAACAATTTTTTCCGAGGAAGAACTATTGGTGGTTGCTCAAAACTGCTTAGAAGGTTAAAAGAAAGATTCAAGTATTGCAATGTGTCTTTTCCAGCATTCCAGCGCCATTTGGGTATTTTACCTCTAATGTTATTGTAAGAAAGGTCCAAACATTGCAATTCATTTTGGGCTTTTAGAAAATGAGGAAATTCATGCAAATTGCAAGTAGACAAGTGCAAATTTGAAAACTTGGGGAGGGTTGAATTAATGTTTGTTGTTGAAACAAATAAATTATTACCTAAAAGATCGAGAACTTGAAGCTCTTTAAGCTCAAAGAAAATGTTGAACTCCATCTTGCCCTTTAAGTTGTGAGATTGACAATTGACCTTGGAATCGGTCCATTCAATTTGTTTCCACTCAATCTCAAGACTTTTAATAGTGATGAAGAGAGATTTTGGAATTTGAGAAGGCCAAAAAGTTGATTTTGATATAGAGAAAGTTCAAACAATGAAGGCATTGTATACAAAACCAAGGGGATGGCCCTTTTGAGTGAGTTATATGACAACCCAAGAAAAGATAAATTAGAAATTCTACTTGTTTCAGATGGGATTGGTCCTTCCAACTTATTTTCTTTAAAATTTATAGCACGGAGTTGAATAATATTTGTTAGTGAAATTGGGAACCCGGCTTCAAAATTGTTTATTTAATCTTCTAGTTGTGTAAGATTTCCTAGGAAGGATGGTATTTTCCCATGAAAAAGGATCCTGCCAAGTTTCAGAGATATGAGTTTTGCTTTCAGAGAAATGAGTTTTGCAAGGTTTCCCAATGTAAAAGGGAGTTGACCATGAAAACTGTTAGATTGGAGTGAAAGATAAGTAAGCTGTGATAGGTTCCCAATAGAAGGAGGAATTGCCCCTGAAAAATTATTTAAATCAAGATCTAAATATTTCAAAGACTCGAGATTGCCAATTGAATTGGGCAATTTTCCAGAAAATTTTCTGAGAAAGATCTAAAATACCTTAAGGTTGCCAATTGAATGGGGCAGTTCTCCAGAAAAATTTGTGAAGGAAAGATGCAATTGCTTTAGGGAACTACCATGATGAAATTTGGGAAGGAAACCAGAGAGCTTGAAGTTATATGACAATCAAGGAGAGAGAGATGTCAAGGAAGACAAGTTTGTGAGGGAATGAGGTAGTGACGATAAAAATTCCACTTTATCCAGATGAAGTTCTCTTAGATTTGTAATGTTCTGGACAAATGTTTCAAGATCAATCACTTTGAAATTCAAATAAAAATAACCAAGAAAATCATAATTGAAAGAGAGATCAAATGAAACCAAATTGGATAGCCATGAAATTTCGGACGGGATTTGGCTGGATAAGAAGGAATGAGAGAGGTTAAGGTGTGTTAACCTTACAAGCTGGCCAAATTCAGATGGGATTGTGTAGGAAGAGAAGTTGTTGACGGCAAGGTTGAGTTTCTGAAGGTGACGCAAGCTGAACAGGCTACTGTTAGACTCTAGAGACCCACAAAGCCAACTGTTGCTCAGGTCTAAGCCAATCACCACTACAAAAAAATGGGGCTATCCCAGCGTTTTGAAAAGCGCTGGGATAGCCCCAAAAAGCGCTGGAATAGGGTCAAAATTCCTATCCCGGCGTTTTTTTTCCCGGCGCTTCAGACCGCCGCTTTTTGAATGTGGGGATAGGGTCGTGCGGACCTGTACCAGCGCTTTTCAAAAGCGCTGGGATAGGTCCTAGCGCTTTCAAACCCTATTCCGGCGTTTTTAAAAGCGCTGGGACAGTCTTTATGAAAATGTGAATATAACCTATACCAGCGCTTTTGGAAGGCCTATGCCAGCGCTTTTGAAAGCGCTGGCATAGGTTTTACCTATTCCAGCGCTTTCAAAAACGCTGGTATAGGTCTTGAATCAGTATAATTTAAAAGGACCTATGCCAGCGCTTTTGAAAGCGCTGGTATAGGTCTTGAATCAGTAAAATTTAAAAGGACCTATGCTAGCGCTTTCAAAAGCGCTGGTATAGGTCCTTTTTTTAAAAAAAAAAAAAAATTAATTTTATAGACCTGAAATATACCTACAATACATATTTTCCAATACATATTTTATAACACCTGTAATGAACCACAATTCATATTTTTACAAATAATAATGCAAAAACCAAAAACATAGATTAAAAGAATTTTATTCACAGATTTTTTACAATAATAATGCTAAGACCAAGTGTGTAAGTTAAAAGAATTTGATTCACAAAAAGCCTAAGTCATGCCAATCACAGGACAAACCAATAACCTGAAGAACTCAACCTAGGCAACCACAAGATCAGCATCAATCTACCTGCACCAGACCAATAAGAGAAATTACCACATTCAAATAAGCGATGACCTTGCAAACATAAAATGGCCCCAAATTGAACCACATTCAGCAACAATTGATCTCTACAGAAGTTTGGTGCAACAAGGAACAACGATTCCTTTTGAGGGAGCAATATATTAAACAATGTATGCGCAAAAAGTGAAATCTACAGAACTAGAAAAAAGTCATAAATTTTAGACCCATAATTACCGGCCATCCAACAATAAGGGAAAGGAAACTTCATGTATTATGCTCCAATAGAAGAAACATATTGATCTACAGAATTGTAGCAAAAAAAAATTGATCTACAAAAGCTTGCTACAACAAACACCTTTAAAAAAAAAAAAATAAACCATGCACCCAAATCTATTAAATAAATGGAATGAAGTCATACCTGGACCATTCTTAATCTACCTGTCCCTCAACAAATGCCTTAAAAAGAAACCATGCACCAAGTCATTCCTAGAAAGCCTAACTCATGTTATAGGATGAAGCAAAAAAGCTGTATTATTTTCCCTGGCAACCATATTAAGGTCAAAAACTTTGTTAATCTACCAGTCCCTCAACATCAACAGGCATTACCACATTCAAACTAAATGACCAAAATTTAAACAAGAGAAGACATAGAAACGAGAAGAATTGCAAGGGAAATTTCAAGCCCTCCCTAGGTGAGACATGAATTTATGGATGTGAAGGAAACCAAAGCCTAAGAAAAGAATTTACAGGCACAAGTATCAAAAAGAATTAAAACAATACAAGAAATTTATAATTCTTATGATTGCAAGAGAGAATAATGAAAGCAGTCAGAAAATAGAGCTTATCACCAAATGAAAAGTTCAGTTTATTAAAGCTGCTAAGCACAAACACAAAAAAATTAAAAAAAAAACTAGTTCCTGTAGACAAACAAAGAATAGATTTTTAACATGTGAATTGCAGAAGTTGCAGAACAACAAATGAAAGAACTATATATTTCAAATGAAATTAAACAAGCAAAAAGTTTTTTAAGTTCTCATGATTGCAAAAGAGAATGATGAAAGCAGGAGAAAAAGAGAATTTATCAACCTAATCAAACTTGGCTGCTTAAACTGCCAAGTACAGCAGAAGAAAAAAAAACAGTTATATATACATATAAGTAATAGAATTTTAACATGCACAGAGAATCATAGGAGTTGCAAAGCAACAAATGAAAAAACAACTATATTTCAAAGAATGCAAAAATATAAAGATAAATCCTTTCTAACTTAGAAAGCCAAGCTCTTCTCTGTTGCTAGATATTGGGGGACAAGGAAATCAAGTAGCAACAATCCAAGTTAACAAATTACGATGCATACCAATGTAACTCCCAGAAAGCCCACAAATGCCAGGAGAAGAGAAAGCAAAAGCGTTCCCTCAAGACACACTACGATTAAAATTGTGGACTACAACAATACTAAGCACTGCCAGATTAAGCTGTGAATTCATTATTGAAGTTGCCAACACATAATGACCAAAAATAAAATAAGACAGCAAGACAAAGGAAGAAAAATTGCAATAGAAATTTCAAACCCTCACTTTGCAAGACTTGGAATTATAATTCTTCTCGAAAATGAAACCTAGGAAATTCAGTCACAAACCCAAGTATTAGACAAAATTAAAACAACAAAAATTATCCTTAAAATTATTGTGCTTGAAGGAGAGAAAAACAAAGGGGAAGAAAAAGGGAGTTTATCGCCAAACTCAGCTGCTTAAGTTGTGAAGCACCCAAACAAAAACATCTTGCTTCCTGCATACAGATAATGTGACAATCCAAACTAGAAAAAGAGCTGCTAGCACAACATAACCAGGTTCCACTATAAGCAAGAAAACATCAATAGAAACAAGACAAGAAGACAAATGTACAAGTGCCATGTGAAAGATGACCACACGAGCAAACTGAAAAACAGAATTCCAACTACATAGTTTGGAATAATTATAAATTATAAGATTTTACTTCTAAAGGAAAATATAAAAAATTTATAAAGAGCAAGACTACTCAAAAGCATGTTTCATCAAGAAGCAACCAAACAAAATCAACCTAGCTTAAGTACCACAAATGCATCACCACTTAAATTAAAAAAACCGACAAAGTAGACAAGCAAGATATCCAATCTCCAATAATAAAAATGTAGATTAAAATAATTAGTCATTATTATCATTATATATATAACAGAAAACCAAAAACCTCTTAAGGGTCAAGCAAGAAGTTAAGGGAGTATTAGGATCAAAAGCAAAAACTAAAACACAGCTGCAATAGAAGCCTGTTCTCAACCCAATGTCAGTCCAACAAATTGTTTTTCTAACTCATGTGTATCTTACTCCAATACTTAAAACTTCAAATTAAGAAAAATAATAATGAAATCAAGACATAAAGAGAGCTTATTACCTGAGGTCCCCCATCAAACTTTGCCACCCAAGTAGATATACAACATGAAAATTTTTAAACACAAGAATTGGGGCAACAAAGCCATAAGCCCCAAAATATCACCCCCACACAATCCAACTATACAAACCACATCCAATATATCACTTGTTTTGACTTTTTAGTTTTTTTTTTTCGAATTAGGTTAGAACTTAGAAACTATACAAATAATCCACACACCTATAAGTGCTGAAGTGCATGAAAAGGTACCATCTGGACCAACTTGATTGACTTTGACAACAAGAATCGGTGCAGCGGCAAATTAAAATAACACCGGACATTATCCACACAATTAAAAAATAAAATAAAATAAAATACACTAACTACTTACCCAGTACTTTTTTTGGAGAGATAACCAGTACCTAATTTAACAACAACCAACATAATCCAAAATATAATCCAACAGTTACACAAAAATATACACATAATCCAAACCAAACTTCAACCAAAATCAAAAATAAAAAACCAGAAATTTAACAACAAATATATATACAAATATTGCTACAAAATAGAAATGAGAGCTAGAGAGACTTACCTTGCTATGTACAGAGGCAGATTAACAATTTCTAATGTAAACCTTAGAGAAAATTTTTGTTAGCACTACTGCCACCTATAGTTCCTCCAAAATAAAGCAAACTTTAACCAAAATAAAAAATAAAAAGCCACAAAATGAACTAAACTTTAACCAAAACCAAAACTAAAACCAATACAATCAACCAACAGTTACACATAAATATACACATAACCCAAACCAAACTTCAACCAAAATCAAAAATAAAAGACCAGAAATTTAACAACAAATATATATACAAATATTGCTACAAAATAGAAATGAGAGCTAGAGAGACTTACCTTGCTATGTACAGAGGCAGATTAACAATTTCTAATGTAAACCTTAGAGAAATTTTTTTTTAGCACTACTGCCACCTATAGTTCCTCCAAAATAAAGCAAACTTTAACCAAAATCAAAAATAAAAAGCCACAAAATGAACTAAACTTTAACCAAAACCAAAACTAAAACCCATACAATCAACCAACAGTTACACATAAATATACACATAATCCAAACCAAACTTCAACCAAAATCAAAAATAAAAGACCAGAAATTTAACAACAAATATATATACAAATATTGCTACAAAATAGAAATGAGAGCTAGAGAGACTTACCTTGCTTTGGGTAGGGTTTGTGGTTTTGGGTAATATTTTTTTGTTTGAAATTTCAGAAAAAAAATGGTGGGTTTTGAGTAAAGAAGAAGAGAGGAAGAGGGGAAATGGGTTAAGGAAGAGGGAGAGGGAGAGGGAGAGGGAGAGAAAATGTGGGTGAGAGGAAAACATCTGAAGCAAAGAAGAGGGAGACAAAAAACGAGAGGCCAAAGTGGTGGGAAGGTGAAAAAATAAGTGGGAAGTCTGAAAATTTTTAAGTGGTGCGAGGGACCTATCCCAGCGTTTTGGAGAGACCTATCCCAGCACTTTCAAAAGTGCTGGGACAGGCCTCTTTTCATAAGGGAACGGAGAGACCTGTCCCAGCGCTTTTAAAAGCGCTGGAAAAGGTCTTTCTCATTCCCTTATCAGAATGACCTATCCCAGCGTTTTGGAGAGACCTATCCCAGCGCTTTTAGAAGCGCTGGAATAGGTGGACCCTATTCCAGCGCTTTCAAAAGTGCTGGGACAAGCCTCTTTTCATAAGGGAACGAAGAGACCTATCCCAGCGCTTTTAAAAGCGCTGGGACAGGTCTTTCTCATTCCCTTATCAGAATGACCTATCCCAGCGTTTTGGAGAGACCTATCCCAGCGCTTTTAGAAGCACTGGAATAGGTGGACCCTATTCCAGCGCTTTCAAAAGTGCTGGGACAAGCCTCTTTTCATAAGGGAACGAAGAGACCTATCCCAGCGCTTTTAAAAGCGCTGGGACAGGTCTTTCTCATTCCCTTATTAGAATGACCTATCCCAGCGTTTTGGAAAGACCTATCCCAGTGCTTTTAGAAGCGCTGGAATAGGTGGACCCTATTCCAGCGCTTTCAAAAGCGCTGGGACAGGCCTCTTTTCATAAGGGAACAGAGAGACCTGTCCCAGCGCTTTTAAAAGCGCTGGGACAGGTCTTTCTCATCCCCTTATCAGAATGACCTATCCCAGCGCTTATAAAAGCGCTGGGACAGCTCATTCTCCATAATGGAAATCAGTAACCCTATCCCAGCGCTTTTGGGCTTCCTATACCAGCGTTTTTGAAAAACGCCGCTATAGGCCTCATATGGCAGCGCTTTGTAAAGCGTCGACAAAAAGCGCTGGTATAGGCTTATCTATTTCGGCGATTTGTAAAAACGCTGGGAAAAAAACGCTGGGACAGCACGATTTTTTTGTAGTGACCAGACCAATTTCTGCATCGCAAGTGATCCCATCCCAGCTACAACAATCGGTATCTGACTTCCAAAACTTCATCTTCGGATATGAAATACTGTAGTACTTTATGTAATCAGAGTGATCAAAGTAACGAACGTGATCAAATGAAATTCTCTTTTCAATAAATTCTTGCCTTAGTTGCAGCAAAGCAGAACTTTGGTCAGGGTGGCAAGCATGCTGAGAGTAAGTATTAGAAGTAATTTCAGAATGAGAAATGAAGAACAAACAAGAGGCAAGCAATAACGGGAGGAATTGATTCATATTTCAAATGCTGAATATCTTATTAGCAGATGAAGAACTATCGATATGAGAGGATGTTTATACACACAAAGAAGTAATGCAGATAGTGGGAGTCACCCTTTTTTTTGTGTGTGGCCTTAATCGAATTGGATTTTCAAGGGCTACGATTGAATCTTAAGAGCCGTCAGTATTAACTGGAATTTCTTTCCATACATGGTTGTGAAGGTGCGATTCCATTAACAGATTTTGGGACCCTCAATGGATATTATAGATGCTGTCGGTTTTTTGAATTTAAAGGACTTGATATAAATAATTATTAAAAAAAAAAAAAAAAATTGAAGAAGAAAGGGCTGATATAGCAATTGCATAAACCGTTCAAGTTTTGTTTTAGTATCAATTTTTATAAGTCGCAAAACCACGCGATGCATAAGAATATATAAATGTTTGTAATGTGGAATAATGTATAATTGACTATCTAAATTTATTGAAGATACTTTGTTCTCCTTAAAAATTGAACTATTTCTAAATGTATTTTTCATCTCTTTTTCTCTACAAATATATCATTATATTATTTTGGTGTTTTTTTCTTCTAGAAACTTAGGTGTGTATGATTGATATTATTCTTTTTAGAATTGATCTGTATTCTTCAAACATTTCTTATAGTGTGCTATATTTTCCTTTCTTTTCTTCTTTTTGGGTACAACTAAACTTTTTTAATTTTCAAATTCTTGGTTCAAATTTGTTATTCTCTTAAGGAAATTATCATGATAATCAAATTTCATCGATTGATATTACTCAAACCAAAACTATATAAGAATTAACTCAAACCAAAACTGTAAGAGGGGAAGAGTATATGTGATGGGGAACTCAAAAAACATACCCAAGGTAGAGATTAAAAAAAAATACAAAAAATTATCAATATCTAAAGTAAAGTTTCAAGAAAGAATAAATAAGAAAGAAAGAGGGAGGGAGAGAGAACAATCAGTTTTTTTTTTTGGGAAAGAATGTGAGAGAAATAGGAAATTTATATTAAAAAAATTGAGTAGAAGAATACTCCAAAGAATATAAGTATAGTTGTAAATACCAAATTATCCAAGTCATGCTATATAATAGAATAACATTATATTATTATACACTATATAATGTCATAGGATAACATCTATCAATCAAAGAAAAAGAAAAGAAAAGATAACAAATTAAAATACAACTAAATCACATCAACCCAAAATAGAAGAGGGATCAAAATAAAGGTAACGCGAAAAGATGAGGAGATTGTAACATTAAGGTATAGAGTAGTTCACACCAAAAAAAAAAAAAAAAGAAGAAAAAGAAGAAGTTATAGAGTAGTTGGGAAATGAAAAGGTAAAAGTGAGAGAAAAATGTTGGAGGAAGTGTAATTGTAAGGTGATAAATTAATAAGGAGAAAAAAAAATTAAAAAAAATGAGAGAGAAAGTGTTGAAAATAGGTGGATGATGTAGCTGCTAATGTGACTCAATAAAAGCGTAGCAACAACAAAATATACACTTCAACTTATATATATATATATATATATATATATATATATATATATATATATGGTAAACATACTAACTTAGATGTCATCTTAGTGTTATGGCAAGTGCCATCCACCAAAAGCAACTAGTCGAGGGATTGAGTACAAAAATCAATCTCTTCAATAAATTAAAAGTATTTAAGATGGTATTCTTAGGGTTTTAACTTTTTATACATGATATATGATATATGAATATGCATTTCAAAATCATATAATACAATGACCTTTATGATTTTTAGTTTCGAAAAATCCCGCCTCGGATTGTATTCTAAGGCAACATGTAGATTTAGGAAATGATTCGTTTTATATCCTAGCAAGCTACTACGTGCACCATGATTATTACTTAAATAATTATAAGCTATACCTATACCAAGTACCAACATTCTCACTCCAGCAAAAACAAACAGCTAATAATAATAATAATTTTTTTTTTCAAAAAAAAAAAGAAGAAGAAGAAATTAGGGGAAAGTTTCGTCTTACTTATCTTTCCTCAGTCTCATCATTTCGTCAAAAAAGAATAAATAGTGAATTGATAATATTGAAAGTAGCATGAAGTGAACAATACTACACAAAAGTAAAAAATTTTCCTAGAAAGAATGAGTCAATTAATATATCTCCAATGACAAGCTCCTTTCTCTTTTGGAGATTCTTCAGTTGTCTTAATTGGTGGGGTTTTGGAGGTATCATGACTGGGCTGAAATTTATTAAGCGTAGGAGACGGGAAATTAAGTCATGGATACTTAAATTGGTAATCAATTTCCTAATTCTTGATACTGGGCCCTCATATTTACCAAATCCATACATGAGAAGCTGAGAGGGAAAATATTGGGCCCTCATATTTACCTAATTAGAATAATGTTTTATAAATTTGCAGCAATGTGTTAGTTACTTTTGCTTTCATTAAGGAACGGGTTTGGAAAAAGATGCAAGGTTGGAAGGGAAGTTGCTATCACGGGCCGGCAAGGAGGTTCTTATAAAAGCAGTGGCTCAATCCATTCCCACGTATACAATGGGGGTTTTTCAGCTACCTGGGAAATTATGTGGTGAGTTGGATGCTATGTGTGCTAGATTTTGGTGGGGACAAATTGGGGAGGAAAGGAAAATACACTGGAAAAATTGGAGTTCTTTAACACTGTTAAAGAAAGAGGGTGGAATAGGTTTTAGAGATATATGATCATTTAATTTAGCCATGCTAGCAAAATAAGCTTGGAGGTTATTGCAGGATTTTCTTGAGGCGAAGGATTGTCAAAATAGTTCCTATGTATGGAAGAGTTTGATAGCGGCTCAACCACTTTTGAAGAAAGGATGTTATTGGAGAGTGGGTAATGGGGCTTCCATTTGATCAACCAACAAAAAAAAAAAAAAAAAAAAAAAAATCTTTTTCAACCGGAGGAGGAGATTTGGGAGTGGAGGGTCTCGGATTTAATTGATTGGCCGAATCACTAGTGGGACAAAGAACGTATCAATGCCAAGTTCCATCCATTTGATGTAGAAGCTATTCTCCAAGTTCCTTTGAGCAGGCGGGTGGTGCAAGATGTGATGGTGCGGTCTTGTTCAAAGAAGGGCAATTATACAGTGAAGTCCAGATATTATGTGGCAAAGCAGTTAAGGATGGAAGAGAGCAATTTTGGGGAGACATCGATGCAAAGAACGAATTGGGCACTTTGGTCATGCATTTGGAAGGCCAATGTTCCTAACAGGATTAAAATTTTCTCATGGCGAGCATGTCTTAACATTTTACCTACATAAGAAAATCTGGCATGCAGAAGGGTAATGGAGGAGGCACGGTGCTGTTTCAGTCAGAATGAGGTTGAATTAGTTTTGCATGTGCTGTGGGGTGGGACAGGATGTTTGGGCTGGGAGTTTAAGTTAACTTCAAAAATCAGGTACTGCTAGGTTGATTTTTTGCAGTTGGTTACATGTTTAATGCTGAAGTTTTCAGGGGAGAGATGGGATCTATTTTGGGTCACTTGTTGGCAAATATGGAATCAGCGGAATACAGCCATGCACGGGGGTGTATTCTAGCATCCTTCAAGGTCGTCTCAGCGAGCATTGGATTATTTGAGGGGTATACAGAAGCACAAGATCAATTGAGTGTGCCAGCTCCAATTTAGTCTCCACCATAACAGACATGGCAGCCTCAGTAGGGAAATCTATTCAAACTGAATTTTGATGGCGCTTACTTTGATGAGGGAGCTACTTCGGGCTTTGGAGTTGTGATTAGGAATGAAAAGGGTAAAGTAATGGCTGCTCTTGCTGCGAAGGGTAGTGCTGTAAGGGATAATGAAGAGGTGGAAGTGATGACATGTCGTAAAGCCCTTGAGTTTGCAATAGACGCTGGCTTCATGGAGATAATTTTGGAAGGTGATAGTGCGTTGGTGATGCAGCCGGTTTCCCAAGTTCAACTGAATCTTTCACGGCTTGGATTAATTTATGAGGATATTTGGTGCTTGGCTGCAAGATTTAGTACCATTTCAACTAATTGTGTTAGGCGAACTGCTAATAGTGTCGCTCATGCTTTGGCTAGATTTGCTAGATTAATTGATGATGACATTGTTTGGTTGGAGGAGGATCCTCCACCTGTGGTGGATGCCTTGTATTTGGATGCTAGATCTCTAAATTAATGAAAATTGGTTGGTTCTAGCTTCCAAAAAAAAAAAAAAAAAAATCCAATAGTAGAAATGATAAGGGCCTATTTGATCGGAGGATTTTTGTTTTTATTTTCAAAATAGTATGAAAACAATTGAAATTAAAGCTAGTTTTCAGATAATAAATTTTACATTATACGTGTTTAGCTCTTACTTTTAAAAAAAAAATTTGAAAAAAAAAAAATCGAATCTATAGATTACTTTTTTATTTTATTTATTTTTTTAATGATAAGAAAATAGAGGTCATGTACCTTTTTTTTTTTTTTTTAATAATGATAAGTTTCGAATTTGAAGTGAAACAATATTTTTGTTATAAATAAAAGCTCTTTAATTTAAGAGAGAAGAATTTAGACAAAATAATTTGTGGGGTCCACTGTTTTCAATTTATTACTCTTACCAAACATGCCCTAAGATTTAGTTGTATATTTCCAATGTACTAGAATGGTACCCCTTTTTGCACTTTTTAAATGAAATTTAGTTACATATATATATATATATATATATATATATATATAAAGGCAGAAAATTCTTTTCATCTTTGAAATATAATCATTGTTTTTCACTCTAAATTTAAAATTTTCTATTTATGTCCTTGAAAATTTTAAATGCCTACAATTTTGTAATTTCGTCCACTTTTGTTAAGGTTTTTATTAGTATGGCTAACAGAATACATGTTTTTGGGATGGAAAATGAAAAATGAACTAAATTTCAGAGACAAAATGAATATAAGTTAGGTTTTATTTTTGACCCTAAAATATCATCAAGGTTATAATTTTATCCCCTCTGTCAAACGTGTTGGCAAAAAACTTAATTAGAGTGGACCAAAGGATGAAATGTAGAACAATTAAAATTTTAAGGATGAAAATATAGCATGGGCAATATTCCAAGGGCAAGACGGATATTTTAACTGGAAAAGAAAAAGAAATTGGTATAGTACTGAAAGTTAGGATTTGTGTGAAAACACAAGAGCTTGTTTAGACCCCAAAAAATAAAAAATATGGTTAGATAACTTTTACTCTAACTTAAACTAAGTGCGGAATAAGAGTAAATGAGTGCAAACAATTGAAAACACTACCCTAAGCCATATTCATCCATTATCAACAATAAAAGAAAAGCTTAAAGAGTAGGAAAGAGAGATACAAACACAAGATAACACTGAGACGTGTTATCGAAGAGGAAACCGAAGAACTCGGCGAAAACCTATCCACGACCCTCCAAGTTGAAATCGATCCACTAGAGAATAAAGTTGGAGTACACGAATAACAAAAGACCCTCCAAGCTTAGTCTACCCAATGTACTTGAGCCCTCCAAGCTCCTGCTACCAACTGGCTTTTCGGAACCTTGTCTTCTCTAGCTTTCCCGAATCCCGCAATTCAGTCCGATTGCATCTGCCAGTGAATGACTCCTTCCAATGCTTCCCAACAGCACCAAAATCTCACTTAAAACTCAAATTAGGTGTGCTAAGTGTTTGGGCTATCAATCTCTCAAGGATTTAGAGATGGAGCGGTAGGAGTAGAGGAAAATCACAAGGAAATATGTAGATGATTGTGGGTTTAACAATTTCTAACTCTCAAGTGTATTTTCTAGGGTTTTCTCTCTGAAAAGCACACCTTTCAATATGTGGGTAATGAGAGTATATATAGTGTAGGTAAAGACTTGGTAAAACAAAACATGACATTCTGTCAAACAGAATGTTTTGCAAGTATTTTGCGGGAAGGCCTTACCTGTGAGACACTCGCGAAATCCTTTAGGCTAGCATGACTCTTTGCCTTCCAGTCATGTGCTCTCCACGTGGCTATTTCGCGGGTAAGCTTTGTTGGGTATTTTTTAAAATTTAAGCGCATGATATTTTGTTGTAAAGCCCAAGCCCATGCTCTAGAATTTTCCTTAGTTGGCGTGGGAATTTTTGGCAGCAAACAAAACCCTCAATCTTCTCATATTTCCTTATAAAATAGTCAGCCGCACCTTCCCATGTTTTGCAGAAAATACATAGCGGCTTGTGACATCAATGGGAAAGAAAATTCCTTTGTTTTTGCCTTTCCCTTTTTCACTCTAATCATCTTTAGCTACTTCCTTTTTTTAGAGCTCTAAGACTTACCAAAAAAAAAAAAAAAAAAATTTGCATATATGATATTAGTTAAAAATAATAAAACATATATTACTTTTGAAACTCTAGCTACTTTATTTCTGCTGAAAATTTTCTCTTGGGCATTTGTGACGAGTTCGAAACTCTGTTTATGAGTGCACATTAACAAAGTTGTCATTGTATCCAGGAGAGTGATCACCTAAGCCATTTGCACCGATGGATTCATTCCAGTGGGGGCAAAATCACTTCTTAAGGACAACAGATATAGTTCCGTGCCTCAGCGATAAGTTTTACTTAATCCTTAATTTTATACACTTTTGTACTTGTCTATTTTTCTTATAAGTTAATTTGAGCATATCTTGTTTTATTGATATATTATTGATATTGCTTTGTAACTTTGTTAATCAATTTGGACAATTTTCAAACTATACTTCCAACAATCTTAAGAAGCGATTTATGTTCTTATTAACTAACAAAATGTATGATGTTCCTAATATTGTCATAGAATCTGAAGCAACACTTGTTTCGGAAATGAAGTTAGTCAATAACATATCTGATTGGGTAATGGACACTGGGGCTACTAGACACATTTGCTTCAACAAGGATGTTAGGTTCTAAGTATTTGGGAACTAATGTATTAGAACTCTAATTTGTATTGTTGGCAAACCATGATCAAAACAGGTTTTTAGTCTTGTTTTAGACTTGCTCAAAGTATGTGTTTTATGTAAAGTTGGAATCGAGCTGCTGCAGAATTCATTGTGCAATTCGGTCTGGCTCGATCAATCTAGAATTAGACTCGACCGATCAAAAGTCGGGCAGAATGTTTTTTCTGCAGAATTTCCAACTCAGCCCTAAGCCCATATAACGTGTAGGGTTTTATGTTTTGCCCTAAGTATAAAAGGGAAACCCTAGCCACGTTTTTGAGGTTGCTCTATTTGCTGTGTGTGTGAATCTCTTGTGAGACCTGAGAGGTGGTTACCTTCACACATGCTTAAGATTATCAAGAAGGAGATTTCATTGAGAGTTTGATGATCATTCAGTTGCTGCACTAAAGAGCTTAAAGATACACAAGCGGGAGTGCTTGTACTTGCTGGAGAATTCAAGAAAGAAGGAGTCCGTGGTCTCGGAGCTTGCATGTGGTCGTGTCAATAAGTTTTCTACTGGTGGGTAGCAATAGGATGTTAGTGGTCTAAGTTGCTATTGTAAAACTTCGATTCTTTCATAGTGGATTCAAGTTTACCTTGAGGATAGCTAGGTTAAATCCTCCCCAGGTTTTTATCGGTGTGGTTTCTTAGGTTATCATATCTTTGTGTTCTTTATATTCTGCATTTTACATAGATATGATTATGTGATTGTGTTAACCTAGATTTGAAATTTGGACTAAGTAATCACTTGGCTAATTAACTAGGTTAATCTGGTTGTATTTTAAGGGGTCTAAAAATGTAAAAAGGAGTTATTTATTAATTATGAGGAAGTAATAGATGAAGAGAATGTTTATGTAGGAGACTCTGGCACTGCAAGAGTTGCTGGAAGGGGAAAGGTACTTTTGAAATTTACTTCAGGTAAGTCTTTAGCCTCGCACTCTGTTCTTCATGTTCCTAATAGGTGTAGAAATTTAGTGTTTGGGTTCTTGCTCAATAAGGCTGGCCTAAAAATTGTTTTTGAATCTAATAAGATTGTTCTTAGTCAAAATTGTGATTTTGTGGGCAAGGGATTTTGTCATGAAGGCTTATTTGTGCTTGAAACTGATTGTGAGAACATGAATATATCTAGTAACTCTTCTGCTTATATTGTTGAATCTTTGGATCTTTGGCATGGTATACTAGGGCATGTGAATGTTGCAACCATCAAAAGAATGAAACAAATGAGCCTAATTCCAAACTTAACTAATTCAGAGCATTCAAAGTGTGAAATATGTGTAGAAGCAAAACATTTCAAAAAACCTTTCAAAGTGACATAGGAGACTTCAAAAATTATACGAGTAGAGGAGGTAAAAAAATATTATATGACATTTATAGATGACTACTCTAGATATACAAGAGTATACCTCTTAAGTAGTAAAGATGAAGCTGAAAACATATTTATAAAATTTAAGACAGAAGTTGAAAATAAGAAAAATAAGAAAATTAAAAGGCTTAGGTCTGATAAAGAAGGAGAATATGGTTCAGCTTTGTTTAAAAAAATTTGTGAAGAAAATGGTATTATTCATGAAGTCACTGCACCTCGTACACCTAAACAAAATGGAATAGCTGAGAGGAAAAATAGAACCCTAAAAGATATGATGAATGCCATGCTCATTATCTCTGGTCTTCCTTCCAACATGTGGGGGGAGGCTATCCTTTCTGCATGTCATGTATTAAACAGGGTCCCACATAAAAAGATTAGAAAAACTCCATATGAACTATGGGAAGGACGTGCACCAAACTTAGGGTACTTGAAGGTGTGGGGTTGTTTGGCAAAGGTTGGAATTCCTGAACCACATAAAGAAAAGATAGGTCCTAAAACCAAGGATAGTGTCTTCATGCACAAAATAATCTTGCCTATAGGTGCTTAGTTTTGGAGACTAACACCATAGTGGAGACTAGGGATGCTGATTTCTTTGAGCATATTTTTCCTATGAAGAGAACGAGACTCACTAATGAGTCCTCATCAGTCATACCCCAAGTGAGATCAAGTTCAAACTTAGATGAAAATCACTTAAAACAAGAGTTAAGATGTAGTAAAAGACCTAAAAATGGAACCAACTTTGGACCTAACTTTATCACTGCTTTTCTCATTGAAGATGACCCAAAAACTTATCAAGAGGCCATGAAATCAGTAGATGCAACCTTTTGGAAGGATGCAGTCCATAGTGAGTTAGAATCAATTATGGCTAACCATACATGGGAATTAGTTGAACTCCCTAAAGGATGCAAGACCATTGGTTGAAAATGGGTGTTTAAAAAGAAATTGAAAGTAGATGGGTCCATAGACAAATTCAAAGCTAGACTAGTTGCAAAAGGGATAGATTACTTTGACACTTATTCAATGGTGACAAGATTAACTACAATTAGGATTCTGATTGCTATGGCCTCAATACATAAATTGATTGTTCACCAAATGGATGTCAAAACAACATTTTTAAATGGTGATTTAGATGAAGAAATTTACATGGACCAACCAGAGGGTTTTGTGGTTCAAGGACAAGAAAGTAAAGTGTGTAAACTTAGAAAATCATTATATGGTTTGAAACAAGCTCCTAAACAATGGCATGAAAGATTTGAGAACACTTTAATTTCTAATGGATTTGTTGTGAACGAATCTGACAAATGTGTGTATAATAAATTCTCTGGTGATAGTGGTGTTATCATATGCCTATATGTGGATGACATGTTAATTTTAGGAACTGACATGGATGTTGTAAAAAGTACTAAAGATCTCTTATCTTCAAACTTTGATATGAAAGACCTTGGAGAGGCTGATGTAATTTTGGGAATAAAAATCATAAGGAATAGTGAAGGGATTAGACTTTCCCAATCACACTATGTTGAGAAAGTACTTAAAAAATTCAGTCATTTTGATTGTGACCCTGTGAGAACTCCATATGACCCAAGTATACATTTAAAGAAAAATAGAGGGTCTCCTGTTGCACAATCTGAGTATGCTAAAATTATTGGTAGTGTGATGTTTCTAATGAATTGTACACTCCCTGATATTGCATATGCTGTTAGTAGACTTAGTAGATATACACATAATTCTGCCTATGAACATTAGAATGCACTAACTCGTCTCTTGAGATATTTGAAAGGCACCATGAATTTGGGCCTTACATATACAGGTCGTCCAACAGTATTAGAAGGCTATTGTAATACAAACTGGATATCAGATAATGATGAGACCAACTCCACTAGTGATTATGTTTTCACCCTAGGTGGAGGAGCTATATCTTGGAAGTCTTCTAAACAAACCTGTAATGCTAGATCAACTATGGAGTCTGAGTTTGTTGCTTTAGAAAAGGCAGGTACTGAAGCTGAGTGGCTTAGAAATTTACTTGCTGATATACCAAAATGGGATAAGCCATTACCATCAATATCATTGCATTGTGATTCCCAAGTTGCAATTGCATGTGCAAGAAATAAAATTTATAATGGGAAGAAGAGGCATATACGCCTAAGACACAATATAGTACAGCAACTCATAAGCAATGGTGTAATTGCCATGGAGTTTGTACAATCAGAAAAGAATCTTGCAGATCCTCTGACCAAAGGGCTAACTAGACAATTGGTCTATGATACATCAAGGGGGATGGGACTTAAGCCCATTGAGTGAATCACCTATGATGACAACACAACCTATGTCAACAAAGGTTCAATGGGCATCATGGAGAGATTTAAGATAGCACTATTAGTGAGAATGAGATCTCATTGTCCCTCCCTATGGTGTAGATAGTGCTTACTACCAAACTAGTGAGGTTGAGTTTAAGATTCTTAATGAATTCATAGCCTTTAAAGTGTGTACTACCACACACCACCTATATATTAATAGGTGGTGTGTGGTAGTACACACTTGATGAATTCAACTATGTGGGTGTGGAGGTGGGGCCGCCTCCTATGAGAGTGAGGGCAAACTCTCCAGAGCACTCATGAAAATCCAAGTGGGGCACATGGCTGAAACGTGCCAAATCGAGAACTCATCCAAGAATTCACAAGCATAGGTGTTCGTATTCTTGTGGTTCATGAAATTGGTTCAAGATCTAGTATCACCAAGATTTTGTGAATTCTAGAATACAAATACCAAGTGTTGATTCAAGTCCACAAGACATCAACACTAATTTCATCTTGTGATTGCCCAATTTTTTAAAAATCAAAATTTTAAAACATGTGGGGGATTGTTGGGTATGTTTTAAAATTTAAGCGCATGATATTTTGTTGTAAAGCCCAAGCCCATGCTCTAGAATTTTCCTTAGCTAGCATGGGAATTTTTGGCAGCAAACAAAACCCTCAATCTTCTCATATTTCCTTATAAAATAGTCAGCCGCACCTTCCCGTGTTTTGCAGAAAATACATAGCGACTTGTGACATCAGTGGGAAAGAAAATTCCTTTGTTTTTGCCTTTCCCTTTTTCACTCTAAATATCTTTAGCTACTTCCTTTTTTTAGAGCTCTAAGACTATCAAAAAAAAAAAAAAAAAATTCTGCATATATGATATTAGTTAAAAATAATAAAACATATATTACTTTTGATACTCTAGCTACTTTGTTTCTACTGAAAATTTTCTCTTGGGCATTTGTGATGAGTTCAAAACTTTGTTTGTGAGTGCACATTAACAGAGTTGTCCTTGTATCCTGGAGAGTGACCGCCTGAGCCATTTGCACCGACAAATTCATTCCAGTGGAGGCGAAATCGCTTCTTAAGGACAACAGATTTAGTTCTGTGCCTCGGCAATAAGTTTTACTTAATCCTTAATTTTATACACTTTTGTACTTGTCTATTTTGCTTATAAGTTAATTTGAGCATATCTTGTTTTATTGATATATTATTGATATTGCTTTGTAACTTTGTTAATCAATATGGACAATTTTCAAACTAAACTTCCAACAAGCTTCTCGCGAGACACTTGCTAAATCCACTTGTTCATCCTTTTATCTTGAGTCTTCACACTCATCCTTTACAATTAAAAACTCACATAAATACAGGGAAATATGATTGAAGAAATTACAATAAAATTTGGCATGGAATTAAAGTCAACACAAAATAGTTGTAAATTACAACTTTACAAGTACTAATGCTTTGTTCCTAAACCATTATAAGATTAGTAAAGCATTTTAATTTCTAACCAAAACAATCAAAGCATAACTATTTGGTTTTTTCTTTTTAATTGCAGTAGCAACAGCTTGTACCTCCTGTGAAGTTTGTAGTAAATCCTAGGAATATTCCTTCCCCATGGTACAGTGGTTTCAATGTTGTCGAGTATGGGATCTTGACTAGCCTGGTTCTCTTAATGTGATTCATTTATAAGTTTTGTTTGAATCGTATAAAATTCTATTGTATAAAATTCCCAAACCCAAAATCAGAATTTCCTAACTAATAATTTATACTACTATTTAAGGAGCTTTTTTTATTTGGGATCCTCTTTTTTTTTTTTATTCCAAAATGCCTTTACATCCCTATGTTTAAGTAGAAACAAAACAAAAGAATAATTCGGTAAAAATATTACTGATGTAGTCTATTAGGTAGAGGATTCACCACCACCTGTGGTGGAGGCTTTGTACCAAGATTCTTTACATATTATTGAATGAATGAATGCTTTGCTTCCCCCCCCCCCCCCCCCCCAAAAAAAATACTAAAATATTGCATAAAAAATAGGGTCACTCTCCTAAAAATTAGATTCTCAAAAGAAAAATTATATATATAAAATAAAAACACAGTTTTTTTTTTTTTTTTTCCTACACAATAGGATGAGGCTAGTAATAATAATAATAATCCTTTTACTTATCCATCAAAGCTTGGTTTTTGTTTGAATCTTCATGAATAGTGAATTGGTTGGTATCTTTGACCATGGATTTGTTAAGTGAACCACGTATACCATGTGTTTTGTTTCTTATGTGTTCCTATTTTGTTGAATTCTCCTGATTTCCATGCTTTTTTCTGGCAGGACATGGGTGTTTTTGCTCTATGTTTTAGAAATTTAGTTAATATTAATTGTATGATTTGGAAATAGAGGCCAGAAGCCATAACCTGATTAACGTAAGTCATGAATTTGACCATGTAATGCCCCCTTGTCCTTGCACGTTATGTTATGCCATGTCACGTGTGCAATACACTATTATGTATTAATGAAATTGTTTTAGATTAAATGATCAAATTCACCATTTTGTACTAGTTTAATTATTTAAGACAATTGGTAATTTGTTATGGTATCATTGGGTCATGCCATGTGGGGTTATGGATCTTATAGCAAGTTGGTCAGGCAGGAATTGTAGACTCAAAACTAAGTTGCTTTGGAGTATGATCCCTCATTTCTTATGTGGGTCATATGGAGGGAGAGGAATGCACGTACTTTCGTTACCTTCATGTCTCTTCCTGACATGCTTGATTTTTGTACCTTCATTACTGTTTAGATTTTTTGTTTGTTGTCTCTTAGCACACTGCCTGTGTGCCCTATTCCTTTTTTTCTTTTTGACCTTTTTCAATTTCAATGAAGTTTATTACTTATCAAAAAAATTTATCATAGTATCAAAACAAGAGATTTTGGATTCAAATCTTGTCTCCATCTTAAATCCCATTTATAGAATTCCCATGTGTTTGGCCCCATTTAATAATTTCAGTTTAGGCCACATGGAAGGGGAGTGTTAGACTAAATGATTAATTCAACATTTTCTAACAGCTTAAGTTTATAACACAATTGATAATTGATCAGAAATGGTGATGTAACCATGACTACATGAAGATTTACTTTGTATTTTCCACTTTTGTAGGCAATGTTGCTGTGTTGCATCAACTTGAAGCGTGAATAAATGGAGAAGCTTGAGTTAAACTTAAAAACCCTATGAGATAATCAAACTCTCTTTTATTTTATATCATTAAAGCAAGCCAAAAATAAGCTTCCCAAGTAAATATATGATTGTTATATATTCACTTCAAGCAAATATCACTGCACTAAATTTCTACCGACAACTCACTAATTCTTTACTGTCTCTCTGCTGCTAGGTGAGTGAGCTCTCTCTCTTTCCCTACGGCAGTAGAAGTGTTTTGTCCCTTCTAAGAAGGAGAGTTTGTTCTCTAAGACAATAAGTTTGTCATTAGAGCTTGTGGGTTTTTTCTTTTAGGGGTTAAGGGAAACACTAATTAGGCTGTCTTCTCTCAAAATTGTATCATGGAGGATCTGGCTGCAAAGTGGAGCACTTTCTCCTTGTCAGAGAGGAAGACTAACAGGTTTTGTTCTTCAACGTGACCAACAATCGGGGGAATTTCTTTTAGCAGCACAATTCTTAACCCCCTCGATTTTTGAATATGGAAGCAATGGCGAGGACCTTCAAACAGCTCTGGAGGTCTACCAATGGTTTCAAAATTCGAAATCACAAGTAACAGAGAGTTTAATTTGTTTTTGACAATCTGGGTGATGTGGATAGGATTTTGCAAAATCAACCATGGAGTTTTGACAAGCACTTAGTCATGTTGCAAAGATACAATTCTGATGTTCCTGTTTGTGACTTGATTTTCAAAACGACCCTATTCTGGGTCCAAGTTCACGATATTCCAGTTCGTTATATGAATAGACGAGTGGCTGAAGATATTTGCGAAATAGTTGGTGAGGTGCAAAAATCAGCAAGGGCAGTGGATGATGATGGTGGTCTTTTCATAAGAGTCCGAGTACTCATAGATATTTCTCTTCCCCTATGCCATGGAAGGCTAATTACAATGGAGAATGGAGAAAAAGTATGGGTGAAGTTCAAGTATGAGCGGCTGCCCAACATTTGCTTTTGGTGTGGACGTCTGAATCACAGTGATAAGAACTGTGAATTATGTATTGATAGCAAGGGTACGCTTACACCGGAGCAACAACAATTTGATTCATCGTTGAAGGCAGCCCCGTATACGTCGGCAGGTAAGGACGTAATTTATATCCCTGGATATTACGAGCGAAATAAGACCAGAGTTCATGCCATGGCTCAGGTCTCCAACTCACAACCAGGTGCAGCGGAGAGGCAGGCGGGTAGTGGTGGTCTAGTGGAGGTGAATCATTCATCCTTGGTAACGGGTAGAAGCAGTGATGAGGGCTTTGATGCTCTCATCACTGCTTCAGTGGTTGAGACGTTACACGATGATTTTAATGTGGTTGAGACTTACACGATGATTCAGTGGTTGAGCCGAATATGGACTCTTTCCCAATCATACCTGATCCTATTAATGCTCCTAACATAATGGAGGAAGGTAATGGCGCCATGAAGTCTTCCAAATTAGATGCCAACGTCAGAACTTTTTGAAATTCCAATCAAGGGGTTTAAGCAATATTGAGTTTCAAGTTTCGAAAGTTGACTGATGCTTGCAGGCAGGATGACAAGACTGTTTCCACTAACGAGGATAAGAAGCCAATACAATTAAGCCCTATTCTTTGAAGTCGAAACGTCCCACCCAAATTAAGTTTATTTTGGGAAACTCGTCTAATGCCAGGTCCACTCAAATCAAGTTTCTTCAAACACTTCATTTTCCACACGTTCTCTGGTAGGGCGGAAAGTTTCAAGCATCCTGGAAGGAGTTTTTCAAGAGACCTCAAACTATCCATATTGCTTGGAAGGCATTCGAGATTTTGGCAGTCTCATAGATTTAAAGAAGTAAGCGCAGTCAAACACTCAATTGAGGAGGGTAGTTCCCCAACAGCAGTCTTATTCAAGGAAAGTTCTGATAGGCTTTTCATAATTCCCTTAAACTCTGGAATATTTGTGATATTTATGCAGTCACAGAGATTAAGATTTGTAAGGGACTCCATTTCAGTGGACATGCTAGGAAGATTCGTAAGAGATAGGCAGGATTCTAGATCTAAAACAACAAGCCTCCTGAGTTGTCCAATAGATGGGTGTATCTCAACTAAATTATGGCAGCCAATAAGATATAGGGTGAGTTTGGTTCAGTTTTTTGTAAAACTGCATAATGAAAAAGTGGAGTTTTCAAAAAGTGCATAATGAAAAAGTGCATTTTTAAAAAGCTGAGTGTTTGGTAAAAACTGTTAAAAAGTGCTTTTTGAAAAAGCTGAGTGTTTGGCTAGCACTTATAAAATTGGAGGTTTGAGTTATAAATTACCAAAAAGGACAAGATATATATAAGTGAATTTTTTGTTTTAATTATCTCTCTTAATGCAAATTATGGACACAATATTTTTACAAAAATTTCACAATAAAGTCTATATGACAAGTTGTTAATGGTAGAGAAGAAAAATAATAATGTTATTAGTAGGTTCAAATGAGAACCAATAACAAATTACTGTGTAAAATTTATTATTAGAAGTGTTACGTTTACAATATTTTTCGCAATATTTTCACAATAAAATTTATGTGAAAAGTTGTTACTAGTTCTAATTTGAACCCACAACTGAAATTATTTTTTTACTAACCAATATTAACTAATAACAATCTGTTACTTAAAATTTATTGTGAAAATATTGTGAAAATATTACAGTAATATTTCTCAATTTGGATTTTTTATTTTTTATATTATTTTTTCTTTTTCCATTTCACGTTCAACCAGTTTTATTTCTTTTTCTTTTTTTTTTCTCCTCCACACGTTCTCCACTATCTCTACCCCTCTTTTTAACTCTCCTTTTCTCCCTCATTCTCCCTCATTCATCAGAACATTCCAGGAGGTCCTTCTTTCTCCAGCTCCGTCTCTCTCTTTTTTTTTTCTTTTTTTTTTTTTTTTTTTAACTTGATTCCAAAACTCTCTCTGATAAGAAAATTTTCCTTTTCTCCGTCATTTAAGAACATTCCAAGGAGCTCTCATCTTCGTGCTATTGCTCATCTTCGTCCCCAACCAGTCCAGATGGGTCAGCAAGCTTCTGTCCTTTGTTTTTTTTTTTTTTTTTTTTTTGCTTTTATTGTTATGATTTGATTAATTTTAAAACTGTGTTTTTGAGTTTGTATTCTGGTAATCTGATTATGTTTGAGTTTAGAGATGTTTGAGAGAAAGATTGTTTATTGTTATGATTTGTAGTGTTTGTTCTGTAGTGTTTGTTCTATGTTTGTTCATGGGTATTTCTGGAATTTCATCATTAGCAACGGTAACCATCAAAACGCGCAGTGCGCGTTTTCATTTATGGACCGTTGCCTCACCATTTTCCTTCCGCGTTTTGCCCTCAGTTTTTCTAAAAGTTCAAAACGCAACTTTTATAAAAAAGTTGCGTTTTGAGCTTACCAAACGCAAAACTGGGTTGAGCTTTTTTGAAAAAGCGCTTTTTGGGCTTCAAATGCTGAACCAAATGGGCACATAGTCTCTCAAGTCTTGGAAGCCCAGAGAAGTCAGGTGTTCCAATAAGGAATTTGGAATCACTAAGATCAATGGACTTTAACTTGTCTAAATATTGTTGCAAAGAAAAAAGAAAAGAAAATAACAATTAACTTACATTAAAGTAAATATAGAGTTAGTTTAAGGAGTAAATAATGTTTAAATTAAAACAATTATATAATGAAAGGGAAAAGATGGGAGTGTATTGTAACTACACCTAGAGAAAAGAGAAATAATATATCATAGAAATGCACTTAAAAAGACACAAGTACCTTAACTCCCTTCCAAAGATATTCAATGTTGCTAGAATGCAATTCAAGTTTAACAAGCTCTTTCGGTTGGAAACTGGACGGCAAACATTTCGAGAAATAACCATTCCATATAAGATGTCTTAGGGAATTAGAAACATGATTGAGACCATTTGGGATATGCAAATCATCAATCATAAGCAATCTAAGATTAAACATCTTTGAAAAGGCTTCAGAATATTCTTCAAAGCTTTGAGCCTCTTCCGGATCCACATCAAAAGAGGCCAAACCTATGGCTTGAATTGCTTCTGTTGCCTAAAATTCAAAAGCAAAGACTTGGTGATTTGCACGAGAAAATATAAGAGTACAAGTATCAGTCTAGTTTTATACAATGTTAAGGAGATGAAAATATATATTCATTGAGTTTTCCATGTATATAACTTCCTTCTAACCAACCCAGCAAAAAGTGATAGTTTTGTGCATTACGTGCCACCTTTTTACGATTTTTTATAACTTCATCTTAACCAACAAGGTTGAGGGTGGAAAATTGCCCCATTGAACCCCCTAGAAGTAATTTAAATTTTGCATTGCCCTCCCCAAGAGAACCCCAAATGATGGAACTAACTTCAAATTTAACAATAGAAAATCAATAAGTTCTAAGATACAACATTTTTCAAAACTATTGATATTGTAAGTTGTGATTGGTACATGATAAAAGTGATGTCAAAGTTTGGCTCAATTCAAAGTGGTACGGCTCCAATCACAATATATCATATTAATAATTATCAAAAAAATATAATTAAAAATGTTGTATCCCTAACACTATTCATAGAATATAAAATAGTAAAATATAAATCGTGTTAAGACTCTTGTTAGTCACTAATAGATCATAGTACAACGTCATGGTTTAACAGTAAAATGCACTGCATATTAATAGTCCTTTTAGTAATTAAAAGAGCGTAGTATCCCTAAAAGAGATGATCGTAACACATCATATTTTAAGGTTTTCTTCTTATCGTCCAGTTTAAAACTCATATATGAAGATTGCTAATTTTGTTTTATAACCATGCTTCAAAACTAGAGGTCCAATTCTACCTTTTAGGAATTCAAGACCAAGACAATATGTGTGTGTCTATATATATATATAGGAAATGACGACACTACTTTTAAAGTGATTGGAAAATAAAGAAAATTAAGCCTATAGATCGAAGTTGAAAAAAAAAAAAAATATATATATATATATATATATATATTAGCATTTTGTTCTAGGTAGTAATCAGAGAATGATTGGATGATTACATCAAGAAAAATGAATTCATTTAAAAAAAATGAATTCAAGTTTACAAACTAGTCATTAATTTGGGCGATTTGCAAGAAAATTTAAGATGACACCTATATACACACTATAATTAATAAAACAGTTTTTCCACTATCAAAATGAAAAGCAAAACAATCTTTCTCAATAACAGAAAAAATATCCATTCCTAAACAACATTTAGTTACAAAATTTTGTGCATCATCAATTCCTAAAGTATGCTAAAAATTAACAATTATTCTATAAAACAAATTTTATAAAAATATAAAAACTTTCTCCCCCCTAATATAAAATCCAAAGTATCAAAACCATAATTCAAAACCACAATTCAAAACAAAAATGAAAAAAAGAAACAAAACGAAAACAAAAATTACTTCAAATTCTAACCTTTTGTCCCTAATATCCAAAATACAAGTGTATATCAAATATTTTTCAATACAAGAAACAAAATAAAGCAAACAACTTCAAGAACAAAAACCAAAAAAAGCAGAACACGTAAGTCTGAATCAGAATTGAATAGGTTAAGAATGAAACTCTTTCCAATCTTCTGGAAAGATCAAACAGAAAGGAACCTCATCCACCTTCATCTCTCGGGAAGTTCTACCAAACACTGAATATGAAATGAAAATTTCAGTAAAAAATAAACATAAAATAATTTGAATATGATAGTTTGATAACATTACTTCGTTAACACAGAAATATTTTGGCCACTAGTATAGCATTGTTAACATAAATGTGATGTGCATTGCCGCATTTGGCAGTTAAATAAACCAAAAATAATAAAGAAGTGCTAGTTCACAATACTTTCACAACAAATTATAGGTGGTAAGTTATTATTGGTTCTAATTTGAATCCATAACTTAAATGATTTTTTTTCCCATCTATAACAACTATTAACAACTACCACTTAGAATTTGTTATGAAAATGTTGTGGATATAAACAATTCTCAAAATAATATGTTAGTAAAAAAATAGACAATTAAAAAAATTACCAAAAGGGAAACAAAATGGAAGAAATAGGGAGTATTGGCCTCTTTTTTAACTTGAAGGCAAAGGATGTAATGAACAAGAGAGAGGGTATTAAAGGGAGTAATAATAGATTTAGGGGTAATTATACTCCCCTCCCTTGAGGTTTGAAGAAATCAACACTCACCCCCTTCTATTTATATTAGTAACGAAATATTTTAAATTTTTATAAAAATATTTTTACAAAAGTTTAACCATGGTAAGCAAAAACACAACTAATAAAGTTAGAATAAAAATACAAAATTTATCAAGTACTAAAACACTTACAATGGCAAATCTCTCCATAACTCATTAGAAAAAGAAAAAAGAAAAAAGAGCAAAAGTCATACTTAATATTTTAAAATACACTTTAATTAAAAATTAAAAATAATAAATTTTGAAATGGAGGATAATTTTGGAAACTTGCAAGCAAAGGGTAAGTTGGTACATAATTTTTTTATATTAATTAAACAAAATTTGGTCAAACGGATGTCAAAGGGGGAAAAATATTTTTTTCGTTTTAAGTTTGAGGTGGAATGTCATGTCCCCAAACTTCTTTACTCAAGAAGGACCGAGCTAGAATATAACTCACCAATATGTATTCTAGTATGGGAAAAGTAAAGTGGAACCAGATAATTACCCATTATGTGCGACGGTGCGTGCGCACTTGAAGTGTGTGATATAAGAAAAGAATAGGGTCAAATGAAGATTGGATAACCATGCTCTGCAGTCGGTAGGAAATTCTTAAGAAGTGCATACAATATCGAACTGGGCAATGGAAATCATGAACATTACCACACACACACACACAAAGAAAAAAAAAAAAAGAAAAAAAAAAAAAGAAAGAAAGAAAGAAGAAAGAAGAAAGGTTGAACAAAGTACAACTATAGAATTTAAGAGGAGATAAAGGGACTGGAATGGAGAACCAAAATTAGCTAGTGATGGGTTGCTGATGACATGAAGTAACAGAAGTTTTGCAAAATTTATTGTAAAACTTCCATTATATATTATAGAGATGATACAATCATATTATGTTTTCAAAAATATAAAAAATCGTTAGAAACAATATATGAAAACGAAAGTTTGTATTCTGTATTTCGTTAATCAAGAACCTAGGCACCTATGTACCTGTTGAATCAGAATAAACTATTTTATTGAACGAAATTAGGCTATTATACCAACTTAAACTCGTTTGTTGAAATAAATTTTTATTTTTGCCATTGCTCTAACCATATCTTTCATCATTATATGCAACAAATCTTTACAAAGCCACAACCTGCTACATACGCTTTCCAGGCTCTTCACATGATTCTCGACGGACAATTTCTCTACCCATTTCTTGTAGTAGATCATGCATCCACAATGTCTTGTTTTCTAAGATTATGAGAGATTTATTTAAAAGAATACTTATACCGATTCTCACATCAAACCCACGATTCTCTAATATCTCTATTACTTGATCTTTAGTCTTCCCTCTTAAGAAACACGCAATATCCAAGAAATATCCTTCCACATTTTCTCTAGTCCATCATAACTTAATTTAAGTAAATCAAATATCTCACTTTTAGGATTTTTTTTTTTTCAAATTGTGCAATGCACTTTGCCATTCATCCATTGTTCTTCCAAACAAAAAGGAACCCAAAGTTACAAGAGCCAACATAAGTCCTTTAGCATAAGATATCACTTTTTCAGAGAGTTGTACATAACCTTCTCCTGGTTGCTCATTTTTGAAGGCTTTCAAACAAAAAAGCTTTAGAGCATCATGGACATTTAATGTATTAGGCTTATATATTTTATGAACTTCATGTTGAAGCAACAAATGATCATCTCTGGTTGTTATTATGATCCAACTCCCTTCTCCAAACCAGCCATATTCTCCAACCAATTTTTCTAATTGGTCCAATTGATTAACATCATCTAGAACAACTAGAACCCTTTTCCAATGTAGCCTCTTCTTGATCATGTCAACTCCATCATAAACATCCCATATATCTATATTTCTTTCCCCCAAAGTTTGTGCAAGAAGTTGTTTTTGTAATGGAAGCAAACTCTGTTTTTCTGAAACTTCCCTAACATTAGCGATAAAGCTAGAACCTTCAAAATCGTTGGAGAACTTCTCATAAATCACTCTAGCAAGAGTTGTCTTTCCCAGCCCCCCCATACCACAAATCCCAATCATTAAAACTTTGCCCCCAAAATCTAAATATGAAGTGATCAATTCCTCTACTGAAGAATCTATTCCTACCAAGTTTTTTTGGGTAATGCTTGAGAATTTGGAACTCAGTTCACGCAGTATCACTTCCACAATGTTTTGGATAAAATCTGCCTCACGCCTGTGGAGAAAAGCATTAGGTGATAATACTTAAGTGAAACAAATATGAATTCATTAGCTTGAGCAATGTGGATAGAATTACTCATATAAGAACTGTATGATTATATCACTTATACACGTCAAAATGATGGATTGGGAACTATATTTTTTTTGTTATAAAACCTTTTGTTGATGCTGGTTAGATTACTT
The DNA here is from genome assembly GCF_001633185.2 of Quercus lobata. Taxonomy (NCBI): domain Eukaryota; kingdom Viridiplantae; phylum Streptophyta; class Magnoliopsida; order Fagales; family Fagaceae; genus Quercus; species Quercus lobata. The sequence goes on along the minus strand of NC_044912.1, from coordinate 52,317,604 downwards.
CAGTTCGATCTTTATCCAATTGTCTCTCATTCCATGCAATTTATTATGGGGGTGAGGGGGAGATGGTTTACGACAGAATGATCTAAAAAAAGAATTTCAAAGCAAACAATTATTGTTCTTGCCTAAGACGTGAGCCTTCCCATGTAGCATTGTTAGTCCTAAATATCTTAAAGAATCAATTACATGTCAAGCATTTTAAGACTCATATATGACACGTGTTGTTGTGTGCATCATCCAATTCTAGTTTGGGAATCCAACATTTATAATAATATTATGGATAGTTTTGTTTCACTCTTTTCCAAACGAGCTTCTCCTAAGTGTTGAAGCAGCCGTCTCAAATTATTTGTTATAACAATAATATATCAGCATTGCTTCCACTGAGTCCCGAAATACAACAAGCTTTTAACTAGCATAAGTTGAATTTTTTTTTTTTTTTTTGTTCAAACTTCAACAGCATTCATTAAACTGGACCGTGGTCCAAAACAGTTACATCTTTGATAACTTGAAATTCAATGATGGGTGGGATATCCTCAACCCAGATAACAGAATCATTCACAAATTTTGCATTCCTAGCCATACGGTGTGCAGCCATATTGCTTGTTCTACGAACATTGCTGACTTTCCAATCCAGGACATTACAATTCAGCCTCTGGATGCCTTCGATAATCATCTGGATAGAGGTTGGGGGGGAGCTACATCCCATCAACGCATCTGTTACTACTTGCGCATCACCTTCCAGCACAATGTGCTTCAGCCCAAGGTCACCAGCAAGCAGCAAGTCCTCTTCAAAAGCTTTGGCTTCCACTTCCAAAGCTCCCAACGGAAAGTCCATCCTTTTGCTCATCACTCCCATGATTTCTCTCCTTTCGTTTCTTATGACAATCCCAATTCCACAGCTGCCCAGCTCATTAAACACCGCCCCATCCACGTTTACTTTATACCAACCTTTACTAGGAGGGGTCCATCTTTCAGATCTCTGTGGGGTAGTTTGTTTTGGGGCACCATACTTCTCACTAAATTCCTCAACAAGAGCAGTGGCTTCAGTCACAATCCTCCTCGCGTCCTTGCATTTTCCTTCAAATTTTGAAGTATTCCTGTTCTTCCAAATGCACCACACTATGCACGCCAGATGTTCTAGCTCGCCTTCCTTTCTTTCTTCCCACAGCTTCCAAACCACATCAATGAAATCGCGACGAGGGTGGCAGCCCCTCGGAAATGAAATCTTAGCTTCCTTCCAAACCGCATCTGCCAACCAACAGTCCCACAAGGCATGTCCCAAGGATTCTACCAGCCTGCACAGCCCACACTCATCCCCTTTGGAAACCTTCCGAAGGCAAAGGCAATAGTTTGTAGGAAGGATATTCTTGCACGCCCTCCACATAAAGTGTTTGACTTTACTTGGGCACTTTAATCCCCAAATGGTCTTCCAAAATTCCTTTTTCTTATTCAGGTTTGATCCCTCACAACCAGCCCCTTTGCCTCTTCCATCCATCAGCCACTCATGTGCTACATGGTAAGCACTTTTCACTATGAAGTTACCTTTTTTGGTCCAAGCCCAGACCAAGGCATCATCCGGCAAACATTTCCTGATAGGGATGCTCAAAATAGCCTCCGCTTCATGGGGTAAGAAACAGTTTTTCACAACACTAGTATTCCACCCCCCAACTTCTCGGTCTAGAAGGCTTTCCACTAGTTCACCTTCGAAGTTTTGAGGACGAGGGCTTACAACCCTGAATGAATTAGGGATTGGAACCCACTTGTCTGCCCATATCCTCACCCTTTGCCCATTACCAATATTCCATCTCAGTCCCCGCTTTAGAACCCCTATAGCAACCACTAGACTTCTCCAAGTGTATGATGGGTTTTTGCCTAACTAAGCCTCCAAAAAGTTGGAATCCGGGAAGTATTTAGCTTTAAGCACCCGATGAGCCAAGGAATCTGTATCTTGAGAGATTCTCCACCCCTGTTTTGCAAGCAAGGCTAGATTAAAAGCTTTGAGATCCTTAAAAACCCATCCCACCTTTAGCCTTTGGTGTGCACATCTTCTCCCAAGCTATCCAAGCAAGCTTCCTTTCTTTTTCACGCTGACCCCACCAAAAGTTCCTCATCAACGAGTTTAACTCATTACATAAGGAATCAGGAAGTTTAAAACAATTCATCGTATACATTGGGGTGGCTTGGGCAACGGCCTTTATTAGGATTTCACGGCCCCTTGTTGTCAACAGCTTTCCTTTCCAACCCGCTACTTTTCGACCAACCTGATCCAATATCTGATGGAAGGCTTTCTTTTTTCCCTTCCCCACCAACGGGGGCAGCCCCAAGTATTGCTTATGCTGATGGATGATTTGTGCTCCAAACATATCTTTCACATCCTCTTTTAACTCCTCCCTTGTATTTTTGCTGAAGAAGAGAGAAGTTTTCTCTCTGTTTAGCTTTTGTCCCGACTCCCTTTCATACACCTCAAGGATTTTTAAAAGTCTCAGCCCCTCCTCCTTTGAAGCTTTGCCAAACACTATACAGTCATCAGCAAAAAGTAAATGAGAGACTCGAGGAGCACTTCTACACACCGCAATGCCTCTAGGAATTCCCCCATTTTCAGACTTTTTAAGCATGGCCGAAAGACCCTCCGCACACAAAAGGAAAAGGTACGGTGATATCGGGTCCCCCTGCCTAAGCCCTCGAGTTGGAACAATCCTACCCTTCGGTTCCCCATTTAAGAGCACGGAATATGACACCGTGGTTACACACATCATCATCAATGATATCCACCTATCTTGGAAACCCAATTTGCGCATCATCGCCTCCAAATACGCCCACTCAACCCGGTCGTATGCCTTACTCATATCAATCTTCATTGCCATCAACCCCTCTTTCCCTTTTCTCCTTTTGTTTATACAGTGCATGACTTCGAAAGCCACAAGAACGTTATCTGTGATCTGCCTCCTTGGTACAAAGGCGCTTTGTGCATCACTAATGACTTCTGGGTGCACTCTCTTCAACCTGTTAGCCAATACTTTGGATACAAGTTTATATATAACATTACACAGGCTTATTGGTCGGAATTTCGTTATCTTTTGGGGGCAGTTAATTTTAGGTATTAGACATATATAAGTGTCATTTAAACCATTTGGCATAACACCTGTTCTAAGAGTTTGGAGGACACAGTTTACTACATGAGGACCAACAATATCCCAATATCTTTGAAAAAATATAGGTGACATACCATTTGGGCCTGGAGAATTTGTGGGATGCATCTGCTTCAAGGCACACCAAACCTCTGCTGCCTTAAATTCCATCAGCAGGTTTTCGTTCATTTCTTCCGTAACTTTCCTGTCCACCGCCCCAAGGCTAGCCCCAAAATTAACTGGGAAGTTTGAGCTGTAAATTTCCTTGAAATATGTCAAAATTATACCTTCCACCTCTTCACAGTCCTCTCTCCACATACCCCCCGAATCACACAAACCTTCTATTCTATTTTTCTGGCGCCTATTGCTAGCCGTGGCATGAAAAAATTTTGTATTCCGATCCCCACATTTAACCCATAAAGCCCTTGACCTCTGATTCCACATCATTTCTTCCTGCAACAATACTTCGTTTATTTCCTTTTTCAGAGTCTAAATCTCCTCCGCTGATTCATGTAGCAAGTTCAACTCTTCTAGTTGCTGTAGGCGACTCTACTTCTGCTTCAATTTTTGTTAACATTGCCGAATTCCCTACGATTCCAGGTCTGCAGGTGAGCTTGACAACTTTTTAGCCTATCCTGAATCTACACATCCGGATTAGCATTCAAAGAATCCCAGGCCGTTTCAATCACCTCTCTACAGCTCTCTTCTCTAGTCCACATAGCTTCAAACATAAACCGTTTTCTACTTCCCTTTCTTTTCACCCGCTGCCTAAGAGACAGATTTAGCAAACAATGGTCTGAAGCTGCCATTGCTCTGTGAATAACTCTTGCCTCAGGGAACATCTTCCTCCACTCCTCATTAGCCACCATCCTATCCAACCTAACCCGAGTACGTTGCTCCCCAATCCTACCATTACACCACGTAAAACGCTGCCCCACAAAACCCAAGTCAATGAGACCACAGTCAGATAGACACTCTCTAAACACCTCCATTTGTCTCGCGTCCCTATCTAACCACCCGAATTTCTCATCAGATTGCACAATTTCATTAAAATCCCCACAAACAACCCACGACATATCACACTGTCTTTTTAGTGATTTAAGTAAATTCCAAGATGTAAATCTCATACCTGCATCAGGGTGTCCGTAAAAACCCATAGCTTGCCACAGTTGCATGCCAACTCCCTCACGGACCACCACGTCGATATGCGCATTTGAACAGCTTTTAAAGGACACATCCGCCCCTTCCTTCCACAACATCGCCAGCCCCCCACTCCAGCCATCACTTGGAACTATAATCCCTTGAGTAAAATTTAGCTTTCTCTGAATTCCTTTAACTCTATTTCGATTTGCCTTGGTCTCCGATAAGAAAACCAAAACCGGGTCAGTGTCTTTCACCTCATCGGTGAGTGAGCACACGACCGGAGCTGACCCCAGGCCCTGGCAATTCCAGGCCAAGAGGCTCATTGGGGTCGGCAGTGCTGCCTTGCAGCATCCGCCACACCGCCAACCCTTTGAGTTTCATTCTCAACCACGTCTTTTTCCTGCACTTCTGTTCCCCTTCTTTTCACTTCCAGAGTATTCTGATCTAATTCTGTGAGTGGGTTTTGAGCATTTCTTTTTTTCCTTACTGGGCTTAAAGCCTTATCTTTGCCTTTGGTATGCCCCTCACGGGCTTTTCTCTTCCAATGTCCACTAGTTGGGCCTAAAACCTCTGCAACCCACCCTAACTCCATGTCATAAGTCATGGCCATTGGGCCTTCGCCGTCAACTTTTGAATCCAAGCCCACTTGACCTCCTTCCTCCTGAACCTTTTTCGCGGGCTCAAAATTGAATTTTGGGACCCCTGTTTGATGTGTCTCCTTCGTTCCCTGTCCACATCCCTCAATCCCGTTGTTTGTTTGCTTTCTATCCACGCCTTCTTTCACCAAAATGGCAATGCTTTCCCTTGGAGTCTCATCGATGGTGTTGACCAACCCCTTTTCCTGATAAACCTCACTGCTCCTTTCTCTGTCCACCGAGGTCAGTGTCATGCTATCCAAAGTCTTCTCCCCGAGGTTTTGCACATCAGGCTTTCTTTTGTCAGTCCCCACCGTTTCATACCTCGACGTCTGTGCCTTTGAAAACCGGTAATCGTCGTCCAGTATTCTCCCTCACACGCCTACACCTTCATCCTTTTTTGCATAATGTTGTTCCCATCCTGATCTCCTCACCGGTTCATCTCTCATCCATGCACTGTACTGAAGCTCTCCCATTTTGCCGGTTTTGTCTAACTCTTCTTTCTGCGTGCAGTCCTTCAAGTCATTTTCCAACAGTCCGCAACGGTAGCAAAAATTTGGAAGGCGCTCATATTTGAAGAGCACCCACCAAGCCACCCCCTCATCTACGTTTATCTTTCTTCCTCGTATAAGCTTGCGAGAAACGTCTATCTTGACACGAACTCGAAGGCACTTTCCCCACTGAACCCTGGAGTCAGCCACATCCACCTCCAAAACTTCACCAAGACTAGCCCCGATGGCCATCCCTGTTTCTCTTGTCCTATGTTTCAGGGGCAGATTGTACATTTGAACCCAAAAAGGATACCACCTGAGTACAATATCCTTTGGGTCTTGGTCTCCGTCAAAATCCTGGAGTAGAACCAGTTGCTTCTCATAATGCCACGGGCTCATCTCCAAGACTCTCCTCTTGTCCCGTTCATCGTCAAACTCCACTAAAAACATCTCCTCTTCAATCACCAAAATACTAATGCTCTTATTTGGCTTCCATAACATCCTAACATTTTTCCTTGGTGCATCCAGGATAACTCCTCTGCGTGATAAGACCTTCATAACTAAGCAGTTCTTTCCTCTTTCGTTTGCAGCCTTAGAACATTCTCTCCCTAGGTTAACACTTTTCTCTTCCTCTTCCGTGACCTTTAACTTTTGCCATAGAAACTCAAGCTCTTCCGCCATTTGAAAACAAAACCACCAAACTCCCCTGACCTCACCACCCCGAAACAGGGGGAAAATCACTCAACTCCCACAAGCACCTATAGGACACCAACTGCTGCTACGTGCCTAAGGCTCGAGAGCACTCATTGTTGGAAAATCACTCAACTCCCACAAGCATAAGTTGAAATATTTGAATCCACGTGTGTTGTAATACATTCTCATAGCTACTTATATGCTACATGGCATATGATTAATAATAATAAAAAAGCTGTTATTTAGATATCAGTAAAAGAAATGTTTATATGGAAATTACCTATCTTGTAAATGTCATCCGGCGATATTGGCCAATTCTCTCAAAGCATCTCTCCACATTTCAATCTCCATTAAAATCTTGTTAAGACGTTTGTGATCAATAAAGGATTTTGCAAAAGCTCCTGTCTGTTTTCATACATCAGATGGATCCACATCATAAAAAACTGGTATAACTATCATTTCATTTTCTTTCATGCATCGGATAATTTCTACAAGCTCATCCAAACACCATGTCGAAGATGCATAGTTTCTTGAAAGAATTACAATAGCAAACCTTGATTCATTTATTGCTTTCAAGAGCTCTAAAGAAATAGGTTTTCCTCTCTTAAGTTTTTCTTCATCCTTAAAGGTCAAAATGCCATTCCATTGCAAAGCAACATATAGATGGTCGGTAAAATTATTATGAGTGTCATCACCTCTAAAACTAAGGAAAACATCGTATTTCCACTGTATATTTCTTTTTTTTTTTGCAACCACCGAGATTTTAAAGAAGAAGAGGATGATGATATGGCTTCTGGAGTGCTCGTGAAAGAAGTACACTAGCAAATCTTGAACGACATGTTTAATTTAAACTAAAGAAATTACAAACAAAACAATTAGAGAAGAAGAAAACTATTTGATGTGTGTTTTTAACTAAAGAGGGATAGACGAAATAAATGCATGTGAAAATGAGAATTTTCATATATTTTAGGACACAGCTTGTGTACTAGCACATTGATATACGAACACATGTTCGCATCCCAACCTATCCCTAATGCATTGGACATAATTCTATCCCAATTTTTTAAAATGGAATTGTAGCAGTGAGTTTAAGTACCCGTTTGTTTTAGCTTTTAGAAGCCAAAACACACTTTTTGAGAGCAAAAATGAAAGTCAGGCATTTGGTAATGTTTCAAAACGTGCTTTCTCAAAAAAGCTTCGTTTTGAAATGCAAAGAATTGAGCCAAAACGTGCGGGCAGGTTTGAAGAGCTTTTGCAAACGTAAAAGCGCTTTTGATCAATATTACCGTTGGAAATGCAAGAAATGACCCAAATTACCCTCATCTTACTAACCACAAAATACACTGAAAACTAAAGACAAACACAGAAAATAAGAGAAATTACTTGTGAAGATCAAGGTGAAGAAGTGCGTGGGTGTGGGTTGAGAGAGGTATTGAAGATTTTTGGTGAAATTAAGAGAAATTACCTATGAAGATCAAGATGAAGAAGTGCATAGGTGTGAGCTGTGTGTGGTTGAAGTTAGAGAAAAAGAAAAGAATAAAGAAGATCGAGGTGAAGAAGTGCGTGGGTGTGGGCTGTGTTGCTGAATGTGTGGAGGAAAGTAGAGAAAGAGAAAAAAGAAATGGTATGTTCTGGAATGAAAGTGGACGAAATGGTGGTAGTCTGGTGAAGAAGAAAAGTATAAAGAAAAGTTAAAAGTGAAGATAGGGAGAAGATAAAGAATACGTGTGTGGAGGAGAAAAAAAGAGGAAAAAAAATATAAATAACGTGTGGATGAAAGAAAAAGAGATAAAAAGAAAAATAAAATAAAGAATAAAAAATTAAAACTAAGAAATGCTACTATAATATTTTCACAATAAATCTTAAGTGGTGGGTTGTTACTAGCTAATACTAGTGAAAAAAAATAATTTAAGTGATGTGCTCAAATTAAAATCAGTAACAACTTACCATGTATGATTTGTTGTGAAAATATTGTAAAAATATTTTTACAACAAATTTTAGTTAACAATATTTTTACAACAAATTTTAGTTAACAATAAATTATTATTGTTGTTATTATTATTATTATTATTATTAAGTAGTTTTTTTTTTTTGAGTAAGTATTATTAAGTAGTTGATTTAAGTATGAAATAAACCCCCTTATATATACATTGTCCTTTTTGATAATTTACAACTCAAACCGCCACTTTTATAAGTGTTAGCCAAATACTTAACTTTTTCAAAAGAAAAAACATACGGTTAGGAGCTGGCATAAAAGGCCAGACTTACGCCACCAATCAATGTTTGCCACATCATACATTTAATGAAAAACCAATGCACCCTATCACACACAATTATATTCCTCACACACGTATCAGAGAGCAAACTCTATCAAACACGCCTAAACCTATTCCATCTACTCCTCTGCTCTTACCACTGGACCGGAGCTCCACCCTGCCGTTGGCGCCGCCACACACGTCATTCTGGAGCTAGCGCCACCACACCGAACCTTAAGGTTTGTTCTGATTTCTGTTTATTGTTTGATTAGTTATTTCCCCAAACCTTGGGTTTTGAAATTTTGATGGGTTTGGGTTATTTTTTTTATATCAATTTGTTCATAATGGTATGGGTTTTGTTGATTTGGTATGGATTTTGCTTTTTTTTTTCTTTTTTTTTCTTTTTTTTTGGGTAGTATTTTCATGGGTTTTGGTTGGATTCTAAAGTGGTAGGTTTAAACCTAAAAAAATCTGATTGTACCAAATGAGTTTGCTGACAAAGAGAGTGTCGTTTCATGTAATTCTGAGCCTCAATGACAGAATTTGCTATTATTTGCTACCTTAAATGAAAAAGTAAATCATCTTGCCAAACTTAGTTTAGAGAATCCTGTTATGATTGGCATTGATGACAAGAAGATACAATCTGTATTATCATTTGAAGGATACAAGTAATATATTGGAAACCATGATAAATCTGGGGGGAGGATGCAAGTAACTAGTTTCTCTGGAATGCCTAATACTGAAAAAATATCAGCTTTGAAAGTTATTTGAACCAGGGTCATTTAATTGTGACCAATATGATGGTATTGGGACCATCTACAAAACTTCTTATGGTTCTTGCACTAATCTGCATTTTTTTAGTAACATAATGTTTTCAATAAGTTTTAGCTCAAATGACATCCTGTAAGTACTAAGTACAAGATGATGGGTAATGTGGTGGGTTGGGAGTGTGTGTTACTTACCAGTTAAAAGATAATAAAAGCATTAAATTAGAACCTGTATTAAATCAGAGCGACGGATACAAGTTTCTCAAGCATATGAATATTTAAATCCACAAATTTCATGCCTATATACATACATTTTCTACCCTTAAATTCATGCATAACATGTATTTTCTTTCAAAGTAGTATGTATGTATTTGCATTTGTGTTTATTTTTTATAAAGCACTACTTTGAAAGTTCTCTGTTTTGCAAAGAACCTGCTTGTTTATAAAATTTAGATGGCTTTCTGTGTCTCATTCTTGGTTCTTTCTTTCCTTTTTAATTGTTATCTTCTAAGAGAAAATTTGCATTCTGGCACTTGCTTTCAGGTTTATATACGAGGATTGGTCCATGACTCACACCGCAGCAAAATTGAAGTACCCGTACTATTGGGATGAACACTGCTTCCAATCACCTCCTAAAGATGAACTGTAGTTTTTAAGCAATGACTTGTGCATAGTGCTAACACACCAAATTAGCCTTTCATTTGCTAAAAATAAATGATACTTCAATATTCATCAGAAAATAGACAATAGAAGTTTCAGTTATTTTTTATGTAATGTTCAGAGTTAACATTCTAGATTCGACATAGGTGTATGATAGATATTAGAATTATTAACAATATTTTTTTGTTTTCCTTTCTACCTTTGGGAACTATTCGATGTAATGCAACAAGAAATTCTGTGTCCTTGTTTACATTATTATGAGAAGAGAAAAAAAATGCTAGTTTTAAAACATATCATATGGGACAATTATTCTGAAGCGTAAAGATTCAGATCTATCATATCTATATTTCTTTGAAGCGAAAATCATCAAGAGTGGTTTCTTAAAAATAAATAAATAATAAATAATAATAAAAAGAAGCATTAATGCAATTCTGCTCACAGTACATAATTGTCCTTTACAATTGACAAAAAAAAACGCTCCCTAATATTCATGGTAAAACCAAACACAAAGAGGGCTAAAACCCAAAAAAATCAAGACAAAAAAAAGAGAGGATATGAAGGTTGATGATTCTCTAAACAGTTAGTACTTAGAACATAACAGGGATGCTACAATCATCCCTTCTTTTTAGTCAAGCTTCGCTGTTCAGCCTCTCCCTCTGCAACCAGAACACAGAACTCTGAACCAAGCATCTCATGTATATCAAGATTCAGAGAGCTACTCAGGTTCATGGTATCCCTGATCACTTCGATGGTTATATTGAAGCCTAAAATAGATAATACCCGGACAGCATTTGCAATCCACATATGCTCTGCCTTGTCTCTATCAGAGTGTGTGTTTGTTCTTGCTCTTTAAGACTAATGGAATTTTTATTAGATTTAATATTCTGTTGCTCAAGTTTGCTTGCTTGATCCTCTACCATATCATCTTTGGCTTCAACATGTTCACCAACCCAAATGAATCCATTACATCCGAGTATTAAGTCAACTCCGCACTGTTCTAGATGGTGGAAATGCTGCTTGCGTCTCCTCACTAGATAAGAAGGAACTGTGAGCAATTGACCCCTCTCAAGCTGTCATGAAAAAATTACGATCATTAACAGATAAAAGGCTATGAAACTGAACCAACCAGAGACACAACAATGAAAAAGATGCTAGGAGTTATTTAGCTTGATCAATGGGAAAAAAAAAATACTGCTAGAGAACCTTTAGCTGCTTCAATTCATCATGTGAGTAAATTGATGCGTTGCACACCTAGAGTTGCTCTAGAAGTAAAAACTCTAGCTCCAGAAATAAGAGTGAGGGATGGAATGCCGAATGCACTTGCTTTTTAAAATTTAGGAAAATGTATCTTATAAAACAAAATCTTTATTTCCTTGCACTACAAATTTCAACTATTAAGATATTTAATAGAAGGAACCTATCCGGAACTTTTTTGTGAGTTCCAACTGCTCTTGCTTCTTCTATGTAAAACGAGCTAGTCAACAATTATTTCCTTCTTCACGTTCTACGTCTGAATGTAGAAGTTTATAAATTATGAAGAAGACAAACCTTGCCATACTTCTGACTTCTTGCTTGGAGGTGTAAGCCATCCTGCTGGATTCCATAGACTTCAGCCTAGGAAAAGAAGTAAAATTTGTCAAAAAAGATTGATCATTAATTCATGCTTGCTGGAATAGGTCAATGATGAGAAGTGTGTGTAAGACATATATAAGCAGTTATAGAATAATTGAAATTCTAGATGGATTCAGAACATCCTCTAAGTTGTTCTTTGAAGCCCACATTACCCTTTTGAATTACATCATTAGATAGCATCTTCTAATGCCATTAGAAAACATCAAACATAGGATTGTTTACCTGGTGAGCATTGCTAACAGGGATATGAAATGTGCTATTAGAATATATTTTAAACTCTTGAGGCTTTCTAGGGCCAAAATGGCCAAATGGCCATAAAATCCTAACTATATAGTTAATAGTTCTAGTTACCAAATTATATTATTTACTAGCATCTTGAGTCTAAAAGACTCGATTTTGGCTTATAAACCGTGTGTCAGAGACTCGATTTTCATGGTCTAATCATTTCCGATGTGACATATTTTTCCACGTGGTGACCACATGAAAATCGAGTCTCTAAGACTTGATTTGTAAACCTTATAAAGGTCAAAGAGAACCCAGATCTAGAAGAACCCAGAGAAAAAAAAAAAACAAAAACAAACAAACAAACAAACAAACCAGAAACAGAGAGAAGAACCCAGGTCGCGTGCGCCGTGCGCGACCCAGGCTAGGCAGCGCGGTGCGCGGTGACCCAGGCCAACCGATCCAGGTTCTTCTCTGATGTTTTAGGTTCTTCTCTCTTTCTGTTTCTAGTTTTTTTTTTTTTTTTTTTTTCTCTGGGTTTTTCTCT